>NC_061510.1:370094255-370121651 GCF_022539505.1 Lolium rigidum
AATAACTTAATGACGTGATCTTATGCTACGCTTAATTGGGTGTGTCCATTACATCATTCATATAATGATATAATCTTGTTATTAATAACATCCAATGTTCATGATTATGAAACTAATCATCTATTAATCAACAAGCTAGTTAAGAGGCTTACTAGGGATTCTTTGTTGTTTACATATCACACATGTATCAATGTTTCGGTTAATACAATTATAGCATGGTATATAAACATTTATCATAAACATAAAGATATATAATAACCACTTTTATTATTGCCTCTTGGGCATATCTCCAACATTTAGGAACAAGGCCTAGGGATTAGACTTTCACTAGTGGACACTCTCAACTTTGATCACATAACAGAATAGATAAATGCATACTCTACACTCTCTTGTTGGATGATGAACACATTGCGTAGGATTACACGAACCCTCAATGCCGGAGTTAACAAGCTCCACAATTCAATGTTCATATTTAAATAACCTTAGAGTGCATGAAAGATCGACACGACTAAACCAAGTACTAACATAGCATGCACACTGTCACCTTCACACCATGTAGGAGGAATACATCACATCAATACCATCATAGCAATAGTTAACTTCATAATCTACAAGAGATCATAATCATAGCCTACGCCAAGTACTAACACGGATGCACACACTGTCACCATTACACCGTGCAGGAGGAATAAAACTACTTTAATAACATCACTAGAGTAGCACATAGATAAATTGTGATACAAAACACATTGCAATCATAAAGGGATATAAATAAGCACTTCACTATGCCATTCATAACAGGTGAATAAGTATTCGTGAAATATAGCCTAAGAGACCCACACGGTGCACACACTCGTCACCTTTACACACGTGGGACAAGGAGTCTCCGGAGATCACATAAGTAAAACTCACTTGGCTAGCATAATGACATCTAGATTACAAGCATCATCATATGAATCTCAATCATGTAAGGCAGCTCATGAGATTATTGTATTGAAGTACATAGGAGAGAGATGAACCACATAGCTACCGGTACAGCCCCGAGCCTCGATGGAGAACTACTCCCTCTTCATGGGAGCAGCAGCGTTGATGAAGATGGCGGTGGAGATGGCAGCGGTGTCGATGGAGAAGCCTTCCGGGGCACTTCCCCGTCCCGGTGGCGTGCCGGAACGAGACTCCTGTCCCCCGGATCTTGGCTTCGCGATGGCGGCGGCTCTGGAAGGTTTCGCGTACCGTGGCTTATTCCGTATCGTGTTTTAGGTCAGGGACCTTTATATAGGCGAAGAGGCGGAGTCGGAGGGCTGACGAGGCGGCGACACACTAGGGGGGCGCGGGCCCAGCCCTGGCCGCGCCACCACCATGTGTGGTGGGCCTGTGGCCCCCCTCTGGTCCTTCTCGGGTGCTCTGGAAGCTTCCGGTGAAAATAGGAACCTGGGCGTTGATTTCGTCCAATTCCGAGAATATTTCGTTACTAGGATTTCTGAAACCAAAAACAGCAGAAAACAGGAACTGGCACTTCGGCATCTCGTCAATAGGTTAGTTCCGGAAAACGCATAAATATGACATATAATATGTATAAAACATGTAGGTATCATCAATAAAGTGGCATGGAACATAAGAAATTATCGATACGTCGGAGACGTATCATAATGCCCTGATTAAATCTCATAGTAATCATCATTGATATGTATTGAATCTTTATTTGTAAATTGCCCACCTGTAATTTGTTCACCCAGCATGCTAGTTATCTTATTGGAGAGACACCACTAGTGAACTGTGGACCCCGGTCCATTCTTTTACATCTGAATACAATCTACCGCAATCATTGTTCTTTACTTGTTCTTTGCAAACAAACACCATCTTCCACTCGATACGTTTAATCCTTTGTTTTCAGCAAGCCGGTGAGATTGACAACCTCACCATGTTACGTTGGGGCAAAGTATCTTGATTGGGTTGTGCAGGTTCCACGTTGGCGCCGGTTTCACTGGTGTTGCGCCGCACTACACTCCTCCACCAACAACCTTCACGTGCTTCTTGGCTCCTACTGGTTTGATAACCTTGGTTTCTTTCTGAGGGAAAACTTGCTGCTGTGCGTATCACACCTTCCTCTTGGGGTTCCCAACGGACGTGTGCTTCACGCGTAATCACCTATCAGCGACTTTGATCTCCACATGTGAAAGTCCAACCCTGAATGGCATAGCTTTTAAATTTTCCAGCTCTAGTTTCAGTTTACGAATTTCTTTCCTGACATTTCTGAAAGTTTCAGTACCCCAACTACTCAAATCCCTAGCCAGGCCACTGAGTTTGCCACGTACCAAATCAACAAAGTTTTCCCCGTGATTTCGCCCCCAACCCGCCGCAACGGTGGGCTTCAACCCCTCGTCGCGCTCTCACATTGTTTCATATCGGAATAGGCGCTTTCGGACCTCCCAGTTGGTTCCTCCTCCGATAACTGCAGTAGAAGTGCATAATGATCTAAAGTAGCCGCATCAATATGCTTTACAGAAGCAAGTGGAAATTGCGCAACCCACTCAGCCGACCCCAGACCATGATCAAGGCACACTCTTGTGAATGTTCCACCGGTAACTTTCTTTTCCCAAGTCTAGAAGTGACCTTTGAAACCCAAATCCATCAAGTTGCATGTGTCTACCGCATCACGGAAACCTTGAATTTGTGGATGTGTCCGGCGGCCAACACCTACATGTTCATCAGCTCTGAGGACTTCATTGAAGTCTCCCCAATATAACCATGGGAGGGAACTAGTGCTGCAGATTCCCCTAAGCATGTCCCATGTTTTAAAACTCTCATTAGTTTGCGCCTCACCATATATAGACAATGGTAATTCTCCAATCTACATCTGTGATGCCAATAATAGAAGCATCAATATGATACTGGGAGTACCCCAAGATAGTAACATTTATATCATTATTCCAATACAGACATAGCCCACGACTCCGGCCATCACTACCAACTGCGAAAGCTTGATCATAGCCTAAAGATGATGCGAACGACTCAGCTCTGGCCTTGCTAATTTGAGTTTCTTGCAAGCAGAAGATAGATGGGAAAATTTTAACGACAAAGTCGTGAAGCTCACGAATCGTCGAGGCATTGCCTGCTCCTCGACAGTTCAAGTTGAATAGACTCATTGGGCTTGGCGGCGCCCCTTGAGGGAGCCCGCCAACACGCCATTATTTTTACAGCTATTTTGTTCTTCAACATCTCCATCTCCGACCCCCTTAGTCACAAGCTTTGGATCACGTTTGATCGGTGGACTTGTCGGTATCTATGAATTGGCAATGGGGTTCTTATCAAGAGCACCCGCAACGGATGCTACCGTCCGTGGTGGCACAACAACCTTGCCCCTCCAGAAGCTCCTCTCTTCCTATTGTTTTCAATATCCTCCATCTCAGCATCCTTTGTATACTCTTCATCATCCTTATCATCAAAGAAAGGGTCACCACCACGACCTGTTCCACCACTTGCGGGTCCAACCATTGGTCCGCCACCACGTCCACGCCCTCTTCCCGGGCGATCACTTGGCCTCCAAGCAGAAACAACCTTTAGATCTCTGAAGAACAGAGTAGACTCCTCATGCACCCATCACCATGCTCCTTGTATAGATGGCCCAGCATTCCGCATATTGCACACCAATCCAGGATGCGTTCATATTTGACTAAGAACAAATGACAAGTTTCGTCCCGAATGATTGAGACAATAGCTTTTAGTTTTTCTCACATCCAATTTCACCCGAACCATGTAGTAGTTGCCAATGGCATCAAGGGACTGGGGCTCCATCGCCACAAACTCACCAACATTATTGGCCAACGATTTAATCATCCCCTTAAACCCATTAGGGAGGTCATGAATTTGGATCCACATCAGAATCATGTTGAGATCTATAGTGGAGGGTTTTGTAAACCCGTCATAGGGTGCAATCAGTACACTCTTGTCCTTGAAGACCCATGGTCCGCCATCCATCACCTTCTCCCAGTCTCCCAAACGCGCAAACCTCAGTAAATTTGGACTACTATTGGTAGTGCACATATATGGACCCACGCAAACCTTCGTGTGTTGGGTGTTGTGCATCGATCTTGTACGTGTGGGTTGGGCCCTAAAAAATTCGGGTTACTATTGGTAGCGCACATGTATTGACCCACGCGTCAAGTAAGAACAATAGTGTGCGCTTTAATTGCACGCGACCACTATTTTGTTAGGGTGCTCGTATATGGCACACCACTAATAAGCATGCCTCTATAGCCTTTTCTATACTAGTGGAGGAAAGAGATGTCGTGGCTTACACTATAGTTTTGCTAGTGTCCCATGACAAGAATAGACATTTCACAACTCATTTTTATCCTTCCATGTGAAACCGTGAAAGCGTGGCGGACAGCGAGGCGCCGTCGTGTACGCTCGCTATGACGACGGCGTCACCTGGGGCAGCTGGTTTCCAGCCTCTCCTCTTTCCCCATTCTCCATATCTATCCCTTGTCCAGGATCCTCCCTTCCACTCCCCAATATTTTCTAGGGTTTCTCGTGATCTCATGACGGGTTTTTTTATAGAATCGTCTCTCATCCCTTTTTTTTTTGACAATCAGTACCACATATCTATATCTCTTATAAAGCAAAATCCCACTAGAGGGTCATTTAAGTTGTCTATCTCAACATGCAAGCTATCAACATCATCCATTCTATTAGCCATTCAATTGTCCATGTCATCCCTCACTAACATTCATTAATATTTTACATGCAAGCCAGATCATCTATTTTTTAAGCCATCCAATTATCCACATCATCAACTTTTATCCGCCAACTACATAACCATTTACGTCAGTTTGAATCCCGCATGTTCCTACAAATAACATTCTATTCCAATCAACTTCTATCCTTTTATTTTTTATATAATAGAATTATCAGAGAAATTCTCGCTGCAGCGCGCGGGGTATCCTTCTAGTATTCATAGTAACAAATAGTACATGGTAGAGATACATGATTTGACTCCAATCTCGATTACAAAAAAAGTCTAAAAGATAGTAACAAATTTTTGAGGTCTTCAAATTTTTTTTCTTCCAGAACACAATCTAGTACTCTTCTAAAGGCAGCCAAACATAGATAACGAACCATAGACCTGTAAATACCGACGAAAGTTTCCCCATAATTTTTTGAGCCGCAATGCCAAGGTTGCGTGCACGCACACAACCATTAAAGCAATCATTCAACATCGGCAAGAGTACCATTACCAGTATGTCAGGGAATAACAACCGACTAGCTTTGTCATCGTCAATGGAGAGCCGAGAGTACGAATCACCATTGTCGAGGACGTAGCAGCCGGGACAAAAACTGCGAGAATAATCCTCCTCGCGGCAACAACGACAAAAGATCCAAAATCGATCTGGCGAAGCAAGATCTGAAGGCCCATACCTAGATGATCGTAATCTTTTAACACCACCATTGACGCCGAGAAGAATATCTCGTTGTCGAGCGAAAGCCCGAAGATCACTTATTGCAGACGATGCCATCTTCATTATTGAGGGAAAACCAACAAGAAGACGACTACCCGGATCCTAACATAATCTACTGAAAACACTACTTTTATTGAAAACTCCACGCATAGATCGGGTTTCCCACTCCAAGTGTCCTTTATTGGCCTGTGTTTAAAAAAAGTTGCAGCGTATTAACCTAATAAAGGCCATGAAGTGAAAGGGTCAGCAAGGAAAATAGAGAATATGCCTAAACTGACACAGCTCGGCCCAACCTTTCGGGCGCCAAAGCCCAAGACACTTCCACGATAACCCTAGTCTGACAGTATAATAAAAAAAACACCACCAAAACCCTCGATGTTCCTGTCACAAAAGAAGGGGAGGAGTCTCGCCTCCTCAACCTCAAGCCATCGCGACCGGGCCAACCGATCACGCCGTCCACCATGCCGACCTCACCGCGCGTCTCCGCTGACGCGCCCCTCTCCGGATCCGCCTCCTCCATTGTTGCCGGCGCGATCAGCGGCTACCACATGCTAAAGATCATAAGCTACTCGCGCACGAAGGAGCTCCCCAATGGTGAGCGGATCGACTCTTGGCCGTTCCGGGTTGGTGGCCGCACATGGCGTGTGCGCTACTATCCCAACGGCTGCAAGTCCAAGAGCATCGATTACATCTCCCTCTTTATCACACTGGATGATACCGCCGCCAACACCAAGGCCGTGAAGGTGTACGTTCAGTTCAGCTTACTGGACCAACTCGGGCAGCCGGTGCGGTCCTATACCGGCATTGCTGGCCCAGAGAGCCTCCATCTTCCTAATTCTTGGGGATGCGATAATTTCATCAGAAGGGAGGTACTGGAAAATTTAGAGCACCTCAACGACGATTCCTTCACTGTCAAGGTCGATGTCAGCGTCCTCGGCGGGTTCCACGCTCAGGAGACACCAGCCATCGTTGTGCCGCCGTCTGACATGCACATGCACTTCGGGGATCTCCTGTCCAGCAAGGCGGTCGTTGATGTCGAGTTCCTAGTCGGTGGGGAGACGTTCTCGGCGCACCGGTCGGTGCTCGCTGCCCGATCTCCGGTCTTCAGAGCCGAGTTCCTTAGCCCGATGAAGGAGAGCACAACAACAGCTCCCATACGTATAGATGACATGGAGGCGCAAGTGTTCAAGGCTCTGCTTACTTTCATGTACACGGATGCACTGCCTGATATGGATCAAAAGGAAGAATATGTCATGGCTCAGCATCTGCTTGTTGCTGCGGACAGGTATGGTCTGGACAGGTGCAAGCTGATTTGCCAAGATAAGTTGAGCAGAGGTATTGATACGAACTCTGTGGTGACCATCTGGGCACTGGCGGAGCAACACCACTGCCATGGGCTTAAGGCGGCATGCTTGGACTTTCTCTCTACCTGCTCACCGACGAATCTGAATGCGGTATTGGAGTCTGAAGGCTTTGGGTCTTTATTCAAGAGGTACCCCGATGTTGCCATGGATCTCCTCGTCATCAAGGTTGGTCTAGTTGACTTGGGGGAACAAGATTAAGGGCATGGACATGAGGTTTAATTCCTGGCACTTGCAATCATTAGAGGTACTAAAGACTGCATACTATTATTAGTAGTAGTTTTATTTTTAGTCATGTTCTCACAAGGATGTGATGTACCTCAGCATTTTTCCTTTTGCTTGGTCAATGTGTTCTTTGTGAAGAATTATTAACGGCACAACAAGCATGTGCAGATCAAAATAGTAGTATTTGTGCTAATCCTATGAACAATTACTCCAGAAGTTATAAGCCTTTCAAGTTTCAACTAGTTCCCTTCATTTGCCTTCACTGATTTGTACATTTTCTGCGAGCCATGAGATTTTGGAAGCTAGTGTGTATCCACTGAGAAATTGTTGGCTTCACAATTGGGGTTTATGTCCGTAGATGGTTTACAAATTTCTAATACTGCAGTTGGTCGTCGTGATATTTGGGCATAGTATTCGTTAGTGACTGACTTCTGAAGTGATCATATGAAGCAATGTTGAATGTATTTCCTTCCACGTAAAGCTGCATCCTTTATATACTAGGGATAAATATTTCAGTTCGCAAAAGAGATGCCAGTATATTCTGCAAGTATATGAATCACAAATAACGATAGCAAACTGAAGTCATTTCCATACCATTTATTTCGCAACCAAGAAATTCAGATAAAACAGGCCACAACCCCACGAAGCCCATGGAGGAAATAAATAAGCCACCCAATGCTTGGACATTACTAGTCCAAAACGTCCACCCAAATCTATATTTCCCTATAAAAAAACAAAAATCTATATATTCACAACTGAGGCCCTCTTTGGCATCAAAATATTTTTGAAGTATTCAGAGAAAACTTTGGTTTCTGAAAATATTTAAATATTAAATACTTTAAGGTGTTTGGATACAATAAATGCTATGGTTTATAACTGAAGTGTTATTATCCAAAACTTAAAGGTTTTTGAAGTGTTGGAGAAAGAGGTCCCATCCTATTTTTCTATAACCGAGAAAGGAGGTAAACTGTGGTATATGTCAGCGAGGCGTTGAAATACTTTGATTTTAAAATATTATGGTTTAGAAAGTACTGAGCAACCAAACTGAGCCTCAGTTTATATCGTTTAATACTTTTCTTAGGATTGCAGCTGGTAGCAATGATATTTGGACATAGTATTCATTGGCGACTGACTTACGTGGTTTTTTTTCCATGCGATCCAGCAGGATCGAATTTCATTACCTTTTGGGATAACGAAATACAGTCAACCGGGGCAAAAGCATCCTTTTAGGGTGTGTTTGGTAGGTCGAGCCAACCCAGATATTCTCATCTCAGCCTAGCTCAACTAATTGGTCACTGACTTATGTGGTGACCAGGCAAGGCTGCAGGATAGGAAGTTTGGCATCCTTCCATATGGCTACGACTAAGACCATGCACTATGTGCATGAAAAGCGAACCATAGATGACTATGAGCCGGTTCACCACATAGCAGGGCATCGATGCATGGCTCCTGACACAAAAAGCGGATCAACTTCTTGGTTCGGTTCATATGGCAAATTGTGTCAGGCTGGCCCATGATTCAGAGAGAAGAAGGAGAGAGATGATGTATAAAGAAGTATTAAAACGGTGATGCATGTGCCAGGTTGGGCCTACAAAAGAACCGAACCTACATAGCAAGGAAAATGGATCGGCTCTTATTTCTGACGCCATTTGCTATGATCCAGCGCTACATAGTACATGGTCTAAAGCAATAGAGTTTATATTCTGCAACAGTACTAGCTCATCCCTACGGGAAAAAAATAATAGTATGTCTGAATCACAAATAAGGATGGCAGAACTGAAGTCATCTGAATACCATTTATTTTGCAACCACGAAGTTCAGAGATTAACAAGCCGTAGATGCCATGGACGAAATAAGCCACCAAAAGCCCACCATATCCGGCCTGGGACATCTCCAGACGATCATCGTTCATCGTGCAAAGTGCAAACCCATATATTCACAATTTTTTTCTAGAGACAAATTCACATTCTATTATATGCATAGAATAATCAATATATTCATGCTTCTTTTATAACTAATCCATAGACCGGAAGCATGAGAATTACTCTAAGGCACCTCGAAGTTCCTCGCCCTGCTCTAGACAGTAATCTGCTGGAATCAACATATGCTTATTCGCATGTCTGAACCAAGCTAAGTGGAGTACTGTACTAGCTAATGGCCGTTATGCAAGCCCGAACTTGGCGAGAATGTGGCCCAGCTTCTCCTTTGTCAGCGGCTGCACGCATGCATATGCATTAGGATCAGGAAACGGCCAGACCTCGAGTCAAGGGCGTCAGATACATGCATCAGGAGTAAAACAAGGTTGATCCGGTGGATCGTCACCTTGGGCGTGAAGTCGTTGGCGCCGGCGGTGATGAACGCCTGGACGTCCGGCGGGAGGCTGTCGCTTGACACGGCGACGATCGGCGTCGCCACCCCCATCGCCCTGATCTGCCTCGTCGCCTGCATGCACGCGCACACGTTCGCCCGGCCGGACAGATGACTAACGCATATCTATGTACACGGCCGGCATGCATCCAATGGCAAGTAGTGTACGAGGAGTTTATACCTCGTGGCCGTCCATGACTGGCATCTGCTTGTCCGTGAAGATGATGTTGTACGCGCCGCTGCCGCCACCGGCGCCGCTCTCCCGCACGCGCCGCACCGCCTCGGCGCCGTTCTCCGCCTCCTCCACCTCGACGCCGGCCGCCCTCAGCACCGCTCTTGCCACAACCTGCTATTCCAACATGATCATCAGTTAACCATCGCAACTCGATCGCCTACTCCATCGACAGAACTAAATCATAACAAGAACAAACAGTGCAGTTAACACACGCAGCAGGTTAGTGATCAATTAGTTAATTACGTACCCTGTGGATCTCCTCGTCCTCCACGAGGAGCACTCTGATCCTCCTCCGATCCATTGCTTCTGCCTGCGTCACCGCCTACCTTTTTCGAGACACTGTCTGCTAACTCGTATCAACCGTTGCTGGCTAGTTAGAAAGGGAGCCCCGCTTTTTAAACAGTGAGCAGACTGGCAGCTCGATGGATGGATCGATGAGGCCGGAGCACACAGATCGCGGTGTATCTCCCCGACGTTTACATTACACGGAATTGCATGGGTTGTAAATCTTCACGCCATCTGCCGGTGCTTGGCCTCTTTTCGGCAAGAATCTGTACGATCGTAACTACTACCGCCCGATCCACAGTGTTAACTGGCCGCACGCATGCTACTTCCTCACGGTAACACCATAGGTAGCTAATCGCCCAACAATAATTGCGACGCATCGGCTAGATTGTGTCGCTGTTTCAAGAATCGATCCTGCTCGCGATTTTGTGCAAGGAAAAGTGCGCACACATGACGTGGTTAAGATGCCACAGATCGTCAGGATCAGATCGGGCTATATCTGTGGAACCATTCTGAGCATCCAGTGATCGAGGATGGTAATTGGGGTCGCCGATCATTGGTTTTATATATGGCTGCTTACCCCGACTCGTGCAAGCTAGCATAATTTGCCAGATCGAGCAGCTAGCGTGAACTATTTGATTGACTAGGATGCTCTGTCGTTGGCAAGCCCACGTGTCGTTTGCTCACGTTGGTAATTTGGCTCGATTTGAAGCCAAAACGTGCACTACATTGAGCGTCGAATTTCTATTGGGTGGTAGAAGAATATAGATCGAGGGACATTCAAGAATAGATATAGGGACAGACGGATCCTGCGTTTTGGCGACTTGTGTACCTAGCCACCGCTGAAACAACCCACCTCCGTTTCCGTCATAAATTGGTTTCCCCTCTCCCGGCTAGCCTCGTTGGCACCTAGAGGCTTGGGAAACCTGATCTACGAGTGGAGTTTTTAATAAAAGTAGAATTTTCAACATATTAGTTTAAGATTTTGGTAGCCGTCTTCGTTTTGCCCTACACGTCGATGAAGACGGTGGCATCATCTACAATAATGATCTTCGATCTTTCGTTCGATGATGAAATATTCTTTCAGATGTCAGTGGTGGTGTTGAAGCAGGTTGAAATTTTCAAGGTATGGTCCTTTAAATCTTGCTTCCTTGGATCGGTTAAGGATTTTTCTCATGGTTGCCACTGAAAGATTGCTGCACTAGCCAATTGAACCAAAAGTCCGAACTGATGGAAAGAGACTAGGCAGTGTATTTATATTCAACACTCCCCTCACGTCTAGGCTATTTTTAGTCCTTAGCGTGGGGTCGGTGCAGGCCAGAGAATCTTTTTTCTTTTTGTTTTTAAAACTGCGTGAGCAGGGTCTTGAACTTGAGACCTCTTGGCTTTGATACCATGAAAGATTGCTGCACTAGCCAATTGAACCAAAAGTCCGAACTAATGGAAAGAGACTAGGCAGTGTATTTATATTCAACAGCCCCCAGAAGGGTCTTGAAATATTGGTGTTGGCACTCTTGCAATGTTAGTTAATTACTTTAATGGTTGCGCAAAAGCACGTAGGGGATGGCATTGTGGATCAGATCTTTTATATCTAAATAGGAGCACCCCACTACAATGAATTCTCTCAACATGAAGGCTATCTGCCTCATCATCTTGCCACATCAACATTTTGCCACACTAGCAACTTCTTTTTGTCATCCTTTATTAATAATATCCCCATTATATCCTCCATTTTCATCTTATTGCGGCCATTGGATAGATCAATAAGCATAAACTCTCTTCATATTCCGCGTCTCTACTCATGCAACATATTTGTATGCTTGGTGGATTTTCTATTGGCTCTTCGTGTTCTCCATGTAGAGAGTAAACTGGTGGAAGCATTGCATGTGCCTTTAATCAATGGAGCATTTTGAATCCCTCTTGGATGTTGTCTCTCCCTCTCTTGCATTTTATTATTCACTCACTGGTCCAGTTCTCTCGACGATATTTTCTTTCTATAATCCATTCACAAATTTTATCTGTTTTCATAGGCAGATTTCCACTATCCAAAGCAGAAATAATAACATTTCAAGTGTATAACCTTTTATACAAAACAATTTTATTTGTTCATAACTTATCCACTAACCGTGTGACATTTTTAGTTGGCATACTCTAATATATCATATTTATTAAGTAGTTTTCACTATTCTACGTGAAATCCTTGCATAACCATGCCATTAATAACATACAACGTTCTTTGATATTTGGTTATTATAGTTATAGTAAAATATTCTTAATAAACTAAAACCGTAGTTTTCTATAGGAAAGTAAATTCTTCTTTTTTTTATAAAAGGTGGCAAATTTTAGAAACAAGTTTATGAGGAAACTAAGAAAAGTAAAAGATATCACATTCTTTACAAAATATAAATTGGTACACTATAAATGTCCAAGACCATAGTATCATTAATCTAAAGATTTCAGATCGTGTCTTCTAGAGAGTACTCAAATAAATACCAATAGAGGTTTTTGTAGTATAATATTATCGAACATTTTTTCGATAAAGGGAATATATTAATATCCAGAGATGCCAATTGCACCTAGCCCCTGAAACAACTCAATACCCTAATGGTAGTACGAATGCACACAGCTAAAAAAGAGAAAAAGAAAACTAAGAAATAAAAAGTCTCCCTATGGTATCCAACTCCACGCTCTCCAAAAGCGACACCTCCAAGAAGGGAACAGTGCACAAGCGCCGTCGTCATCCGATTAAAAGATCTTAGGTTTTCACCCTGAAGATAGTCTCTGCTCTCAAAACAATGCCTTCAACAAGGCTATTGACAGACACAACCAATTAAGGCCAGGCCTTGGATTTTGACCCTGAAAGGTAAGACTCTAAACTTCACATGTGCGCCCCCACTTGCATACTGCTGCTGCGAGAACCAGAAGACCAAGCAAGTCTCTCAACATCACAGAGACTCGAACCTCCATTGCTACTCTTCCAATCCAGCCTTCATGATATTCTCTGCACCTGATTTCACCATGAATCAGAATGTCATCTGATGGCAACACATAATAGAGCTTCGTGCTGCTCCCTCCAGAACCAAACGGTCGGAATAAAAGCATGGGTGCGCGCGACCGAATACCACCCGTTCCAGCAAACTCCAGGAAAAAGATGTACTGTTACATTCGCTGGCGGATCCTTCTGTAACTCATCACTCCGGCTAGATGAAGAAGGACCGTCATCGGGAAGGTCTTCATCTTCGCAAAAGAAGAATCCTGGGACAACCACCTTTATTAGGCAGATCGACCGGACCCCATGCCGCCGCCTGCCGGTCGACCTCATCGGTGGAAGAGGAGGCCGCCACCGACCATAGACCCATCGACGAGTCATCCGCCGCCACCCCCAACCCCGAAATAGGCCACCAACACGAGCCACCGGGAGGGAGAGGCGTAGAGGACCGACCGACCACCACCAGGCATGGCCACGCCGCTGTAGTAGCCAGACCCGCAACCGTCAAGGTCACCCCCCGACGCCAGCCACATCGCCGAAGATCACCCGGCCGCCGCAACCCTCGTCAAGGCAGCCAAGCACCACGCGCCGCAGCTCCACCGGCCGAGGCCGCCACCCCAGATCCCGCCCATGACCACACCCCGCCGATCCCCGACCAGCCCCGCTACCGGCTGGCGACCGCCGTCGTCGAACCCGCGCTTCCTCTGCGCGCGCGATGTGAGAGGGAGCCTGCCGCCGCCCAGAGCACCACGGGCTTTTCTCGCGCTCGCATGCTGGCGGTGGCAGGGAGGAGGAGGGCCGGAGAGGGGGAAGGCGGCGGCGGCTTAGGATTTCCGCCCGAGCCGCCCTACGCGGGGGCGACGCGGGAGTCAGGAGCCTTAGGAGTATATTATCGAACATAGGCATAACTAAGTTAGAAAGTTCTAGATCGAGTTCAGCGGGGTAGTGCACATTTCTTTCTCAAGCTTGTTCTCGAAATAACTATTTGTAGCCACGCAAGAATTTAAAATCCAAACTAGCTAATTTCTTTCTTTATATTGTACGAACTGTCCTATAGACAAGGGCCTCGGAATGCCACGAGACCAAAACGGTACAATGCTTGAGAAATGACTTTCTTTGACCTCCTGCATTTCATTCAGTTCAGTTCCATGTTTTTTACAGAAACTTGATGAAATTTAATGAAATGTGGACACGCAATTTTTTTGTTTACAAGTAGCTCACCGATCGTGCCGCTCGGTGACACGCAAATTTTAGAACACTGGATCAAAGGCTAAAACATGAACAAAACCTCACCCATACATGTAGAATCACCGTAGTTGGGCCGATGCTTGGCAATTCTGTCGCGTTACTCATAGCAAGTTTTCTATCTGCAGATCGATTCATTTCCGATGGCCGTTTTGGTTCAAGTAGGTGGGAAAGCCGGAGAGGTATATAATTTTACATGTTAGGTATGTTTTGGGTCGTATATTTGTTTTGGGTCGCAGCCCTCTTCTCACATGCCACCAGACCAAACATTTCAGTCGCAGACTGCTGGAGAAATGGCTCTTGGAATATCCCTTTACTTCATATCACCTCCGAGAGGGCAGCACAAGAAAGGGAGGTGGTTTTGCTCTTCTTACATTCCTGTACTCTTCGGCCCTCAGAAGTTGATAAGAGAGGATGGCGATTCGATAAGTCTGGCACTTTCTCCGTCCGCAATTTGTACAAGATCATCAATTGGGGGGGGTATAAGGCATGTGAGTGCAGACTCGATCTGGAAATGCGCTGCACCGAAAAAAGGTAAACTTTTTGCTTGGCTTCTCATCAAGGGAAGGATCAAAGTGAGGACGGTGTTATTACGACAGAATATTGTTACCGATGATAGTTGCCCTTTTGGCTGCAACGCCAGGGAGACGGTTGAGCATTTTGCACTGTATTGTGATCACACAACCCAAATCTTAGCTCTCCTGGGGATTGACCTGGTCGGTATTACCGAGCTATCGGATATTTTTGACATTGCCAGGGATAGATGTGTGGTTCAGAAAAAGAAAGCTTCGGACTTGGTGATCACTGCATCCTTGTGGAGCATTTGGCTTTCAAGAAATAGGAAGGTTTTTGACAATATCGATGCTCCAATTCAAGTTACAGCCAAGCAATGCTGGGAGACTTGTAAACTCTGGTCTCATAGAGCTAGGAAAGATGAGAAATCTGCACTTTCTTTCTGGTTCTTAGATTGGGCAGCTTGATGCTTAGTCGCGTTTGGGTGTCCCTCTCTTTGTAAATATTCCTCTCGGTCCACCCTTGTATCCTCTGGTTTTGTAACTCCTTGAGCTGCCTTAGCTCCTTTTTAATAAAATGTAGGTAGGGGTTTTTCCCCTCCCGATACCCTCAAAAAAAAAAAAAAAAAAAAAAAAATATTTGTTTTGGGTCCACCATGACTGTACTATGGCGAGCGTGCCGGATGATGACGATTCTCGGCTCCATTTCACTCCATGCACTCATGCATGCTGCGGTCGACGTTTCGCCACTAGTGCACCGCGCGCCACTCGAGCTGCCCGACGGCCGGCCAGGCGGCCAGTTGATCACGCCGCGCCGGACACCGGGAAGGGGAGCGACGTGGATTTGGTGCCCGTCCACGCGACCTCCTCTGTTCTACAGTAGACACACAACATGATCAGCATCTTTCTGAACTGGTTTAACGGCGGAACAAACGCACATATCAGTAGACATGACCGGTAACACTACTTCAGCACTGACTCCCGGCATCTCAAAAAGCTTCCCGTCCACTCCGATCCAATCTTCCCCACCTCTTTGCCCTTTGCCACCGCTGCGAAATCCCAAAACGAAACGATACAAAGCCAGGTAGCAAAAGGGAAAGAGCAGATTTTTGCGGGGCTAGTGGCAGAGTCAGCCATGCATGTCTCTACAAGAAAGAGTCCCCCTGCTAGGACGTGCATAACTGAATACAAACTCGATCGAGGTGACATACGTACCGAGTACTGACATTGAAGTTAGAATCTGCTTACCTGCGGATATTTAAATCGTCTTTGCCATATCCGTGGGTTGTTCAGATCGACGGCATGAACGCGTTGGATTGTTCAGAACTTCAGATCCACCGCATGCACATTGCTTGGCCTCTCTTCGGCAAGAATCTGGAGGACCGATAGTGTTAACAAGTCGCACGCATGATGCTTCTTCATGGTACTAATACACGTAGCTAATCGCCTAACAATGCCTCGTGTGTGTACATATGCTGTGCAAGATAAACTACGCGCGCTGCAATAATTGCCGCGCATCAGCCCGATCGTATCTTTGTTTCCTCAACGTCGATCCTGCTCGCGATTTTGTGCAAGCAAAGTGCGCGCACATGTGACATTGTTGCGATGCCATATCGTCTCAGGATCGGCTCGAGCTATATCTGTGAAACCATTTTGAGCATCCACAGATTGAGCAATGGTAATTGGGGTGGCCGATCATTGGTTATCTAGCTATATGGCTGCTTGCCTGGACTCGTGCAATTTCTCCCTCCATTCACTAATGTAAAAAATCTTTTAGATATTTGATGAAAGTGAACGAGATAAGGACCAAAATAAGTGAACCTTTAGGATTTCATATTTTGCATATATATGTATTGTGTCTGACGAACTCGTTTGTTTTCTCGCGCCAAATTTAAGAAATCGTGTTTGCGGTTCGCGATAGGGGATCTGTTCAGCGACGTCAACTTCTCAAATAGGGGATGTAGTTAACTTCATCCGCTCGATTTTAGGGTTTTGGATATATGTTAGAGATGCTCTTATACATAGCTAAATATATTAAATAGATTTTGTTGGTACTCCTGCTCCCCAACCCCATACCTCACCGGAGCTCCGTCGCCTCTGCCTCTTCCATGGCGCCTTATACATAGCCAAATGTTCGTAATTCTCTGCCCACCCCCCTAGGCCTGACATGGACGGGGTCGGCAATGATTGGCCAAGATCGAGAAGGTGGTAGTCGTCGGGGCCGTTGCGGGCGGCGGGGAGAGATGGGCACGGAGTAGGGAATGGTCATGTAAGAATCTTGACTAAGAATTTCACAATTATATTCGCCAAATCGCAGATAAATCAGCACATATGAGAATAATCAAGAGAAAAAGGGGTGAGATTTCAGAGAAGGGGATGAGAGCTAGCCGAGCCGTAAAGCGGAAGCGGCGGACTAATGCTATTGCATCACAATATTCGGGTATGATCCTTTTAGGTTTACAAGCCAGTACATATAATCTCCAATGCAATGGAGAAGCAAACGGAAAAGTAAATAAACGGAAGACATCGACATTCTTCAGGTTGATGGAGAAGACGTCGTTGGCGCGAACGGAGACCTGCCGCTTGAATAAACGCCGTAGGATTGAAGCGGTATCTTCCATCTAGGACCGTTGGATAGCTGAGCTCAAAATCATTGCCAGTTCCCTTGACACTTGTAATTCTTCAGTTAAGCCAGTTGTGACAGGTCCGCGTGCCTCTGGATGCGCTCACCGACCTCTTGACGTGCCCACTCTGCCAGGACCTCTTCCGGGAGGCCTCCGCCTTCATCCAGTGCCTGCACACTTGCGAGTTCTTTTCTTTCCGTCTACCCCGCCGCCTCTCCGGTTTCGTTTCGTCTCGTCCATCTACTCTTTCGCGTGTAAGACCCACGCGCTTCCGTCACACGGCCTTGGTTTTGGTGTCTGATTCTGCTCTGTTCGGGTGCCCTGGTGATCAGGTCGGTCCCGAAGAGCGCGCCGCCGCCGTTCTCGAGTTAGTTTCCTCTCCTTCTAGTCGCGTGCCCTGCGAGTCTGGCCTTGGCGGCCAGTTCGCTCTCGCGTAGTGGCCGGGGCTCACCGTGCGCAGCCAGGGGTGCGTCTCGTGGTAGCCGGCCGGCGGCTGCGATCCCTTCTGCGTAGCTAGGCCGTCTTTTGTTTGCCCAATTGCCCGCGCTCTGGGCTGCGGGCGTGCGCTCCGGAGCAGCCATGCCTCCTTCTCCGGAGTTGACAATGCTGCAAAGCTGCAGACTTGTGCCTCTCCGGGTGGTTACTATGTCTCGTCACCGTTGCTGCAGCACATGAGCAGTTTGAGCAGCCGTCGAGAGTTCCTTCCTCGCGCACTCCCTGGGGTGGACGCCGGCGCCCCTTCCTGGGAGAACACTGAGTTTCCTGTTCCCCACTCTGAACAATTTTCGGGCTGCATTTTGTTTTTCGAGCTTTTGAAGCTGGAACGTTGCAAAGCATTGGCACTTTTGCAGGATGTATGGAAGTGTGTGATGTCGAGGCACTCTATTAGCATCTTGCATGTTCAGTAATGGTGGTAGAGCTTGTAGATGGTGGCACTCTGCGCTGGCTGTAATCAGAAATGCATGTTGGTTCCGATTAGCAGTATTAGGAGTCAGTGGCGTGCTCCTCTGGTGCTTTCTAGTTTGTGTTTGGAGAGAATTGTGATCATTAATGATTTAATTCAGTATTGAGAAAGTACAAGCGTGGAAATCGGGGGCTTCACATTCTTGAATAAATGGGTGTATCTCATGATGTACAAGCCGAGAGGATGGTTGCTCTATTATGTAAAGTACATTTCTTGATCGTAAGCCTGGCACTGCTTCTGCATCGTAAGTGATATTGTCAGTCTTGGCTGCACACTCAATCTTTTTCAGTCAAGGATTTTTTTTCCAGAAAAACACTTGCTTAAGCTTGATGCAATCAATCATCTACTCTATTGCATTTTCATACTTGCTAGGATTTCTTTCCAGAAAAATGCACGCCAAGTTTTGATGTGGCAAGCACATAAAATTCAGTTCTTTCAAATCTCAAACTAGCATCACTGTCTCTAGAGTTGCTCTTGTGACCATCCTTTTGTAAGCAGTTTGCCGGGAGTGTATTAACAATAAAATAGATGATGAAGAGATCTACTCCTGCCCAGAATGCAAGATCTGGCGGACAAATTCATTGTGCGATCAATGCCCGAAGATTGCTGGATTTGATGTTTTCGATCGGGCGCACCCATGTTTTTTATCTGACCGTTTGGTTTCACAGGGAGTGCTTCGAAGCTCTTCTGGTTGTTAATATCATGGAGCTCGTTTTCTTTCCATGGTGCTGGCGGAGAAGGTCGTAAAAACCGAGATCGGTGGAAGAGCAATGGTGATCGGATATTGGTGATGAGGTGGAATTGGCTTGGAGCTTCGTGACTTCAAACATCGACCTGTATGTGGAAGTTCAGAGTTCTATCTCTCAGGGTGAAAATCCAATGTCTAGCTTTAATTGGTTGTGCCTGGCAATGTTCTTGTTGAAAGCATTGTTTTGAGAGGGATGACTTTCTTCGGGGTGAAAACCTAAGATCTATGATCAGGTGACGACAGCATTTGGGCACTGTTTCCTTCTTAGAGGTGTCGCTTATGGAGAAACTGATCTTAGGGTCGTCGGGCTAAGCCCGGACGACGCCGACGGTGGCGGATCTTCGTCTCCCGCATCACATGGGGAGGGGTTGGGGCCTTCTTCCTCCATGGAGGCAGGCCACTTTCGGGAGGTGGATCTCGTGACGGCCACGACGGGCACCGACGGCGCTCAGCTCTGAACCTCGATGCCCAGTCTCAGATGGGATCGGCCAGGTACATGGGTTCAAGCGGCCGGTGGCTTGGTGGTGGAAGACTTCCTGATGGTGGCGGTGGTGGTCACCTTTGGCGATGGATTCTAGAGGCGGCAGCGATGCAGGGGATGGGCTCATTGGGTGAAAACCCTAGGTTCTTCTCTTTGCCCTCTTCGTGATCCCATCTGTCGCTGGTGGAGGGCCGACTGGATGCAGGGCATTGCCCAGGTCTTCCTAGTGTCTCCGTGTTGCTTCGGCTGGTCTGGGATGGTCGGCTGCGTTGGGGCACGACCTGAATAAAGGTGGCGGTCCTAGGGTTGCTCTTATGCAAAGATGAAGACCTGCCTGAGGCATGTCCTTCTCGATCTGGTCATAGTGTTGAGTTCCGGTAGGCACCACCGGTGAATGTAACAGTGCACATATTGTCTGGAGTTTGTTGGACAGGGTGGTATTCGGTCGTGCACACTCATGTGTTCATTCCGACCGTTTGGTTTTCGGAGGGAGCGGCGCGAAGCTCTGTTCTTTCTTGCCATACAACGCATTTTTGGCCCTGGGTGAAGTCAGAGGCGGAGAATATCATGATGGCTGGATTTGGAGTACTAGCAATACAGGTCTAAGTCTATGAGCCGGTGAGAAACTTGCTTGGTGTTCTGTGCTTGCAGCAGCAATATGAAAGTGGCGGCGGCAACACATGTCAAGTTTAGAGTCCTGCCTTTTAAGATGAAAATCCAAGGTATGGCCTTAATTGGTTGTGCCTAGCAATGACCTTGTTGAAGGCATTGTTTTGAAAGCGCGGACTATCTTCAGGGTGAAAACCTAATATCTTTGATTGGGTGACGACGGCGCTGGTGCACCGTTCCCTTCTTGGAGGCGTCGCTTTTGAAGAGTCTGAAGTTCAGGTGATGTCATGGTGGTGCTTGTATTGTTGTTGCTGGGGTTGGAACACTACTAGGAAAAAGCCTATAGCTGCCCGTGTACTGCCGGCGCACCAAATAAGTGGTACGCCGGTGGTATTTACCGCCGGCGAGCCACTTATTTGGTGCGCCGGTGGTAAGTATATATCGCTGGCGCACTGAAACCTACGTACGCCGGCAATACGAGCTAGCTAGATTACAGCTTCTGCTCCCCAATACTGCCGGCGCAACACTACTCCAGTGCGCCTGTGGCATATTATTAGCACCGACGAACCAAAAAATTATTTTCGCCGGTGGTACCGCTCCACACCTCGAGGCACGGCCGAGACCAGCTCTCTCCACGCATGCAGCACACACGGCACGCAACTGCGCAGTGATACGTCTCCAACGTATCGATAATTTCTTATGTTCCATGCTACTTTATTGATGATACCTACATGTTTTATGCACATTATATGTCATATTTATGCATTTTCTGGAACTAACCTATTAACAAGATGCCGAAGAGCCGCTTGTCTGTTTTCTCGCTGTTTTTGGTTTCAGAAATCCTAGTAAAGAAATATTCTCGGAATTGGACGAAACTTTCGCCCAGGGTCCTATTTTTGCACGAAGCTTCCAGAAGACCGAAGAGCTAACGAAGTGGGGCCACGAGGCGGCCAGAGGGGTGGCCGGCGCGGCCCAAGCCCTGGCCGCGCCGACCTGCCCCCTGGGCCCCTCGTGTGGCCCCCCCGCGTTGACCCTCCGCCTACTTAAAGCTTCCGTCGCGAAACCCCCAGTACCGAGAGCCACGATACGGAAAACCTCACGCAGACGCCGCCGCCGCGAATCCCATCTCGGGGATTCGGAGATCGCCTCCCGCACCCCGCCGTGAGAGGGGATTCATCTCCCGGAGGACTCTACACCGCCATGGTCGCCTCCGGAGTGATGAGTGAGTAGTTCACCCCCGGACCATGGGTCCATAGCAGTAGCTAGATGGTCGTCTTCTCCTTGTTGTGCTTCATTGTTGGATCTTGTGAGCTGCCTAACATGATCAAGATCATCTATATGTAATTCTATATGTTGTGTTTGTCGGGATCCGATGGATAGAGAGTACTATGATTATGGTGATTATCAATCTATTGTTCATGTGTTGTTTATGATCTTGCATGCTCTCCGTTATTAGTAGAGGCTCGGCCAAGTTTTTACTCTTAACTCCAAGAGGGAGTATTTATGCTCGATAGTGGGTTCATGCCTCCATTGAATCCGGGACGAAGGATGTAAAAGTTCTAAGGTTGTGGATGTGCTCGTTGCCACTAGGGATAAAACATTGATGCTATGTCTAAGGATGTAGTTGTTGATTACATTACGCACCATACTTAATGCAATTGTCCGTTGCTTTGCAACTTAATACCGGAGGGGGTTCGGATGATAACCCGAAGGTGGACTTTTTAGGCATAGATGCAATTGGATGGCGGTCTATGTACTTTGTCGTAATGCCCCGATTAAATCTCACTATATTTATCATATCATGTATATGCATTGTTATGCCTTTCTCTATTTGTCAATTGCCCGACCGTAATTTGTTCACCCAACATGCTTTTATCTTATGGGAGAGACACCTCTAGTGAACTCGTGGACCCCGGTCCTATTCTTTACATAGCATACAATCTACTGCAATTGTGTTTTATTATTTTCTTGCAAACATCTTCCACTCGATACGTTTAATCCTTTGTTACAGCAAGCCGGTGAGATTGACAACCTCACTGTTTTATTGGGGCAAAGTACTTGGGTTGTGTTGTGCAGGTTCCGCGTTGGCGCCGGAATCCTCGGTGTTGCGCCGCATCACATTTCGCGACCATCAACCTTCAACGTGCTTCTTGGCTCCTACTGGTTCGATTAAACCTTGGTTTCATACCGAGGGAAAACTTGCCACCGTGCGCATCATACCTTCCTCTTGGGGTTCCCAACGGACGTGTACATCTACGCGCATCAAGCACTTTTTCTGGCGCCGTTGCCGGGGAGATCAAGACACGCTGCAAGGGGAGTCTCCACTTCTCAATCTCTTTACTTTGTTTTTGTCTTACTTTATTTTATTTACTACTTTGTTTGCTGCACTAAATCAAAATACAAAAAAATTAGTTGCTAGTTTTACTTTATTTACTGTCTTGCTCTCTATATCAAAAACACAACAAAATTAGTTACTTGCATTTACTTTATTTGCCTAGTTTACTTTATTACTGTTATCATGAGTAATCCTGAAGTTGAAGTTCGTTCTTTTAAGCAACAAGGTGGAGAAAGTTTTAAAGATGCTTGGTATAGAATTAGTAATGCTCATCAAAGGTGCATTAAGAAACACTCCACCACTATCCTTCTTAGGAACTTTTATGTTGGTTTATCTAGTTGGAATAGATATGTTCTTGATACTCTTTCGGGAGGTAATTTCCTAGGTACTCCCGCCTTAGAAGCTAGTTGCATCATTGAGAGTCTAGTTGGAATACCACCTGTTAATGAAGTTAAAATTGAAATCTCTCTTGAAGATGTTATGAAAAAATTGGAAACCATAGAGAAAAAATTTCCAAGTGTTGAAACTAAATTGGGAATGTTATTTGACAAAACTTATGAACTTGATAAATCCTTAGGAGGAATTGATGAAAGAATTAGTGTCCTGGGAACTTGTGTAGTCCATGATAATCAAACCAATAGGATTGATGAACTTGAAAAAGCTATGGGAACCTTGGGTTCAACCTTTTCTTCTCTCAAGTATAGTGAGAAAGCTTATGTGGGTAAAGAGCAAAAATTCATGTACGCCTCTAAGGTGCCTAAACAAAAGAATTATTATAGGCCTAAAATTTCTAAAACCCCTAGCACCACCATAGAGAATTTAGATAATGGAGCACCTAAAGTACCCTCTGCAACAAGTTGTGTTTGCATGAAAAATAATAATGTTGATGCTTCTTCATTTGATAATACTTGATTTGCACTTTCTGCGCCTAGCTGAAAGGCGTTAAAGAAAATCGCTTATGGGAGACAACCCATGTTTTTACCTACAGCAATTTTTTGTTTTGTTGAGTCTTGGAAGTTGTTTACTACTGTAGCAACCTCTCCTTATCATGTTTTTGTGCCAAGTAAAGTTTCTATGTCAAAGTTGATGTTATATTTGGGATCGCTGCGCAGAAACAGCATTGCTGTCTGTCACGAATCTGGGCACAGTTCTCTGTAGAAAATTCGAAAAAATCTGCCAATTTACGAGCGTGATCCTCAGATATGTACGCAACTTTCATTAGTTTTGAGTTTTTCCATTTGAGCAAGTCTGGTGCCAGCTTTAAATTCGTCTTTACGGACTGTTCTGTTTTTGACAGATTCTGCCTTTTATTTCGCATTGCCTCTTTTGCTATATTGGATTTATTTCTTTGATCCATTAATGTCCAGTAGCATTATGCAATGTCCAGAAGTGAAAATAATGATTGTGTCACCTCTGAATGAGTGAATTATTAATGATGCACTAACCCTCTAATGAGTTTGCTTGAAGTTTGGTGTGAAGGAAGTTTTCAAGGGTCAAGAGAGGAGAATGATATACTATGATCAAGAGGAGTGAAAGCTCTAAGCTTGGGGATGCCCCCGTGGTTCACCCCTGCATATTTTAAGAAGACTCAAGCGTCTAAGCTTGGGGATGCCCAAGGCATCCCCTTCTTCATCGACAACATCATCAAGTTCCTCCCCGAAACTATATTTTTATTCAATCACATCTTGTGTTCTTTACTTGGAGCGTCGGTTTGTTTTCGTTTTTGTTTTTGTTTGAATAAGATGGATCCTAGCATTCACTTTGTGGGAGAGAGACACGCTCCGCTGTTGCATATGGACACATGTGTCCTTAGGCTTTACTCATAATGTTCATGGCGAAGTTTCTTCTTCGTTAAATTGTTATATGGTTGGAATTGGAAAATGCTACATGTAGTAATTCTAAAATGTCTTGGATAATGTGATACTTGGCAATTGTTGTGCTCATGTTTAAGCTCTTGCATCATATGCTTTGCACCCATTAATGAAGAAATACATAGAGCTTGTTAAAATTTGATTTGCATATTTGGTTTCTCTAAGGTCTAGATAATATCTAGTATTGAGTTTTGAACAACAAGGAAGACGGTGTAGAGTCTTATAATGTTTACAATATGTCTTTTATGTGAGTTTTGCTGCACCTGTTCATCCTTGAGTTTGCTTCAAATAACCTTGCTAGCCTAAACCTTGTATCGAGAGGGAATACTTCTCATGCATCCAAAATCCTTGAGCCAACTACTATGCCATTTGTGTCCACCATACCTAACTACTACATGGTATTTGTCAGCCATTCCAAAGTAAATTGCTTGAGTGCTACCTTTAAACAATTCAAAATTTATCATCTCTTATTTGTGTCAATGTTTTATAGCTCATGAGGAAGTATGTGGTGTTTTATCTTTCGATCTTGTCATTTACTTGGACTGTACTTTCACAATGGACTAGTGGCTTCATCCGCTTATCCAATAACTTTGCATAAAGAGCCGGCAAAGGGGTTCCCAGCCCCAATTAATTAACTTCACTAATATTTCTCTTCACATGTTTTGCTCCGATTTATCAGTAAGCAACTTAATTTTGCAAATAGACACTCCTCCATGGTATGTGAAAGGTTGGACGGCACCCGATGGAATCAAGTTAGCCATGGCTTGAGAAAGCAAAGGTGGGAGGAGTGTCATCATAATAAAATTGAAATAAAAAGGCACTCCTTCATGGTATGAGATTGTTGGCAGGCACCCGATGGAATCGGTTAGCCATGGTTTGTGAAAGAAAGGTTGGAAGGAGTGCCACCCCACTAAAATACATGTGTAAACAAAAGAGAAGAGGGATGATCTACCACGGTGGTAGAAATAACGTCCTTCATGGGAGCCGCTCTTGAAAGTCCGGTTGACGAGGTAGTTAGTGTACCCATTACCATTCATTGACAACAACAAACACCTCTCAAAACTTTACTTTTATGCTCTCTTGATGTTTTTAAAACCAAAGCTCTAGCACAAATATAGCAATCGATGCTTTCCTTTTGAAGGACCTTTCTTTTACTTTTATTGTTGAGTCAGTTTACCTATCTCCTTCCACCTTAAGAAGCAAACACTTGTGTGAATCGTGCATTGATTCCTACATACTTGCATATTGCACTTGTTATATTACTTTATGTTGACAATATCCATGAGATATACATGTTACAAGTTGAAAGCAACCGCTGAAACTTAATCTTCCTATGTGTTGCTTCAATACCTTTACTTTGATTTATTGCTTTATGAGTTAACTCTTATGCAAGACTTATTGATGCTTGTCTTGAAATACTATTCATGAAAAGTCTTTGCTATATGATTCACTTGTTTACTCATGTCATTACTTTTGTTTTGATCGCTGCATTCATTACATATGTTTACAAATAGTATGATCAAGATTATGATGGCATGTCACTTCAGAAATTATCTTTGTTATCGTTTTACCTCGCTTCGGGACGAGCGTAACTAAGCTTGGGGATGCCGATACGTCTCCAACGTATCGATAATTTCTTATGTTCCATGCTACTTTATTGATGATACCTACATGTTTTATGCACATTATATGTCATATTTATGCATTTTCCGGAACTAACCTATTAACAAGATGCCGAAGAGCCGCTTGTCGTTTTCTCGCCGTTTTTGGTTTCAGTAAATCCTAGTAAAGAAATATTCTCGAATTGGACGAAACTTTCGCCCAGGGTCCTATTTTTGCACGAAGCTTCCGGAAGACCGAAGAGCTAACGAAGTGGGGCCACGAGGCGGCTAGAGGGTGGCCGGCGCGGCCCAAGCCCCGGCCGCGCCGACCCGCCCCCGGGCCCCTCGTGTGGCCCCCCGCGTTGACCCTCCGCCTACTTAAAGCTTCCGTCGCGAAACCCCCGCACCGAGAGCCACGATACGGAAAACCCCGCGAGACGCCGCCGCCGCGAATCCCATCTCGGGGGATTCTCGGAGATCGCCTCCGCACCCCGCCGGGAGAGGGGATTCATCTCCCGGAGGACTCTACACCGCCATGGTCGCCTCCGGAGTGATGAGTGAGTAGTTCACCCCTGGACCATGGGTCCATAGCAGTAGCTAGATGGTCGTCTTCTCCTTGTTGTGCTTCATTGTTGGATCTTGTGAGCTGCCTAACATGATCAAGATCATCTATATGTAATTCTATATGTTGTGTTTGTCTGGGATCCGATGGATAGAGAGTACTATGATTATGGTGATTATCAATCTATTGTTCATGTGTTGTTTATGATCTTGCATGCTCTCCGTTATTAGTAGAGGCTCTGGCCAAGTTTTTACTCTTAACTCCAAGAGGGAGTATTTATGCTCGATAGTGGGTTCATGCCTCCATTGAATCTGGGACAGTGATGTAAAGTTCTAAGGTTGTGGATGTGATGTTGCCACTAGGGATAAAACATTGATGCTATGTCTAAGGATGTAGTTGTTGATTACATTACGCACCATACTTAATGCAATTGTCCGTTGCTTTGCAACTTAATACCGGAGGGGGTTCTGATGATAACTCCGAAGGTGGACTTTTTAGGCATAGATGCAAATTGGATGGCGGTCTATGTACTTTGTCGTAATGCCCCGATTAAATCTCACTATATTTATCATATCATGTATATGCATTGTTATGCCTTTCTCTATTTGTCAATTGCCCGACCGTAATTTGTTCACCCAACATGCTTTTATCTTATGGGAGAGACACCTCTAGTGAACTCGTGGACCCCGGTCCTATTCTTTACATAGCATACAATCTACTCGCAATTGTGTTTTATTATTTTCTTGCAAACATCTTCCACTCGATACGTTTAATCCTTTGTTACAAGCAAGCCGGTGAGATTGACAACCTCACTGTTTCGTTGGGGCAAAGTACTTGGGTTGTGTTGTGCAGGTTCCGCGTTGGCGCCGAATCCTCGGTGTTGCGCCGCATCACATTTCGCGACCATCAACCTTCAACGTGCT
>NC_061510.1:370121751-370398826 GCF_022539505.1 Lolium rigidum
AAGGTTTTGGATGCATGAGAAGCATTCCCTCTCGCACAAGGCTTTGGCTAGCAAGGTTGTTTGAAGCAACACAAGTATAAACCGACATGCAAAGAAACTTACATAAAAACATATTGCAAGCATTATAAGACTCTACACTATCTTCCTTGTTGCTCAAACACTTTTTACTTAAAATAATCTAGACCTTAGAGAGACCAATCATGCAACCAAAATTTCAACAAGCTCACGGTAGTTCTCCAATAATAGGTTAAAACTACATGATGCAAGAGCTTAAACATGATCTACTTGAGAGCTCAAAACAATTGC
Source organism: Lolium rigidum (assembly GCF_022539505.1). Classification (NCBI taxonomy): domain Eukaryota; kingdom Viridiplantae; phylum Streptophyta; class Magnoliopsida; order Poales; family Poaceae; genus Lolium; species Lolium rigidum. Next base: position 370,122,058 of record NC_061510.1, read on the forward strand.
TATATCAAATTATTCAAGGCAATATACCAATTCCACATGAAGCATTTTCTGCTTCCAACAAAAATAAAGCACAAATGCAATGCTTTCACCTTTTGCCATGAATATTAAAAGTAAAACGAAGAACACTGTTCAAATGAAAAAGCGGAGCGTGTCTCTCTCTCCACACAAGGATTGCTAGGATCCGATTCGTTTCCAAAGTGTTTTGTGGACACATAGCACAATTATACCCGGAGTCGATGTGCCAGTGTTTACGTAGCATGAGATCTCTGGTGTTTAGACGATCCATGAAGAGTAGCCAGGTAAAGACCTTTAGTTTGGGCATCGCCCTCGATTTCCAGATTGCATTTAGCGCCGCATCCTTAGGAAGACGAGCAAACAGAAACCTGTAGTATTTCGAGGGAGTGTATTTTGGGCCCCAAACAAATGTCCTGCTGTCAGTTTGCTGCTCAGATAGATGGATATCTTCAAGAATACCTGTTAGTGCTTGCCATTCTTGAAAGGCTTCCACTGACAGAGGTAAGTGGAAACCTTCATTTAGGTTCTCAAGTTGGACCATAGCTGCTACAGAAACATCCTCATTTAGCACATAAGAATATAGCCTGGGAAACTTGTGGCACATTAAAACACCTTGAGACCAGAAATCTTTCCAGAACAGCACAGATGAACCATTGTGCACCTGACAAGATGTGATACTTCTGTAATCCTCCACCAGGCTAAAGATATCTTTCCACCAAAATGAGCCTCTCTTAGACATAGCATGAGGTATCCCATCCCCATATAATGACCAGACTAAAGCAACCCAGGGAGTGGAATCTTTGGAGTAGAATTTATGGAGTTGTTTCATAAGGAGAGCCTTATTCTGCAATTCAAGATTCAGCACACCTAGCCCACCATGTTGCTTGGGACGGCAAACAAGGGACCAAGCAACTAGAGCATTTACAGAGCCTGATTCATCATCTTTAGCCCATAAGCAATGTCTCTGAGCACGATTGCAAATGTCCAAAATTTCTTTTTGTAACTTCAACGAGCTCATGAAAAAAGTAGGGAGGGTGGAAAGGACAGATTTCACAAATTCAAGTCTTCCACCATAGTTAAGAAATCTGGCACTAGCATTTAGACGGCGTTCTACCAGACCAACCAAAGGTGATAAGTCACTACTAGAAAACAGCTTATCAGTGGCGCACCTGTTTTGCCTATCAGTGGCGCACTAGTGGTGCGCCACTAATATCACGCCACTGCTAACTTTTAGCAGTGGCGCACCACTAGTGCGCCATTGGTAAGTTATGTAGTAGTGGCGCACTAGGAGGTGCTCCACTAGTAAGAGGTATGATGCGCCACTGTTATAAAACTGAGGTGCGCTGCTGCTGTGGTGTTAGGGTGCGCCACTGTTAAATAAATGAGGTGCGCTGCTGCCCTAGCATTAGGGTGCGCCACTACTACAAGAATAAAATAAAAAAAATAAAAAATCCCACATGGCCTGGCTGTGGCAGGCGGTGGACCAGAACAATAAAAAAGGCAGTGCTCTAGTGCTCCCTGAATAAATAAGAGTTTTTACAAGACCAAAATAAATACAACCGTAGTTTCTATAATTTGCAGCTAGGACCCTAAAAATATATAAAAAAAGCAATCAAGTCCTTTTATGCAAGGGCTCGTCCTCGATCTGGTCAACGCCGGCGTTGTAGCAACCGCCGACGAGGTCCTCGATCTGAAACTGCTCGTGGCCGCGTCGACGCACTGGGGCACGATCTGCTGCTCGATCTGCTACTGCTCGTGCTCCTCCATCTGGCCGCCCGGGAGCTGCGCCTCGATCAGGTCCTGCAGCGCGCACAGCCGCGCGAGCCCGTGAGGCCGAGCCCCGGCAGGCGCAGCTCGATGATGCGGGCGCCGTCCAGTTGGCGCAGACGGGGAGGGAGGCGGCCCAGTTGATGCGCGCGCGGACGGCGGCCACCCCTGCGAGGAAGTCGAGCAGCGCCGCCCTGTCGGTGTCCGGCTCGGGCGCGGCGGCATCGTGCTGGCGCCGCGTGCGCGTGGTGGAGACGGGAAGGGTTGGGCAGCTGCTGCTCGTGGTGCTCGGGGAATCCATGGATGGGTGGCCAGCGCTGGGACAAAGGTGCCCGTTCTGGTCGCCACCGCTGGCCGCCGGCCTTCCATCGATGGGGATCTGCAGAGAGGTAGTTGGGGGGGAGGGCGGCGCAGAAGCTGGATTTACATCACGAAAATGATTAGTCTGCACATCTAAGTCAATCAAAAATTCAGAAAGAGTATAAGACACAGAGGTGGTCGTCCAGGAAATTCTAGTACGGAAGCGCATAGATCTTGAGCATCAAGTTAAACACTTGATAAAATGGGATTTGGATCAAAATCATGGGATCTAGATCAGAAGACACCGTGTAAACAAATCTAAAAAGCAAATTGATTTCGTCAAACGGTGATGCAAAATCCAGATCGGAAAAAAGACGTGAAGAACATCAGATCGTGAAAAATGCCGCGCCCGACCTCACTCGTGCCTCCGACCTGGCTTCTCCCTCCTCCAAATGGCGGCTCGCCGGCCCAGTACCCCTTCATCGCTAGGACATCGGCCGACGGCGGATGATTGGAGGGGGATTTTCTGGAGGGGCGCGGTTGGTTTGGGGAAGAAGGGCATGGCAGAGGGAAGGGGGGAGGAGGATGAGGTGGGCAGCTGTTCTTACAGCAGGCGGCCGACCAGCAAGCCACGAGATTTTTTTACAGAGAGGTAGTTGGGGTGGGAGAGAGAAACTGGATCTTGGAGGAGGAAGAAGCCACGAGATTTTTTTGCTCTGCGTCTCGCGTGCGTCTCTCGTGCGGTGGGCCCAAGCACTGCACGAAGCAGACGATATGAAAGGCATGCATGTGTGGTGGCCGGTGGCGCACGACTCTAGTGCGCTATTAATATCTGAGGGTAGTGGCGCACCACTTATGCATGCGCTACTGGCAATTAAGTACTAGTGGAGCACCACTTTTTGGTGCGCCACTGCTATTTAAATAGTAATGGCGCACGTGTATTTGGTGCGCCACTACTAACTTTAGACTAATTTATAACTCAGTTTCGCACTTAGTAGTGGCGCAGGACTATACTAGTGCGCCATTGGTAATTGACTACCAGTGGAGCACCACTTTTTGGTGCGCCACTACTATATAGCAGTGGCGCACCTGTCTAGTGGTGCGCCACTGATATCAATCTTACGGCTAGGCCTTTTCCTAGTAGTGAGTCTTGAATCGTGGGTTTTGTAGTACCCATTGGGAGACCCAAATAAGTAAAAGGCAGAGAACCCACAGCACAACCGAAGGATGTCGCAAGAGACAGGAGCTGCTCATCCGAAATATTTATAGACATAAGAGCTGATTTAGCATAGTTGACTCTTAAACCTGTCGCTGGAGCAAACTGTTCCAAGATGAGCTTGAGAGCCGCCAACTGAGTTGGGAAATCTTGCATAATAAGAAGCGTGTCATCGGCATATTGGATGATAGGGAAGTCAACATTTGGTATGTCGAGGGGTGCTTTAATGATCTCCTCATGAAACAACTTATTTACCATTGCTTGAAGAAGCTCTGAGGCAGCAATATATAACAAAGGTGACAAAGGGTCTCCTTGACGAACACCACGTCGACAAGGAAACTTTTTCCCTGGTACTCCATTAAGAAGAACCTCAGAGGTGCCTGTAGACATGATCATTGTCAACCAATTCAACCATCTTGGGTCAAAACCCCAGCTTTCAAAGACCTTAAGGATGGCTGCATGTTCTACAGTGTCAAACGCCTTGGCAAAATCAAGCTTCAAAATGACAGAGGGAGTACCAGCTTGTTTACACTGATGGATATACTCATAAGCCCAACCTACACAATCCTGAATATTCCTTGATTGTAAAAAAACCATACTGATTAACATGAACCAGCTCTAGAATTTTATTTTGAAGTCTATTTGCTAAAAGCTTGGTGATTAGTTTTAAGCAAATATTCAGCAAAGAAATGGGTCTATAATCACTTGGACCTTCAGGAAATAAGACCTTGGGGATTAGAGTGATGAACGAGTCATTGATACTTTGCAAGTTGATCTTACCCTCCCAAAAGTCATGACAGAGTGTTATCACCAGAATTTGACCAAGTCAGAGATGGGCCGCGATCAAGATGGACGTGAAGATTGTACGTGGAAGAAATACGTGAATCGGCCTTGTTTATCAAGTTTGGGCTTGTTAGCCCGTGTATCTTTATATAGTAGGTTACGTAGAGATTAGAGTTTGTCTCGTGCACGGTTTAGTGCACGCCCACATTAGAAAGTCCCCTGGACTATAAATATGTATCTAGGGTTTATGGAATAAACAACAACCAACGTTCAACACAAACCAATCTCGGCGCATCGCCAACTCCTTCGTCTCGAGGGTTCCTCCAGGTAAGCACCATGCTCGCCTAGATCGCATCTCGCGATCTAGGCGAGCACGAGCCTGCCTAGTTGTTCATGCGTTGCTCGTCTTTGAAGCCTTTTTGATGGCGAGCAACGTAGTTATCATAGATGTGTTAGGGTTAGCATTGTTCTTAGTATCATATGCTTTCGTAGTGCAACCCTTGCGCATCTAGCCGTCCTGTACCTCATCATGGGTGCAGGGACGGCACCCCGCTTGACCATCGTTTAGTAGATCTGATCCGTTACGATCGCTCCTTGATTCATCAAGGATTAGTTTAACATCTGCAATAGTTAGGCCTTACAAAGGGTTGGAGGATCCAGCGGCATGCAGGGTGTAGTTTGCTGCCCCTAGACAGGACGTTCCGAGGATCAACCTAGTGTTGGTTTTTAGGCCTTGTCTAGGGCTGGCTTACGATCACCGTGCGTGAGCGCGAGGCCCAATCGTGAGTAGGATGATCCGATTATGCGGTGAAAACCCCGGATCGTCGTGGATCTCATACGCTTTATCTTGATCAAGCGGGACCACCATATATTCGGCCACCTTGGACGAATCATGGGTGGATCGGCTCCATGAGCCGATTCACGGGACAACTCGAGAGCCGATCGAGGCTCGTATTTAACGTGTACGTGTGTGCCCCGCAGGAAACTAAGCGAGGCATCATCCACACCTTCCCGACCGGGTATAGGTCAGGTGGCACGCCCTTGCAATTTGCATCGGCGCGCGACCGAGGAGGCTTTGCGGGCCGTCGCTGCGAGGGACCGGGGCCGGCCGCAGCCCTAGTTGTTCCCGGCTCTACGGTGTTGACCGATCCACTGCCCGCCGGTGGGTTTCGACGTCAACACATTCGCGCACGCCCGGTGGGACAATCTTCAACGACAACCACCTCGCCATCTACATCGAGAGATGGTGAAGAAACTCCTTGTTACCTATGAGGAGCTCAATGGCGAGCTCAAGAAGAAGTATGACGAGGTCAAAGCCTTCCTCGAAGCCGACCTCATCGGCTCTTTCCACAGGACCCGTTCCCATGGCATCAGATGGAAGGGGTTCTCACCTGAAGGCGCACTTGATGGAGTGGACCTATCTACCCCGTCAGAGGAACGCACCAGGTCGCTGCGTCAGGAGATAAACTTCATGGTGGCTCATTCGCTGCACCGCCATTCTGAGAGCCTGGTGAATACGTTGGAGCGCGTCGCGGCTGCGCGTGATCCGAGGAGGTCATGAGCCATCAATACTCTCCATCAGGACCAGCTCTAGGGACGCACCAAGGAGCGGTACCGCTCCAGTCCCGTCCACCGCTGCCGTTCGCGTTGGCAGCACCCGAAGCGCCGAACTCATCGGCCTACGTCGTCTACAAGATTGGTGGTGACCCCAGTGACTACCAATTCCTACATGACGCGCCCAAGGAGATCCCGCACGGATACGCATGCGCATACGTGCCGAGGCTGACACACTGGGCACCCTCGAACCAGGCTGCTATAGCGAGGGACTTACGGGGCAACGGGAGGAACGTCGGAGGCGGACACGAGAAGCAAACGTGGCTAGCTAAATACGCCACCCCGACAAAACTCCCGAGCCCAGCTCCTGCAGTTGGCTCAGAACCAGAAAAGCAAGCATGGCTGGTTAAGTACACCACCCCGGCGAACCTTCAAGGTTCAGCGCCTTTGTCAACACCCGGATTTTTAAGTCCAGATGCCTATTATGCCATACATCGCAATCCCAGGAATATTGTTGTTGCGAGACATAATAGTTGAATATCATAGAGTCATCATTTATTACAACACATAATCGTCTTACAAAGGTAGATCACATGATCCAATATTACAATAGTAGTTGATCTATCGATCAACGAACATCACAAATAGCGGAAGCGAAGTAGTAGTGGCTATCTAATCCACGGGCCAACGCTTGACGTCGGGAGCGGTCCTAGTTGTCGTAGACGTCCTGCTGTCCATCTTCCTCGTACTCGTTGTTCTACCTTCAAAGTCCGGCCATTTGAATAGCCAGGGACAAAGCCATGAGTACTTTAAAGTACTCGCAAACTAATACTAGTGTAAGAACTATCAATTCTAGTAAGGGGATACTAAGCTCTAGGTTTATTTGCATAAAGCCAAGTTTATTTCATAAACATTTAGTAAAGATGCTTGAATCCCTAGACTAACTCAAGTGGGAACATTAGTGTCATTCCCACAACTCGGTTGTGATTTAATTCAAATTCACCATTCACCTTTTCAAATTTAAAACACAAGTCATATGTCACATTTTTTGAAAATGGTCTGATGACGGAACAGTATGGCCTTTCCAACCGTCCTTAACCGTGGACGCGGCTATTCGAATAGGTTTACACTCTGCGAGAGGTTGTACACTTGTGCCACAACTTTTGATTACATCCGTCGGGGGTAACCCCGAATAATCGTAACTCGGTACGCGGATCATCAACCATAACCTTTCACTTATATATGCTAGTATGAGCACCTCTCCCCATGAGCTTGGCCTCCCGGTGAAAACCGCAGATCAACCCGGGAACCGCACGGGGCTTGGGCCGGACATTCACCTCTTCTTTAACGTCGTTTCTGTTGTGTTGTGGAGGCAGCTTTGGGCATAACCCCGATGACGCTTGTTTAGAGGGAACCCATACTAAGACACATAAACTTCCAGTTAAGCCCTACCCATAATCCGGTATTGTGGGGGTACTTGTAAATTGGAATGGTATCGCATCCGAACCCAACCATCAGTTTTCGTAAAATTCACCCAGTCTTTCACCAGTCATATTCACCTTCAAAATCTTTCAATAGAATGACTCATCATTCCAAGGTTTTCAAAGTCATTGGTTTTCACAAGTTCCCATCTCTAATAGTCAATTCTAATCTTTAGCACTAGCAGCTAGTCATGAGGGGTGCTAAGTAACCTGGATTGCTCTAGGCTAAGTTTGATACTCTTGCACTACTCCATAACTAAACAAAAAATGAATCATGAATCAAAAAGTAACTTTGATAAATAAACTCAAGTAAAGCTTTGATAAACCAAAGTCAAAAACTTGTAAGGTAAAAACTTGGGATAGGATCATTAAGCATAAATTAAATGGGGATGAGGCCTTGCTCTTGTAGAGCTTTGCCTTAGGGTATCTTGCAAGAATATTAGCTTGCAATATTATAACTTGCATTAGTCTAGCTTGCATTGGTAATAGCTTGCCTTGGTTGGTGTATGGATCAAAATGTTCCTCCTTCTTCTCCGTAGATGTTCTCGTCGTCCCCTTCGTAGCCTTCGGTACTAGCGTCTATAAACGAATACGAGGATACAATCACCACACAAAACTTACATGCTAGACTAAACACACCAAAGATTCACACAAGCCTATGCTAGCATCACATCTTAGTAGCATGGTGATCTACTTGGTTTTATTTTAAAGGAAAAATAATTTCCTCTCATTATAATTATTTATTAGTATAACTCCTTAATGCCTTGGAGGAAATAGTTTCCTCTCATTACAATATTAATTAATGTTTCTATTTATTTATTTGGAGAACTAATCTCCTCTCATTAAATATTGTTAAGATTTAATTTCCTCAAATACTAAGGTATGAGCACATGTTGACTAAGGTCAACACTTTACACTTATTATTTGAGAAACATGATTTAAATAAGGGAATACACCTCATGCAATTTAATACCAACATGGTAATGATTTAATATCATCAAATAATTTCATATGAGAGTTAATAGACCATGGTCTCTACCTCATGTAGAATTACTTGAGACAAAGGTTTAAATGAGAGGGATACCTCTCATATGATTTAATAATTAGTTGGAACAATTTAAATGCTACTATGGCAATCCTTTAATATTCTTAGGTGAGCAAATATGAGACCAAGCAACAAGGGTCATCACATTACTTCATACAACTTGAGAATATGATTTAAATGAGGTGCTACACCTCATAGATTTAAAATCTTAAATTGGGAAATAATTTAAATGGGCTAGAAATGGCCACATAGCCACTATTGGGATCTAGTCCATGATCATGCAAAACAACTATGCTATATTATTGCATAATCAATTAGAGGACATCATTTGTGATTTATTAGAGTTGGAACTAACTTAAAATCATTTATAGATTATTTTTAATAATTATTTGAAGTTAGAAAAGGCCCTGCCTTGTTATTTTTGTCATTTAAATTCTAATACGAATTTGGATATGAGGCCTGTGCCATTATTTAGATAATTTCATGGGCTTTCTAAATATATAAAATTGGTCAAATTTGGTGCAGTAGATTTCGAGGTATTCAATTTTGAAGTTAGCATCAGTATTTGAATTTGAACTAATTGGATTAATTCTATTTGAATTCTTGGGCCTGGCGGGAAATGCTAACGGGCCGAAACGATTTAAATTACACAGCGCGGCCCAGCAAGCAACGGGTGCGGGTGGGCTGCGCTGACAGGGTGGGGGCCACCTGTCGGCGCCTCTTTAAACGCCGAAGCGGTATGCGAGAGTTAGGCCGTCGGATTAAAACAGAGATCTACGGTGTGTGTGCGTCGTCGTCCCCGGCGGGATTCCGGCGAGGCCACGGCGGCAGTAGGGGGTCGGAGAGCTTACCAGGCCGTTGCAGGTCTCTGGCAAGGTGCGCGGAGAAGCTGTCGTCGACGAGGAGGCTACTGGCGCAGTTGTGGAGCTCGGGGAGGCGTCAATCGAGGCAGAGCTTCTGCGGGCTCCGGCGGACTCGAGCTCGCAATTCGAGCAGCTCCGGCGAGCTCTGGTGAAATTGACGGTGTAGGAATGCTTAGTGAGGAGAGGGGAGCAGATGGTGTGAAGATAGCGTCCCGGAGTGGTCTCTATTTATAGTGTCGAGGTGAGCCGAGGGGTGCTGCAAGGGCGCGGCCATGGCGCGGCTCCTGTGGTGCTCCAAAGGGCAAGGCGAGGACGGGTACGTGTAGGCGTCGTCCTGGAGATGCTCAACGACTAGCTAGGGCAGAGAGGGGGCGATAGGATTGCTCGATTTCTTGCAGGGAGCATCTCAGTACCCGCGGTACTTCGGCGAGGAGGACGACGGTGACGAGGCTCTGGGCGGTGCTTGAGCGTGTCTAGCGCGTAGGGTGAGTGGAGTGGCTAGTCGACGCGGCCGTAGGGATGCAGGGCGAGGACGAGCACGCTCGAGTGCACGGCGTCCTGGCGCACGCCAGAGCGCGCTCACCGCGTGCCTGGGCGTGTACTGGCAGGGTTTTGGCATGGCTGTTCTGATCAAGTCCGTGCACGATCGATCGAGTGAGCGGTACCTTTGGTGTCCTTATGCATTGCAGATGCTCCAGGACAAGGGCACGGGTTAAAATGCTGGCTGGTGTTGGAGATGCCAAAGGTGGCCGGCATGGTGTAGGTTTGCATTATTTTTGTGTTTCTCCTCGACTTTAATCGACCATGCAAGTACTGGGCTAGAGGCAGGGGGTGTAGAACTAGCTAATGATCACCATTGCAAAGTGGTTTAGGCTCAAATCTGCTGGACAATAGCATGTAACTCTAATTGGAATTGATGCCTGCAACCTGTTCGACAGAATGGCCGCAAGAGACTTTTCTTTGAATTTTGCAGATCTTTTTGGTGAATCTCTTTTATATAATTAGAGTGAAGTATTGGTGGTGGTGGTACTCATTTTGGAAGAGAATTGCAAAGTTTCAAATTTGAGATGATCTTCTTTTTATTCTCAGATCCCATTTTGGCATTTTAATTCTGGTCAACCTAGTCAACTCTAGCCATGGTGGTCAACATGAAAAGTACTCACCTTGACATGGTCTTGGATGACATGGCTTTGGTTGACAAAGTTTAGTTTAGGATTTGAGAAATACAGGGGGGTAAAGTGATGAAGAAAATATTTTTAGCCCAAGTGACCATTATCACATGTATGAAGAATTCTTGATTTCTCTTGATTTGATTCTTGATCCAATGATGCAATTGTGTTAGTTTATCATATTGAAGTATTTTAGAAGCAAGGAAACAAGTAATTATGTCCTTGGTGAAGAATTTGCATTTCTACATAGAGTGTATGTGAGTAAAAATGGAATTATCTCACCATTTGAATTCTCTCCATTTGATTTGACTTTTCTTGACTCTAATGTGGTTCTTATTAGTTTAGAAACATTTTAAGAGCATTGAAACCAATTCAAATGGTCTTGTTCAAAGATTTGCAAATTTGGCCTTAATACATAAGAGATGATGTGTCAAATTTCATTAACCTTGTAAATTGTTGATCTTGCTTTACTTGGACATGGTTTAGGGTCAATTTAGTGTTATATGAGGTTGATAGATGGTTTCACATCATTTGGTCAAGATTTAGAGTCATAGGGCAAGAATTGGGTATTATGGCTATGTGTCCCATATACCTCTATGCATAGGTGGCATTTGATTTTTAATTTGGCTTTGCTTGACCCAATTGGTGTTGTTGAGTGTTGAAATGGTATATAGGAGTGATCCCACCATTCATAACAAATATTAGGGTCAAGGTTCCCAAATTTATAAATTTGCATTTTACTCTTATATGCCTCTATGGCATTTTTAGTTTCTTTTTAGTTTCTTTGGTTTCACTTTGGATTTGGTTTGATAAGTGCTAGGTAGAGTGTATGAAGGTTTTCCAAACTTCTAAACAAGGTAGGAGGGTCTAGGGTTAAGATTTATAAAAATAGCCATAGGCACATATGCCTTTTTATTTATTTTAGTTCCTTCTTATTTGATACTATTTAGTTTTGAGAAGATTAGGGTTTAGGGTTTTGGAACTAGGTTCAATGCCATAAATAAACAATCATGGCAATATCACAACATATAAGCATGCTCACTATGCACCAAACTTAATTTAATAAAAGTTTTTGTTGGTTCTCATTTTAAAAAAAAAGGAAATTCATTTTCTTTTTGTTTTAAAATTTTGGGGTGTTACAAACCCTTCCCCCTTAAACAAATCTCGTCCCGAGATTTTAAGAAAAGTTAGGTTCCTAAGAGAGATTGAGCATTTTATTAACAGGAAGACATACTTGGCATGGTCCGTGGTGCTTCCCGAGCTTCGGTGGCATTCAAGCGGTAGTAACGACCGTTGCGGTTGTGTGGGTAGTTTGGGGCAAACTTCCTTCCGGTTGTGGCACGGTCGCTGTCTGCTGGGCGATTGCGGCGGTATTGAAGGCAGTCCTAGCAAGCTTCTTGGGGCATTCATAGGAGTAATGACCCACAGTTCCACATTCATAGCAGGTTACCGTTGACTTGTCCTTTTGGGTAATGGGTACAGCGTTGCTTCCGAGTCCTTGGGGCATTGTTGGCGGCTTTTATCGGGCACTTTCTAGAGTAATGACCAGTAACACCACATTCATAGCAAGTCACGGTGGACTTGCCTCCGGGGGCATGGTTGGGTATTGAGATGAGCTGCTCCAGTGATGCTATTCGGACGCGGAGGCGAGCAATGAGGTAGTCCTTCTTGGCGTGTTGATGACGAAGTGCCTTGCGCTCCATGGCAAGGATGTTGATGGTGTCAGTCATCTTGGCGTGCTCAAGGTGCATCTGGTTGGCTTGGGCACGGGGGTTGTTGCGGGTAGGAGGGGCCATCTGAATAATAAGGTGGATCATAAGATAAGCGGGGAATTTCTATGGTTTGTTTGAGATAAACTTGAAAAGTTTCAAAACTTGAGTAGTGTTGAGGGGTACAACCAACAACACTTTTTCATTCATACCAAACATCAAACATTACAAAGCTAACACACCGTTGGTTTTAAGAACCATTCACCGCTCTACGATACAAGGGGATCCTGATACATACCCACACCTACACATGTGAACTAGTGCAACTACTCATCCTCATCATCCACATCGATCGGGATGATTCCATCCTCTCCGGCCTCCAGAAACTCATAGTCCTCCTCTTCAGTGAACTCATCCTCCTCGAAGTCCTCGTCATTACTCAGGAAGGCTTCTCCTCCCTGAATGTCTTCACCGTCTTCATCCATCCCATTCAGCTGATCTTCTTGAGCCTTGACAGTGGCCTCCAAGGATACTATCCGGGCGCGAAGGTGGTCGATGGTAACGGCATTCTTGGCACGCTGCGGACGGAGTGACTTGCGGTCCTTGGCGAGCAGCTTGATAGCATCGGCATGATGAGCCAATGCCATGTGGGTCCGGTTGGCGTAGGCACGCGAGTTGTCCAGCTCCTTCCGGGTGTGGAACGAGCATGAAGTCCGGGTGATCCACATGGTGCCTCAGCTCGGGGTGGAGCGGCAGGTCCATGGGTTCTCCATCGGAGTCACGCCTTGCGAGATGCGCAAAGCGCTCTCCCTGGATGGCGGCCTCATTCCGCCCGCATAGACGGGCAAGTGCTTCTCGAAGAGCACGTGTCGGTCCGTCCAGCCGGTTGCCTTCCCCGAAAGAGAAGAGGATCCTCTCGGAAGTAGGAGGCTCCATCTTGCCTCTCGGATCAGCGGTGATCACCCACTGAAGCTCCCCACCGTGCTGGTCGTTGACCTCAACTCCGTGGAACTCGGGGTGGGGGCGTCCAAGAAAGTTCGACGGGGCATCAAGGTCCCTCTCGAAGCTCAAGTCTCCGCCATTCCCAAGCTGGTAAAACTTGACGTTGGTTGGCTCCATCTGAAAGGGAAATAGATGAGTAAGTTTAGAGAGTGAACAAGTGTGTCAAAATTTTATGTAGGTTTATAAAGAAGAGCATGACTTCTTATTTTTAACAAGATCTCAAAGATACGAAAGTGACTAAGTTTTTCCAAATATATTCACTTCATTTGTTTTTGAACTTAGGTTTTTCGAACGTCCATTCTAACTAGGGTCTCCTAAGGTCAAACAATGGCTCCGATACCAACTTGTCAACACCCGGATTTTTAAGTCCGGATGCCTATTATGCCATACATCGCAATCCCGGGAATATTGTTGTTGCGAGACATAATAGTTGAATATCATAGAGTCATCATTTATTACAACACATAATCGTCTTACAAAGGTAGATCACATGATCCAATATTACAATAGTAGTTGATCTATCGATCAACGAACATCACAAATAGCGGAAGCGAAGTAGTAGTGGCTATCTAATCCACGAGGCCAACGCTTGACGTCGGGAGCGGTCCTAGTTGTCGTAGACGTCCTGCTGTCCATCTTCCTCGTACTCGTTGTTCTCCTTCAAAGTCCGGCCATTTGAATAGCCGGGGACAAAGCCATGAGTACTTTAAAGTACTCGCAAACTAATACTAGTGTAAGAACTATCAATTCTAGTAAGGGGATACTAAGCTCTAGGTTTATTTGCATAAAGCCAAGTTTATTTCATAAACATTTAGTAAAGATGCTTGAATCCCTAGACTAACTCAAGTGGGAACATTAGTGTCATTCCCACAACTCGGTTGTGATTTAATTCAAATTCACCATTCACCTTTTCAAATTTAAAACACAAGTCATATGTCACATTTTTTGAAAATGGTCTGATGACGGAACAGTATGGCCTTTCCAACCGTCCTTAACCGTGGACGCGGCTATTCGAATAGGTTTACACTCTGCGAGAGGTTGTACACTTGTGCCACAACTTTTGATTACATCCGTCGGGGGTAACCCCGAATAATCGTAACTCGGTACGCGGATCATCAACCATAACCTTTCACTTATATATGCTAGTATGAGCACCTCTCCCCATGAGCTTGGCCTCCCGGTGAAAACCGCAGATCAACCGGGAACCGCACGGGGCTTGGGCCGGACATTCACCTCTTCTTTAACGTCGTTTCTGTTGTGTTGTGGAGGCAGCTTTGGGCATAACCCCGATGACGCTTGTTTAGAGGGAACCCATACTAAGACACATAAACTTCCAGTTAAGCCCTACCCATAATCGGGTATTGTGGGGGTACTTGTAAATTGGAATGGTATCGCATCCGAACCCAACCATCGGTTTTCGTAAAATTCACCAAGTCTTTCACCAGTCATATTCACCTTCAAAATCTTTCAATAGAATGACTCATCATTCCAAGGTTTTCAAAGTCATTGGTTTTCACAAGTTCCCATCTCTAATAGTCAATTCTAATCTTTAGCACTAGCAACTAGTCATGAGGGGTGCTAAGTAACTTGGCTTGCTCTAGGCTAAGTTTGATGCTCTTGCTCTACTCCATAACTAAACCAAAATGAATCATGAATCAAAAAGTAAACTTTGATAAATAAACTCAAGTAAAGCTTTGATAAACCAAAGTCAAAAGCTTGTAAGGTAAAAACTTGGGATAGGAGCATTAAGCATAAATTAAATGGGGATGAGGCCTTGCTCTTGTAGAGCTTTGCCTTAGGGTATCTTGCAAGAATATTAGCTTGCAATATTATAACTTGCATTAGTCTAGCTTGCATTGGTAATAGCTTGCCTTGGTTGGTGTATGGATCAAAATGTTCCTCCTTCTTCTCCGTAGATGTTCTCGTCGTCCCCTTCGTAGCCTTCGGTACTAGCGTCTATAAACGAATACGAGGATACAATCACCACACAAAACTTACATGCTAGACTAAACACACCAAAGATTCACACAAGCCTATGCTAGCATCACATCTTAGTAGCATGGTGATCTACTTGGTTTTATTTTAAAGGAAAAATAATTTCCTCTCATTATAATTATTTATTAGTATAACTCCTTAATGCCTTGGAGGAAATAGTTTCCTCTCATTACAATATTAATTAATGTTTCTATTTATTTATTTGGAGAACTAATCTCCTCTTATTAAATATTGTTAAGATTTAATTTCCTCAAATACTAAGGTATGAGCACATGTTGACTAAGGTCAACACTTTACACTTATTATTTGAGAAACATGATTTAAATAAGGGAATACACCTCATGCAATTTAATACCAACATGGTAATGATTTAATATCATCAAATAATTTCATATGAGAGTTAATAGACCATGGTCTCTACCTCATGTAGAATTACTTGAGACAAAGGTTTAAATGAGAGGGATACCTCTCATATGATTTAATAATTAGTTGGAACAATTTAAATGCTACTATGGCAATCATTTAATATTCTTAGGTGAGCAAATATGAGACCAAGCAACAAGGGTCATCACATTACTTCATACAACTTGAGAATATGATTTAAATGAGGTGCTACACCTCATAGATTTAAAATCTTAAATTGGGAAATAATTTAAATGGGCTAGAAATGGCCACATAGCCACTATTGGGATCTAGTCCATGATCATGCAAACAACTATGCTATATTATTGCATAATCAATTAGAGGACATCATTTGTGATTTATTAGAGTTGGAACTAACTTAAAATCATTTATAGATTATTTTTAATAATTATTTGAAGTTAGAAAAGGCCCTGCCTTGTTATTTTTGTCATTTAAATTCTAATACGAATTTGGATATGAGGCCAGTGCCATTATTTAGATAATTTTATGGGCTTTCTAAATATATAAAATTGGTCAAATTTGGTGCAGTAGATTTCGAGGTATTCAATTTTGAAGTTAGCATCAGTATTTGAATTTGAACTAATTGGATTAATTCTATTTGAATTCTTGGGCCCGGCGGGAAATGCTAACGGGCCGAAACGATTTAAATTACACATCGCGGCCCAGCAAGCAACGGGTGCGGGTGGGCTGCGCTGACAGGGTGGGGGCCACCCGTCAGTGCCTCTTAACTCGCCGAAACGGTATGCGAGAGTTAGGCCGTCGGATTAAAACGAGAGATCTACGGCGTGTGTGCGTCGTCGTCCCCGGCGGGATTCCGGCGAGGCCACGGCGGCGGTAGGGGGTCGGAGAGCTTACCGGGCCGTTGCGGGTCTGCGGCAAGGTGCGCGGAGAAGGCTGTCGTCGACGAGGAGGCTGCGGCGCGGTTGTGGAGCTCGGGGAGGCGTCAATCGAGGCGGAGCTTCCGCGGGCTCCGGCGGACTCGAGCTCGCAATTCGAGCAGCTCCGGCGAGCTGCGGTGAAATTGACGGTGTAGGAATGCTTAGTGAGGAGAGGGGAGCAGATGGTGTGAAGATAGCGTCCCGGAGTGGTCTCTATTTATAGTGTCGAGGTGAGCCGAGGGGTGCTGCAAGGGCGCGGCCATGGCGCGGCTCTCGTGGTGCTCCAAAGGGCAAGGCGAGGACGGGTACGTGTAGGCGTCGTCCTGGAGATGCTCAACGACTAGCTAGGGCAGAGAGAGGGCGATAGGATTGCTCGATTTCTTGCGGGGAGCATCTCGGTACCCGCGGTACTTCGGCGAGGAGGACGACGGTGACGAGGCTGCGGGCGGTGCTTGAGCGTGTCTAGCGCGTAGGGTGAGTGGAGTGGCTAGTCGACGCGGCCGTAGGGATGCGGGGCGAGGACGAGCACGCTCGAGTGCACGGCGTCCGGCGCACGCCGGAGCGCGCTCACCGCGTGCACGGGCGTGTACGGCAGGGTTTTGGCATGGCTGTTCTGATCAAGTCCGTGCACGATCGATCGAGTGAGCGGTACCTTTGGTGTCCTTATGCATTGCAGATGCTCCAGGACAAGGGCACGGGTTAAAACGAGGGCTGGAGATGGAGGTGCCAAAGGTGGCCGGCATGGTGTAGGTTTGCATTATTTTAGGGTTTCTCCTTGGCTTTAATCGACCATGCATGTACTGGGCTAGAGGCAGGGGGTGTAGAACTAGCTAATGATCACCATTGCAAAGTGGTTTAGGCTCAAATCTGTTGGACAATAGCATGTAACTCTAATTGGAATTGATGCACGCAACTTTGTTCGACAGAATGGCCGCAAGAGACTTTTCTTTGAATTTTGCAGATCTTTTTGGTGAATCTCTTTTATATAATTAGAGTGAAGTATTGGTGGTGGTGGTACTCATTTTGGAAGAGAATTGCAAAGTTTCAAATTTGAGATGATCTTCTTTTTATTCTCGAGATCCCATTTTGGCATTTTAATTCTGGTCAACCTAGTCAACTCTAGCCATGGTGGTCAACATGAAAAGTACTCACCTTGACATGGTCTTGGATGACATGGCTTTGGTTGACAAAGTTTAGTTTAGGATTTGAGAAATACAGGGGGGTAAAGTGATGAAGAAAATATTTTTAGCCCAAGTGACCATTATCACATGTATGAAGAATTCTTGATTTCTCTTGATTTGATTCTTGATCCAATGATGCAATTGTGTTAGTTTATCATATTGAAGTATTTTAGAAGCAAGGAAACAAGTAATTATGTCCTTGGTGAAGAATTTGCATTTCTACATAGAGTGTATGTGAGTAAAAATGGAATTATCTCACCATTTGAATTCTCTCCATTTGATTTGACTTTTCTTGACTCTAATGTGGTTCTTATTAGTTTAGAAACATTTTAAGAGCATTGAAACCAATTCAAATGGTCTTGTTCAAAGATTTGCAAATTTGGCCTTAATACATAAGAGATGATGTGTCAAATTTCATTAACCTTGTAAATTGTTGATCTTGCTTTACTTGGACATGGTTTAGGGTCAATTTAGTGTTATATGAGGTTGATAGATGGTTTCACATCATTTGGTCAAGATTTAGAGTCATAGGGCAAGAATTGGGTATTATGGCTATGTGTCCCATATACCTCTATGCATAGGTGGCATTTGATTTTTAATTTGGCTTTGCTTGACCCAATTGGTGTTGTTGAGTGTTGAAATGGTATATAGGAGTGATCCCACCATTCATAACAAATATTAGGGTCAAGGTTCCCAAATTTATAAATTTGCATTTTACTCTTATATGCCTCTATGGCATTTTTAGTTTCTTTTTAGTTTCTTTGGTTTCACTTTGGATTTGGTTTGATAAGTGCTAGGTAGAGTGTATGAAGGTTTTCCAAACTTCTAAACAAGGTAGGAGGGTCTAGGGTTAAGATTTATAAAAATAGCCATAGGCACATATGCCTTTTTATTTATTTTAGTTCCTTCTTATTTGATACTATTTAGTTTTGAGAAGATTAGGGTTTAGGGTTTTGGAACTAGGTTCAATGCCATAAATAAACAATCATGGCAATATCACAACATATAAGCATGCTCACTATGCACCAAACTTAATTTAATAAAAGTTTTTGTTGGTTCTCATTTTTGAAAAAAAGAAATTCATTTTCTTTTTGTTTTAAAATTTTGGGGTGTTACAGCCTTCAGCCATCACCGCGGATCAGATTTGTACGATTCTAAAAGATCAGTTCGGCATGATGCCGAAGAGGAAGGCGATCGGCTATACCAAGCCGTACCCCAACGAGTACGAATTGATCCCACTACCACCCAAATATCGGCTCCCGGACTTCACAAAGTTCAGCGGATCAGATGGTTCCAGCTCCATCGAGCATGTGAGCCGATATTTGGCGCAGCTGGGCATGATCTCGGCGTCAGACGAGCTGCGCGTGAGGTACTTCTCACAGTCCCTCACAGGATCGGCTTTCGGTTGGTACACGTCGCCGCCACCGAACTCGGTCCGGACTTGGAAGCAGACTGGAAGAACGGTTCCATGAGCAATATCACTCGGAGGCTTCCGAGGCTGGCATCGCCGATCTAGCACAAGTACGACGAAGCGCGGGGAAACAGGTGTCGAATACATCCAGCGCTTCGGGACCGTTAGGAACCGATGCTATTCGGTTCACGTAAGCGAAAAGGAAGCGATCGAGTTGGCGGTGGTGGGTCTATCATCATCGATCAAGGACGTGGCCTCCCAAGCGGACTACCCGTCATTAGCGCACATGGTGCGAAGGCGTCGGCGTATGAACAGCGTCACCCGGATGTCTATCGGGACAAGTTCAAGCGCGTGGTTACCATGGTTGACGCAGGCGAAGATGAAGTCGCTACGGGAGAACAAGAGGTCGCGGTAGCTGAGTGGACTCGAGCTGCAGGTCCAAGTAACTCGCAAATGGGTGAAGCCGCCAGGACCTCCAAGAGGATTCGACTTCGACGTGACGAAAACCGAGCAGATTTTCGATCTCTTACTCGCGGAGAAGCATATAAAGATTCCCGAAGGCCACAAAGTTCCCACGGTGCAAGAGCTGAACGGAAAGCCATACTGCAAGTGGCATAACACGTTCACCCACACCACTAACGACCGCAGGGTGTGGCGTCGAGCAGATCCAGATGGCAATAGAAAATGGGCGCCTAATTTTTAACCAGTATGCCATGAAGGTCGACACACACCCCTTCCCCGCCGTCAACATGGTGGAGTTCGCCCACCTCGGAGGGTGCCAGCCTGATTTCTCAGCCAACATCAGCACGGTAGAGCTTGGACACCGCTCTGGGAAGGACGGGGATGAGGACAGCTGCTCTCAGAGCAAGGACACGAGAGGGGCCGCTCCATGCGATCGGCTCCGTCAAGATGGCAAGCGCTACGTCACGAGAGGGGAAGTTAAGAACATAAGATATCAACGACCC
This sequence comes from Lolium rigidum, assembly GCF_022539505.1. Taxonomy (NCBI): domain Eukaryota; kingdom Viridiplantae; phylum Streptophyta; class Magnoliopsida; order Poales; family Poaceae; genus Lolium; species Lolium rigidum. The sequence goes on from NC_061510.1 coordinate 370,141,815, forward strand.
CTCTGCGATCACCTCCTCAATAAGTACGTGAGTCGGTATGATCAACGCCAGCGACACGGCGACAATGATGAAAGAGGCCGTCTGGCCAGAAACGACAGAAGACATCATCGGCATAGTCACGATGAGGAGCGGCGGGAGCGCCACGCCAGGGAGCAGGACGACACGGACAGGCATTGGGACTGCCCCTTCTTCAGACACTGCTGGGATTCAGGAATGAGCCGATTACCAACAATCGGCAACTGCCCAGAATGCAACCAGAAAAAGAAGGAGGCAGCCAACGTGTCTGTATTCGAGCGCCTAGGCCCTCTCCCACCACAAAACGGACGTGCTTCGAGATCCCTCGGTTGGAAGATCTCGAGGATTCGGAAGACGAGGGGGAAGACGAAGAAGATAGGTGTCACCGTCCAAGATGGTGCCACGATGGTCTCAGCCATTCACGTAAACGCAGGGTTCAGCGATTGCGCGGTCCGGAGGAGGCCGAAAGGTTATACTTGCATACGCCGAGGAAGGCACGACCTGATTTGGGCTGCGAAAGTCCAGCGGACCCTGGGTGAAGAGGGACTGCCGCAAAGAAAAGAGTGGCGCCCCAAGCAAAGGAAAGCCGATGATGAAACATCGGCTGGCACAAACATGGTGCTCGTTCGTCCGGCGAAGTGTAGAGCTCCACAATTACACGGCGCACTCGAGGTAGACGACAGCAAGCGCACCAACGTGCTAAAGTCAGAGATTGGGCTGGTTTTGTCTACCGGCCTGGGCGAGTAGCAAGACTACGTCAATAAGCAACGTGGCGAGGCTGATCCTTGCGATCGGCCCTCCGAAACTGTTGAAGGGATATTACTAAACCTTCACCGAGCAAGCAACGTGGAGGCCGATTCCTGCGATCGGCCAAAATTATCCTCACCATCCATTCTGCCTGGGATCAACGTTTGACCCAACAGGGGCTACCTGAAGAGCCGATACCATCAATTCTCTTGACAGAATCGGCTCGGGGGGGCACCTAGATGGATAAAACACGAGGATATGAGATAATACTATCAAATATGGGGGCCGACACACAAATCGGCCTAAAAAATTCAAAAAATTCAAAAATCTCGAGCGAAGCCGATGCATGGACTCTAGCGGAATTATGCGATATTTATCGAGTCTTCACTAAATTCAGGCCAGCAGTGGTGCCTTCCGTTGCTTCGAGCCGATCTGGGTTCCTGAACCAAATTCTGGCTGTCTGAGGAAGAAAGGGGATCGGCTTTGGCACATTCTCTTTGACAGTCTCGCCTCGAGTAAGGCCCGGGGGGCAGCAGGCCTGGTGGATGCTCTGTTTCACTTTGTTTAAAAGCCGATGGGGATGCCATCGGCTGGTCCTTCGTTGCGACCTTCTTCACAAATGATGAGTATTGAAGAGCGTTATTAGGTTTGGTTGGGAAAGTTCAAAGGTTTTCTTGAAGATCCTGCATTTTCTGCCGAATTTAGAAAATCATCAGTTGAAGAAGGGAAGGGCTAATTTTGAAGGACCGACGCGGTGCTATCGGCTCATCACGCATTGGCAAAGGGATCGAATCGGCAAGGTCAGTAGGAGAGGGAATCGGCTCAATTGAACTCAGAAGAAATCGGCGAATCAAATTGGGGAAAAGATCTTCATTAATAGGCGAGATTTCTTACATAGTAGAGCTGATTGCCCTCAAAAGGGGATACAATGCCCCGCCTACTTCTACGGATCCTATGCTAGGGGCCCTATCTACGGGCCGTTGCTGCCCTCGTCGTCGCCGTCATCGCCGCTGTCGGCGCTGCTCCCGGCCGGCTCGTCGTCGCTGTTCCAGCGGCCGCCGGCAGGACCTTCATTGTCCTCATCTTCCTCGTCGTCGTCGTCGTCGTCGCTGTCGAAGTCACTCAGATTCCCCGGCCAGGGGCAATGGCGCTTGGCTGGCGGCTCGTCGGGGGAGCTGTCGTCGTCGTCATCCTCCTCTTCCTCCTCCTTCACCTCCTCGGAGGAGGCCCCATCCCAGGGGAAGCGATCATCCTCGCTTTCTTCCACCGCTTCCTTGTCGGCAAGGAAGCGGAGATCGCTTTCCCCATCGGTCAGGGACTTGTCGTCCTCTGACCAGATGGAGAAGTCATGGTCTGACTCCTCCCCGGCCGCAATGGCGCGGCGGGTGTTGGCCGCATGGACCTCCGCCGGGTTGTGCTCCGGCGTCGGCTCGCGAGACGAAGAGGACTGGGTGGAAAGATCCGATGAGGCAGAGGAGGAAGAAGACATGGTGGCGCAGGAGGGTTTTTGGGTGCTAATGCAAAGGAGATGCAGAGGAGAACTGTTTGGGGCGGTTAAATAAAAGAGGGCATGATAGAAATTCAATGCCACAGCAGTTTCCGAGGAAGTGGTGTCAAAACTGTCAAATCGTGCAGAGAAGTTGAAGAAGCAAGTTATCATGATGAAGGACTCTGCGACGGTTCTGCTCTGCCACGACATGACCCGGCGAAGGAAAGGCGTAATGATTTTGGAAATATCATTTCCAAAACCAGGGGGGCATGTGTTATCACCAGAATTTGACCAAGTCAGAGATGGGCCGCGATCAAGATGGACGTGAAGATTGTACGTGGAAGAAATACGTGAATCGGCCTTGTTTATCAAGTTTGGGCTTGTTAGCCCGTGTATCTTTATATAGTAGGTTATGTAGAGATTAGAGTTTGTCTCGTGCACGGTTTAGTGCACGCCCACATTAGAAAGTCCCCTGGACTATAAATATGTATCTAGGGTTTATGGAATAAACAACAACCAACGTTCAACACAAACCAATCTCGGCGCATCGCCAACTCCTTCGTCTCGAGGGTTCCTCCGGTAAGCACCATGCTGCCTAGATCGCATCTCGCGATCTAGGCGGCACGAGCTCGCCTAGTTGTTCATGCGTTGCTCGTGCTGAAGCCTTTTTGATGGCGAGCAACGTAGTTATCATAGATGTGTTAGGGTTAGCATTGTTCTTAGTATCATATGCTTTCGTAGTGCAACCCTTGCGCATCTAGCCGTCCTTGTACCTCATCATGGGTGCAGGGACGGCACCCCGCTTGACCATCGTTTAGTAGATCTGATCCGTTACGATCGCTCCTTGATTCATCAAGGATTAGTTTAACATCTGCAATAGTTAGGCCTTACAAAGGGTTGGAGGATCCAGCGGCATGCGGGGTGTAGTTTGCTGCCCCTAGACGGGACGTTCCGAGGATCAACCTAGTGTTGGTTTTTAGGCCTTGTCTAGGGCTGGCTTACGATCACCGTGCGTGAGCGCGAGGCCCAATCGTGAGTAGGATGATCCGATTATGCGGTGAAAACCCCGGATCGTCGTGGATCTCATACGCTTTATCTTGATCAAGCAGGACCACCATATATTCGGCCACCTTGGACGAATCATGGGTGGATCGGCTCCATGAGCCGATTCACAGGACAACCCGAGAGCCGATCGAGGCTCGTATTTAACGTGTACGTGTGTGCCCACGGAGAAACTAAGCGAGGCATCATCCACACCTTCCCGACCGGGTATAGGTCGGGTGGCACGCCCTTGCAATTTGCATCGGCGCGCGACCAGGAGGCTTTGCGGGCCGTCGCTCTGAGGGACTGGGGCCAGCCGCAGCCCTAGTTGTTCCCGGCTCTACGGTGTTGACCAGTCACTGCCCGCCAGTGGGTTTCTGACGTCAACACAGAGCTGATAGAAATCATATTTAACCACATGCCAACAAACCTTAAGAAAGAGACCCGAGAAACCATCAGGCCCTGGAGACTTGTCAGATGGCATATGTGCAACAACTTTGTCAATTTCTGCATGGGAGAAAGGTTCAGAGAGAATTCCGAGTCCTTCATATCTGGCAAAATAATTAGAGAAATCAAACTGCGGATCAATAGGAATAGACACTCCCAGACGACTACGGAAAGCATTCCAGAGCAAACCAGCCTTTTCCTCATGCTCAACTACCACAGAACCATCCTCTCTAGTCAAAGAAGAGATAAAACAAATTCTGTAACGAATGGTGGCCATGGAATGAAAAAAAGAGGTGTTTTCATCTCCAAGCCGAGCCCATCTTGCCGTGCAACGGTTTTTCCAGTAATCTTGCTTGCAAAGAAGCAGAAACTGCAGCTTATCTTTGACAATGTTACGAAAATTCCATTCTGTGATGTGAAGGACTCTTTGTTACTCTATGCTATCAAGCCTCAGAATGGTCCTGTTGCAATTGGCAATGACATTATCAAGCACAGCAAAAGTGCTGCTCCATTTTTTCAGACCTTTACGTAGTAGCTTGAACTTGGCTGACAGCTTTTTGGCACTATCCCCTGGACAATCAATCTCCCAAATGGTTCTGACTTTATCTAGAAAACCAGGCAAACGAATCCAATAGTTTTCGAATCTAAAGACCTTTGCTTTCGGAATAGAAGTCCCAATGGAAACAACACAAGGGATGTGATCCGAGGTTGGACGAGCAAGGTGTTTAACGAGAGTATTAGGGAATTTTAGAGTCCAAGATGCAGAGGTGAAAAACCAATCAAGCTGAACTAATAATGGGTCTGATTGCATGTTACTCCAAGCAAAAGAGCGACCCTTGATCGGCAGTTCAATAATTCCCAAATAACTGATAATTTCATTGAAAGTAGCAATGTCGGACAGATTAGCTCCCTGCCTGTTTCTGTTTTCCACAAAACGGTAGAAGTTAAAATCACCTAAGATCAGCCACAAATCCTCATCTTTTATATCTAGATGAAAAAGCCAAGCAACAAAGTTTTCACGTGCAATGCCAGAGCAAGGACCATAGACATTTACAAGCTTGAAAGTTTCCAGAGAGATGAGTGAGGTGAATTCCATAGCTAGCCCAAAGCTTTCTTCTAGAAACACTGATCCCTCAAACAGGCTGCTCACCCAGATGGTTAACAACCCTCCCGACGCCCCTTCTGCTGGGATAAACGCAAATTTATCGAATCGACGCGGAGCAAATTTTTTGATGAAGCTATGGTCAAAGAAAGACTTTTTTGTTTCCTGAAAGCAGACAATGGAAGCATTGCTCTCTTCCAGTTTATTACGTAGAGCCGGCCATTTCAACGGATCATTCATACCACGGATATTCCAACACAAAATGTTCCAAATGCGATCACGGTTCATTAGCTAAGGAGACTCGACAGGGTTCAAAGACACAAAGAGCTCACAGAGCTCACACACAACCATGGTTCTTAAAATAGAAAGCACAAAATAGCTTAAAAAACAACCACCAGACTTATTCTTGATCATCACGCTGCTTCGTCAGCTTCTCGACCGTGAGCGCAGCGGGGTCGATCAGGCATTCTTCCACGCCGATACTCTGCATCTCGGCGATCTGCAGGACTTCAGGAGCGGAGGCTATCTTCACAGTCGAGGTCTTGGGCTTGGAGGTCAAATATGGTAGCATGACATGGTTATAACCTTGACTGTTGCTGCGGAGAGATCTCTTCACCATGGATTCCACCTGTGGAGTTTCCCGTTTGCGAGCGCGGCCACGACGACTGGTAACCAAATCAGAAACAGCTTCAGAACCCTCATCAAGCATAGCTTCTTTGTTGATATCCAGGATGTCGGCGCTAACTGTGATGATGGCGTATTCATCGTGCTGGAGAGGCGGGTCGCTGACGACCAGAACACTTCGCTGAATGTGGTCTGCTGGTCCATGATCAATGGTGAGCGTACCCGGCAGGTAACGAAACGGCAGCACAGGGAAATTGGCCATCCTTCCTCGAGGCAGAGACGCAGATGGAAGCAGAGCCGGCGGCGGCGAATGAGGGAGTGTATGTGGCGGCTGTGGGGGTGATAATGGAGGGGGAGGAGGCGAAATATGTGGTGGGAGAGGTGGAGGTGGGATAGGCGGCAATGTCGGGGGAGGAGATGAGGCGGGGACGGCGTCCCGATGTGAGGAACAGGAGGGTGGCGGAGCACTCTGCAGGGAGGAAGTAGGCCCCTTCCTCGAATGGGAACCGTCGGACGCAGCAGAAAAGGTATGAGACTTTTTATTATCTTTCTTTACCCAAATCCAACGAGAGCGAATAAAGGTTCCTTTCCTAGAAAGGAAATTGGAGGCAGGCGAAATAAAATTTGATGATAATGAATCAGTCACACGATTATCCCTTTTGATTCTCCAAAAATTTCGGCGTTTGCAGTCGGATTCCAAATGGGGTGTGCCCCTACAGTGCTTGCATCTACGAGGACAAACACGGCCCAGGTGGCCCAAGGACTTACAAAGGGTGCAACAGGCAACATTCGGTTTAGGATGGGTAGGAGCCACAGGCTGGCCCAAACTTTCAGAAGTAGAGGCCGAATTTTTGTTGTGCTGCATACCATTCTGGCTAGGCAAGAGGGAACAGCTGTGACATCGAGAGCCCAAACGCTGACAGTCCAGACAAATACCTGGGCAATTGGCTCTGAGATGGTCATGCAGCCCACAGCGCGAACAATAACCCAAAAATTCAAACACAAGATCCTTAGGCGGGATGAAAGGAAAATTAAGCATTTCCATAATTTCCTCCTCCTTATAACGAGCCAGCCTTAAAACTTCCAAATGTTCCAGAATTTCCTTATCAATGGTAGCACAGAATTTCCGGGCAAAATTATGATTATAGAAACGGCCATTAAATGTCGATTGACTTTCCAAAATAACCGGTTCAGAGAATGAGCCGAATTTTACAGAGAAAGCTGAAGAACTGCTCCCAGGATTTGGATCACCAGACTGCTGCAAACGATCAACCAACTGAGGAGGAGATTTAAATTTCTCACAAGTAAAACCAAATTTCGCCAGTTCAGCAGCTGAGGAATGATCAACACGAGCACTATCAAGCAGAACATCCAACTTAGGCTTGAAAAGAGTTGTAGCACGTTGGGCAACTTCAACATTTTGCACTTCCGAATGCCAACCAGATATGTCCTTATGAATAAAACCAGATATAGAAGGAAGAACACCCTTGAAGAGTGAGAAGTGACAAACAAAATCTGGCCAAACTCTGTCTCTCAACCCATAGATGAAGTGACCCACTTTGTTGGATGCTACCGAGAACCGAAAACGGCGATCACTAAGCTGGAAGACATTGAAAGCTCTGTGGTTGCCTCCAATACAAGATTGAAGAGCCAAGCCCACAGACTCCTCCGAGAGAGCAAAAGAGGCCGAAGAGAAGGAGACAACCAAAAAGAATTCCAACGAACCAGAGGAAGGAGAGAAGTGAACCGAGGAACCAAACCGACGATGCACCTGATCCTCGACCGCCAGGCCGGGGGAGAAGTCCCAATGGAGAAGAGCGTCCATGGAGAGAGACTCTAGACGCCATTGTCAAGCTTGGTGGAGAGAAGGTGGAAGGGGCGGAGAGCGAGGTGGGAGAGGAGAGCCATTCAAAACCTCACCTTCTTCCTTGTTGTTCAAACACTTTACCAGAAAATATCTAGACTTAGAGAGACCAATCATGCAAACCAAATTTAACAAGCTCTACGGTAGTTCTCCACTAATAGATTAAACTACACGATGCAAGAGCTTAAACATGATATATGAGAGCTCAAAACAATTGCCCAGTTATTCCAAACCATATGAAGCATTTTCTGATTCCAACCAAATAGCAATCAACGAAGCAATTTTAGCCTTCGCCATGAACATTAAAGCACAATTAAGAACACAAGTGTTCCATATGAAAAAGCGGAGCGTAATATCTCCAATATAAGGATGGTGGGATCCAACTTTATTCAAACCAAAACAAAAATAAAAGCAAACAGACGCTCCAAGTAAAGAACATAAGATGTGATGGAATAAAAATATAGTTTCACTAGAAGTGATCTGATAAGTTGTCGATGAAAGGCATCCCCAAGCTTAGATGCTTGAGTCTTCTTAAAATATGCAGGGATGAACCACCGGGGCATCCCCAAGCTTAGACCTTTCACTCTTCTTGATCATATTGTATCATCCTCTTCTCTTGACCCTTGAAAACTTCCTCCACACCAAACTTCAAGCAAACTTATTAGAGGGTTAGTGCATAATCAAAAATTCATATATTCAGAGGTGACATAATCATTCTTAACACTTCTGGACATTGCACAAAGCTTCTGAAAGTTAATGGAACAAAGAAACCCATTCAACATAGCAAAAGCGGCAATGCGAAATAAAAGACAGAATCTGTCAAAACAGAACAGTCCGTAAAGACGAATTTTACAGAGGCACTTAACTTGCTCAAACGGAAAAACTCAAAACTAATGAAAGTTGGGTACATATCTGAGGATCACGCACGTAAATTGGCAGATTTTTTTGATTTTTTTACAGACAGTTCTACGCAAATTCGTGACAGACAGCAATTCTGTTTCTGCGCAGCAATCCAAATCTAGCATCAACTTTACCATAGAGACTTTACTTGGCACAAAAACATGATAAGGAGAGGTTGCTACAGTAGTAACAACTTCCAAGACTCAACAATACAGTAGCAAAATAAAAACATGGGTTATCTCCCAAGAAGTGCTTTTCTTTAACGCCTTTCAGCTAGGCGCAGAAAGTGCAAATCAAGTAACATCAATAGAAGAAGCATCAACATCATAATTTTTCTTACAAACACAACTTGTTGCAGAGGGTACCTTAGATTCTCCATTATCCAAATTTCCCATGGTGGTGCTAGGGGTTTTATCAATTTTAGGCCTATAATAATTCTTTGGTTTAGGCACCTTAGAGACATACATGAATTTTTGCTCTTTACCCACATAAGCTTTCTCCTTAAACTTAAGAGAAGAAAAAGTTGAACCCAAGGTTCCCATAGCTTTTTCAAGTTCACTAATCCTATTGGTTTGATTATCATGGACAACACAAGTTTCTAGGACACCAATTCTTTCATCAATTCCTCCTAGGGATTTATCAAGTTTATCAGTATTATCAAGTAGCATTCCCAATTTAGTTTCAACACTTGGAAAATTTTTCTCTATGGCTTCCAACATGTACACTAAAGAGGCAGTAGCAATTTCATAATCAGGAGCAAGTTCTACCAAGGATCTATCTTCAAAATCTTCAGTCTTACTAACATGAGTGAAAAATTCTTCTATATTATCTTTTCCAATGATAGACCCACTACCTACCGATATATCTTTCAAAGTAAACTTAGGGTGAAGCATGATGAAATAAACAAAAGGTAAATAAAGTAAATGCAAGTAACTAAATTTTTTTGTGTTTTTGATATAGAGCAAATAAACAAGACAGTAAATAAAGTAACTAATTTTTTTGTGTTTTTAATATGAAGCAAACAAGACAGTAAATAAAATAAAGTAAAGCAAGACAAAAACAAAGTAAAGAGATTGGATGTGGAGACTCTCCTTGCAGCGTGTCTTGATCTCCCCAGCAACGGCGCCAGAAAAAGAGCTTGATTACGTGTGAAGCACACGTCCGTTGGGAACCCCAAGAGGAAGGTGTGATGCGCACAGCAGCAAGTTTTCCCTCAGAAAGAAACCAAGGTTATCGAACCAGTAGGAGCCAAGAAGCACGTGAAGGTTGTTGGTGGAGGAGTGTAGTGCGGCGCAACACCAGTGAAACCGGCGCTAACGTGGAACCTGCACAACACAATCAAGACACTTTGCCCCAACGTAATAGTGAGGTTGTCAATCTCACCGGCTTGCTGAAAACAAAGGATTAAACGTATCGAGTGGAAGATGGTGTTTGTTTGCAAAGAACAGTAAAGAACAATGATTGCAGTAGATTATATTCAGATGTAAAAGAATGGACCGGCGTCCACAGTTCACTAGTGGTGTCTCTCCAATAAGATAACTAGCATGCTGGGTGAACAAATTACAGGTGGGCAATTGACAAATAAAGATTCAATACATATCAATGATGATTACTATGAGATTTCATCAGGGCATTACGACAAAGTACATAGACCGCCATCCAGCATGCATCTATGCCTAAATAATCCACCTTCGGGTTAGCATCCGCACCCCTTCCAGTATTAAGTTGTAAACAACAGATAATTGCATTAAGTATGTGCGTAATGTAATCAACACAAATATCCTTAGACAAAGCATCGATGTTTTATCCCTAGTAGCAACAGCACATCCACAACCTTAGAACTTTCTCGTCACTCGTCCCAGATTAAATGGAGGCATGAACCCACTATCGAGCATAAATACCCCCTCTTAGAGTTACAAGTATCAACTTGGCCAGAGCCTCTACTAGCAACGGAGAGCATGCAAGAACATAAACAACACATATATGATAGATTGATAATCAACTTGACATAATATTCTAGGTTCATCGGATCCCACCAAACACAACATGTAGCATTACAAATAGATGATCTTGATCATGTTAGGCAGCTCACAAGATCTAAACAATGATAGCACAAGCGGAGAAGACAACCATCTTGCTACTGCTATGGACCCATAGTCCAAGGATGAACTACTCACGCATCAATCCGGAGGCGGGCATGATGATGTAGAGCCCTCCGGTGATGATTCCCCTCTCCGGCGAGGGTGCCGGAGGCGATCTCCTGAATCCCCCGAGATGGGATTGGCGGCGGCGGCGTCTCTGGAAGGTTTTCCATATCGTGGCTCTCGGTACAGGGGTTTTCGCGACGAAGGCTTTAAGTAGGCGGAAGGGTAGGTCAGGAGGCGGCGCGAGGGGCCCACACTATAGGGCGGCGCGGGCCCCACCCAGGCCGCGCGGCCCTGTGGTGTCGGTGCCTCGTCGCCCCACTTCGTTATCCATTCGGTCTTCCGGAAGCTTCGTGGAAAAATAAGACCCTGGGCGTTGATTTCGTCCAATTCCGAGAATATTTCCTTTGTAGGATTTCTGAAACCAAAAATAGCAGAAAACAACAACTGGCGCTTCGGCATCTTGTTAATAGGTTAGTGCCGGAAAATGTATAATAATGATGTAAAGTATGTATAAAACATGCAAGTATTGTCATAAAAGTAGCATGGAACATAAGAAATTATAGATACGTTTGAGACGTATCAATAGGCTGTTTGAGTTGTATCATAAAAAGGAGATAATATGGTGCCAGCGCTTCCGTGTGGACTGGTTAGCACATGGTGATAAAAACTCCAGTTATTTTCACCAGCGAGCGAGTATGAGGAGGAATAAAAATGCAGCCAATGCATTAACTAAACCAAATGGGCAGGTTACTGAAGATAATGAGGAGATGCAATCTCTTGCTTCGGATTTCTATATAAATCTGTATACATCGGAAGGTGTTCATAATATAGCACAGGTGCTTGAGTATGTGCCTCGCAAGGCCACTCCCGCGATGAATGATGTACTGGTTGCTCTGTTCTCTTAAGATGAGGTGAATATGGCTCTGTTCCAAATGTTTCCTACCAAAGCTCCAGGGCTGATGGATTCCCAGCTCACTTCTTTCAGAGGCACTGGGATATCTGTGGGGAGGATATAACAAAAGCTGTTCTAGATATAATCAGAGGGACTGAGTGGGCGGAGAGCATTACTGATACCATCTTGGTCCTTATTCCAAAGGTCAAGAATCCTACTTTGCTGTCCCAATTCATGCCTATAAGCCTATGCAACGTGCTTTATAAAATCGCCTCCAAAGTTATGGCTAACCTTTTGAAACAAATCCTCCCTAACATGATATATATCTGAAGAGCAGTAGGCCTTTGTTTCTGGGAGATTGATCACTAATAATATCATCTTGGCATATGAGTGTCTACACTTTATGAAAAAGGAACAGGTCGAAGAGTAATAGCTTATGCGCTCTAAAGCTAGACATGATGAAAGCATATGATTGTGTTGAGTGGGACTATCTAGAGGCCATTATGGTTAAGTTGGGGTTTCCAAGCAATGGATCAGTGTGATTACGAGCATGGTCAGATCGGTTTCTTTTTCTGTATGTTCAATGGTAAAAAGCTTGAGGGTTTTAAACCAACTAGAGGTATTAGACAAGGTTATCATATCTCACCCTATTTGCTCTTATTGGCAGCAAAGGGCCTTTCGTGCATGTTAAAAGATCTCAATCAGTTGTCACATCTTGGAGGTATTAAGGTGGCTCCATCGGCGCCACGAGTTAATCAGCTCTTATTTGATGATAACAGCCTGCTGTTTTTTAAGGGAAGTAGAGAGGGGGTGGGAAGAGTTGTCTGTCCTGTTGGAGAGATATTGTCAAGCTTTGGGCCAACGCATAAATAAGGAAAAGTATTCGATTTATTTCACAAAGGTTTGGCCCCAACCTTTGTGTGATCACATCAAGAACACACTGGATGTTAACTCTGAAGCTTTAAATGATAGGTATCTTGGGATGCCCACTGATGTGGGTTCTTCTCGTAATGGTACTTTCAAGTTCTTAAGAGATAGAGTATGGAGCAAGGTCAAATGATGGCTTGAAAAGATTTTATCTGCTGGCGGCAAGGAAGGGTTAATTAAGTCGGTTGCTCAGGCAATTCCAGTTTTCTCAATGGCTTGTTTTAGACTACCCCGTGGCCTTTGTGAACAGATCAATTCTCTTATCCGCCAATTCGAGTGGGGTAGCAAAGAGGGAAAAAGAAACCCATGTTGGGTGTCATGGGATGTGATGACTTTACCAGAACACCTTGGAGGTCTAGGGTTCAGGGATCTGGAGTTATTTAATTTATGTGTATTAGCGAGGCAGTCGTGGAGAATGATCCAGGATCCGAATTTCTTTGAGTGCTCGGTTACTTAAAGTTGTTTACTTTCCAGATACCACCATTCTTGAGGCTCAGTTGGGATCCCACCCGTCCCAAATCTGGATGATGTCATGTTGCAAGTAGTCACGCGTAAGCGCTCCCCAAAAGCCTGATCGCCCCTCACTCGTACAAGTGTACGAGAGGTGTGGATCCGGAGGCCTATTGTCCCATCCTTCTGTGCACACCAAAAGATGGGATGGGCAAGACGATAGAGACGGCGCAAGGTTCTGAAAGGAGGCAGTCGTGTATGTGCTATATCGGCTAGGGTGTTCGCATCTGGGAATATATAGTCCAGGTCGGGTAGGACGTGGAAGTAGCCCACGTCCGAGTCGGCACAACCCACGATCTAGAACAATCGGAAACAGTCAAGTTACCACGTCTGTTAAACTCTCATAATTAATTTTTCAGATAGCAAAAATATAAAAGAGATGCGTAGATAGGGGCTCGGCTCATTCCTGAGGCGACGCGGAGAGACGAGTGGACGGCGGAGGAGGAGGAGAAGTGAGCGAGGGTTTCTTCTCTTCTCACTCACTTACAAGAGCTAGAAACCACAAATGGAGCCCAGGCTCCATGGTGGCCGTTTTTGTTTTGAAAAAAATCGAAAATGGCATTTGTAAGTTTCAAAAAGATCGGAAACAAAATTCTAGGTGCATATAGTGTAACTCTACCACTTTGAAAAATATCGATTAAAAATTCGTTGTATTCTAGAGTACACAAAAATGACAAATTTTCAACTTTTCAAATTTGCCCTGTTCATCACACCCAGATCAACACATTTGTCGTTTTTGTTGACACCAATATACAGTGAATCTCGGACTGATTTTTTTTCACATTAGTAGACTTCATTATTATCTACATCAAGAATTTTTGTTTCGGTTTTTTTTGAAACCTTCAAATGTCCTTTTAAAATTTCTCCAAAAACAAACTACATGTACCTGGCCCCTCTCTATCCTTATAAACCACTCCATATCTCTCCCCACTAATAATGTGAGATTAAACTTGAGTCCCACCTCTTATCATACATAAATGGGCCAAAAAAATATTCAAAATTTCATTAGCTATGGTGCTATGGCCCAACACCAAATTCCAACAGCCGGTGGCCTCGACATTTTCTTTTCAAATTGTGTAAACCGAAGCTTTCTTTTTTATGTCTTGTACCTGAAATTCTTTTTCCAAATTATATCTACCATACCGATAGATCGGGCTGCAGCTGGGCCCTAAGCTGGGCTGCTCGGGCGTGGACCACCACGTAGTACAAACACCGATCGAATTGATTATTTTTAACTCTACGAAAAAAGATTATTTTTAACGAGCTGGAGTCTGAGACCGGGTAGAATGGGTATTCGATTTCGATTTCAATTCTCTTTTCCTTTTTCTGGCTGGGCAAAGGGTTCACGATCGATCGCGCCTCGTCCCAGCCCTCTAGATTTAGATCCACGGGTAGAGGACTACTCCAATAGATTTAGAACAGATGCTTCTGGTATCTAAACTTTGTCCGCTTTTCTCAAAAAAAAAAAAACTTTGTCCGCAGCGGAGTCCTGTTGCTTCTGGTAGTCCGAGGTACCATACAAAACCCTCAGACGTTCCTGACATAAAAAGGTATGATCGATACCGGCGCCACCGAGACCGATCCTCTACCATGCCGACCACCTCGAGCGTCTCTGTCGCCGCCAGCGGTTCCGCCTCCTCCATCGTAGTCAGCACCGTGAGCGGCCACCACACGCTCAAGATCGTCGGCTACTCGTCCGCCAAGGAGCTCTCTACCGGCCAATGGATCGAGCCTTGCCCATTCCAGGTGGGAGGCCGCACATGGCATGTGCGCTGCTGTCCCAATGGAGCCAGCTCCGAGTACGTTGATTATGTATCCTTCTACCTCAACCTCGATGATACCCTTGCGGAAGCCAAGACCGTGAAAGCAAAACTTCACTTCAGCCTACTCGACCAACATGGTAAGCCAGCGCCGTCCAATGCCTTGCCCTACTCCACCGACTTTTCCGTTGGGGGTTTGACGACTTCATTAAAAGGGTTGAGCTGGAGAAATCAGAGCTTCTAAAAGATGATTCCTTCACTGTCAAGGTCGACGTAACAATCATGAGTGAGTTCCGCGTGCAGGAGACACCGCCACCAACCACGGTGCCACCGTCAGACATGCACCAGCACTTCGGGGACCTCCTGTAAAGCAAAGCAGGCGTCGATGTCGAATTCCGTGTCAGTGGGGAGATATTCTCGGCCCATCGGTCGGTGCTCTCGGCGCGGTCTCCAGTTTTCAGAGCGCGGTTCTTTGGCCTGATGAAGGAGGGAACCACAACAGAGGCCATAGACATAGATGACATGGAGCCACACGTGTTCAGCGCCCTGCTTACTTTCATGTACACCGATGTGTTGCCAGATGCGGATCAACAAGAAGAGTATGCCATGGCTCAGCATCTGCTTGTTGCGGTAGAAATGTACGGCTTGGACAGGCTGAAGCTGATTTTCCAAGATAAGTTGACAAGTAGTATTGACATAAGTTCCGCGGCAACCATATTGGCATTGGCCACTGGTGGAAAAATGGCCTTCGGTCGCGGTGCGCAACTGCCATTAGTCGCGGTTGCGCAACCGCGACCTATTATTCGCGACTAAAGGTCCCCCCTTTAGTCGCGGTTCCTTACGAACCGCGACTAAAGGCCCGTCCACGTGGGCGGCAGGCGAGCGCCAGGGCGGAGGACCTTTAGTCGCGGTTCTTCTGGCCAACCGCGACTAAAGGCCTCCGCAGGGTTTAGGGTTTAGCCCCTCCCCTAAATCTGGTTTGTTTTTAATTTGTATTGTTTTATTTCTTTTGGGTTTTAATTTTGAAGGAGTTTCACATATTCTACCGTACTACATACATGCATATGAATGTACAATTTCAAACAAATTTGAAATTAGAACCAAAAAGAATTCAAGAGGAATATACAATATATATTCAATATCGGATGACCATATACAATTTTGAACAAGTTTCCATACATATTTAGTGCATATAAAGTTCTACGTCCTCTACATAGTGTTCTCCTCTAGGATCGATGACTTCTCCGGCGAACCATCCAGCTAGTTCCTCTTGAAGTGGTCGGAAGCGAGCTTCGGAGTAAGCGTCGTCCGGAGGTTATTCCTCCCGATGTTGTTCTCGGACGGCTGCCGCTCGATGGTGTATCTTCGGATCCTCTCACAAACATAGTATCCACATAGATTGGTCCCCGGTGGCTGAATATCCCCGGTCGCAGCCTTTGCCATTTTAAAATGTAGCTCTTTTTTGAATTCACCGACCTTTTGATCTACGAACCGTCCCCAAACCCTATGAGGCAAGGAAAATTAAATGAACAAGAGAGTTATTAATTAGTTACTTGATATTAGGAAATGATGAATGAAATAGGCCGATCGATATAGAGCGCAAACGAATGAAAGTAGTTACTTTTGCATCATTTTTCTCATGTCGGCCCAAAGCTTCGTATCCATATTCGGAGAGTCGTGGACGAGAACCGTGGAGTTCTGAATTTGAATTACTAGCCGAATCCAGTGGAACCTGCGGACACGATACATGCACAGTCATGCATAACTCATCGATTAGCCACATACCATGCATGGAGTAAACAAAAGAGAATGTGCTCAAGACAGAAACACTCACCCAAAATGGTAAGGAAATAGAATATCACTTTTGAGTTCCTGTTTTGTAAGAAACATCCACGAGTCACCCTCCACGTCTTTGGGGTGGCGTTGTAACACATATGAATTAACGATTTGTGGGTCAATGAACCCAACATCATGGGTGTGCCTTATTCGCATTTCCCGCTTCTTCATTCTGCATAATAGCGTCCACAACAAGATAGTTAGGACAATATATATATTTATAGTGCAGGCAATAATGAACGAGATGGGGTAGAAATTAATAAATCACTTACAGAACATAGCAGCTGATGATAGATTTGTCGAGCTCGCGCAGATTGAACAGACTGGAACAATTCACTCCGATGAATTTTTATATAGTAATGTTTGAAGTGATGCTCGGGTCTAACTTCCGCATAAATATATTCTCCGGCGTTTTTAAGTTTTATGTAACCCTTGTACCAATTTAGCAGACCTTTCATTTGTCGAGGTAGATCCTCTTCCTGCGCAGGCTCGACGAGAGGACCATCCTTCACATATGCAAATACTACGTCCTTCATTGCCACGTCATCAAGGCCTAATGCTACACGAAGAGTCAGACCTAAGTCTACCGCTTGTTCTTTGGCTCTCGCTACAGTCAATCCCTGTGCTGCCGCAGCTGCTATGACATCAGGGGCATCGTCCTCCGGACATGCGGCTTTCACTATGAGCGGGGCGATCGACTGTTTACTTTGTTCCCCGAGCTGGGCAACTTGTTTCCCCCTGACCGCGAGTGCTTGACTACGAAGTTCACGTTCATAGTCGTCGAGCGGATTCTTCGCGGCCTGGGACGGTGTGTTCAAAAATGACTTAGCCCAGCTCTTTTCCTTCTCGGAAAATACTTGTTTGGGCTCGGGCTCTCTTTTCTTCTTGCAGTCCGCCTGCCATTTCTCATGCTCGAGCAGCCACGACCGCTGCATTTTGCTCCACACTAAGGTCATAAGGCCTCGGGGTGAGAGGCTTTAGTGATGGCTCTGGTATCTTTGTGGTTGCAGGTACATAAGGCTCCGGGTTAATAACCCAAGACTGCCTCTGCTTCTTCGCCGGAGGTGGATTGGGGGGCGGCGTCCGATCACCCGCCGGACGAGGACTGGGGGGCGGCGTCTACTTACCCGCCGGAGGTGAATTGGGGGACGGCGTCGGCTGACGTGAAGGAGGTGTAGGTGAACCACCACCACCACCGCCGCCGCCACCACCACCGGAGGGGGTGGACTTGTTTGCCTTGGCGCCTCGCCCGGAAACTTGATAAACTTCTTCTGCCATAGAATGAGCTGGCGCTTGACATCTCCAAGTCTTGTCGCCCCTTCAGGTGTAGCAATGTCAATGTCCAGGTCCTCAAACCCTTGGACAATGTCCTCCACCGTGACACGAGCATAGCCATCTGGAATGGGGTTGTTGTGGTGGAGTGCTCCAGGTGGTAAAGCACTGCCGATGGCTACCTTCATGGACATGTTCCCGATAGGATAATACAGATGACATGCTTTCATCTCCTTTATATCGTCCACGGGGTAGCGAGGAGGCTCCGGTGCAGTAATTTCGACCACCGGAGGCTCCGGTGCAGTAATTTCGATCGTCGGTGCACCAGCCGGTGGGGCCTCCGTGGAAGCCACGCTGCTTCTTCTCTGCTCCTGGCTTCCGAGATCCATTGGATGATCTTCATGCTTGCGCCCGAGCTGCATCTCTTTCGGCTACTAGTACACTCACGGTTTTCTTCATCACATCCATTTCCGTTACCAACTTCGCCACAACATCCGCATCCCGATCCATCTTTCTCTTACGGCTTCGTAACCGTACGGGTCATCGTTGCGGGGAACCCTACTTTCCACGGAATGTCCCCGGGCATGCCTCGTACACGTCCTCCGTGTTCGGGATTCCCGAGGGCTTTTGTCGTGGCGTCGTTCTCTCTGTTGAACTTGATCCTCCCCTCTTGAGCATCCCTCATTGCCTCAATAAGCTTTTGGGTGGGTTTAATTATTTTGCCCCGATAAACACACTCCCCTGTCTCCGGGTTCAGCGATCCCCCATGCCCGTACCACCAGCTTTTGGCCCTTGGGTCCCATCCCTCCGTACACGGACGGATTCCTCGCGCCCTCAGCTCGTTCTCCATCATCTCCCACCTAGGCTGCCAAAAGCGATACCCTCCTGGCCCCATAATATGATTGTACTCCTTCTTGGCCGCATTCTTCTTATTTTTTTCGACATTTCAAGGAACTGCTCCGATTTCTTTTGCTTCACAAATTCTGGCCAATCATGTTGCAGTTTCTCATATTGTCCTTCGAAAACCGGAGTCTTAGCCTGCTTGACAAAGTCATGGCCTAGTTTTTGCTTGTATTTCCGGAATGCGTCGGCCATCTTAGAAAGAGCGAACTGTTTGACTAGCTTGCACCTCTCCTTGTTTTCCTGAATCTTGTTACCCGCCTCATCGTATCTGCGGTATTCCGGAGGTAGAACGAAATGTTCTATAAGCTTCTTGAAGCAATCTTTTTTTGTTCTCTTATCGACAAAAGTGAAACCAAGACGTGCCTTCTTTGGCTCATTCCACTCCTGGACGGTGATCGAGACGTTGTCTCTAACAACGGCTCCGCATTGGCTGATAAACTTGGTGGCGTTCTTGCTGGGCTCCAGCGGCCTGCCGGTTGCTTCGTCGACAACCTCGATGGTGCATGTTTCGTTTGGTTTCATCGTCTTGGTTGCGCCACGCTTTGACGACGACGTACTCGATTTTTTCGACGATCCGACCGAGGGCTAAAATAAGAAAGAGAGTCGCGCGCGTTAGTACACACATATTTATTCAAATCAGTTAGTTTGTATCACCAGAGGCTCAATGTATATATATACCTCGGCGCCGGAGGTGGTTGCTACTTCCAATTCAAGATCGTCGTTTACCGACGTTTCTTCGGCATCATCTTGCCGACGGCGCCCTTCATCTTCACCGTCAAGGTTCGGATAAGAAGAGATATCATCTTCTTCTTGTTCGGTCGGCACATATTGAATATCGCCGTTTATGATGCCGAACATATGGTCTTCGACGTCCGGATCATAGTTGTCCATAATCGGGTCAGCTCTATCGTCCGCCATATGTCGATCCCGAAAACATGTAGTCAAAACAAAATTAATTGTGTATATGCCAGCATTATCACATCTCTTCTACATATAAAGAGAGAGGGCGACGATGGAGGCGAGAGGGGGGACGCAGTGACCGCGTGACCGAGAGACCGGTGGCGGTGGCGAAAGGGGGACGCGAGTGACCGCGTGACCGAGAGACCGGTGGCGGTGGCGAATTGAAAGCGGGGACGCAACCGCGTGACCGAGAGACCGGTGTGGCGGTGACCGAGAGAGCGGTGGCGGTGCCGAGAGAGCGGTGGCGGTGACCGAGAGTCAATTTTTCAGTTAACATTCCCATGTAGTTAGTTAGAAAAAAACACAAAAGTTTTCCAAATTCCAAACATGCCAATTAAGTTATTTTTTAAGTTATTTTTTTCATAAGTTATTTTGGTTAAGTTATTTTGTTCTTAAGTTATTTTGGTTAAGTTATTTTTTTCTTAAGTTATTTTGGTTAAGTTATTTTTTTCTTAAGTTATTTTTTTCTTAAGTTATTTTGGTTAAGTTATTTTTTTCTTAAGTTATTTTTTAAGTTATTTTTTTCTTAAGTTATTTTGGTTAAGTTATTTTTTTCTTAAGTTATTTTGGTTAAGTTATTTTTTTCTTAAGTTATTTTTTAAGTTATTTTTTTCTTAAGTTATTTTGGTTAAGTTATTTTTTTCTTAAGTTACTTTGGTTAAGTTATTTTTTTCTTAAGTTATTTTGGTTAAGTTATTTTTTTCTTAAGTTATTTTTTAAGTTATTTTTTTCTTAAGTTATTTTGGTTAAGTTATTTTTTTCTTAAGTTATTTTGGCTAAGTTATTTTTTTCTTAAGTTATTTTTTTCTTATTATGTTAATTTTGGTTAAGTAGTTAGTTAAAAAAAACACAAAAGTTACAAATTAAAAAAACAAAAAAAAACGGCCAGAGAGGCGGCCGGGCGCGCCCCTGGCCATCTCCTCTCTGCCGGCGGCCGGGCGCACTGCGCGCGGCGCGCGCGGCACGCCCCTACTGCGGCGGCGGCGGCCGGGCGGAGGCGGCGGCGCGCGCGGCGCAACTCAGGCTGGCGCGCGGCGGCGTCGTCCGGCGGCGCGGGCAAAGGCCGGCCGGCCGGGGTTCGATATCGGGGCCGGGCGGGGGGGGACGACGACGTACGGGGAGAAGAAGGCGCGCAGAGGCGCGCGGCGGCCGACGGCGGCGACGAGGACGAGGAGGAGCGCGGCGGCCGACGGCGGCGACGAGGGCGCGGCGGTCGGCGAGGTCGACGAAGCGGCAGCGCCTGGCGGTTCGGTTCGAGCGAGAAGTGAAATCTGCGCGGGCCGCCCGCGCGTTTTTATAGGGGAGGGGATTTAGTCGCGGTTGGTGTTACCAACCGCGACTAAAGGTTACCCTTTAGTCGCGGTTGGTAACACCAACCGCGACTAAATCCCATTTTTGCCAGATTTTGCGGTTCCCGCGGAAAACGAGCTTTAGTCGCGGTTGGCCAGGCCAACCGCGACTAAAGGCCTTTTTCGAAATTCAGAAAATTCAGAAGAATAAAACTAATCATTTCTAAATGTGTAAAATATATCAACAAATTCAAAAAAATAAAACTAATCATTTCTAAATGTGAAAAATACAAATAATATATCCAAAAATTCAGAAAAATAAAATTAATTCATTTCAAAATCTTAAAAATACAAATAATATATCAAAAAATTCAGAAAATAAAACTAATTCATTTAAAAATCTTAAAAATACAAATAATATATCAAAAAATTCAGAAAAATAAAACTAATTCATTTAAAAATCTTAAAAATACAAATAATATATCAAAAAATTCAGAAAAATAAAACTAATTCATTTAAAAATCTTAAAAATACAAATAATATATCAAAAAATTCAGAAAAATAAAACTAATTCATTTAAAAATCTTTCCGCCTCTGTCTTTCCGCCGGCCCCCTCTTCCCGCCTCTGTCTTTCCGCCGGCCCCATCTTCCCGCCAGTTCTTCCATGTCTTCCCGCCATTTCTTCCATGTCTTCCCGCCTCTTTCTTCCCGCCATTTCTTCCATGTCTTCCCGCCTGTTTCTTCCCGCCACTTTCTTCCCGCCTCCTGTCTTCCCGCTCCCATTTTTCCCGCCATTTCTCACTACATATATGTTGCCCGGCTTGGCCAGCATTATCACATCGATCTCTACAATCTCTCATCACTCTCTCATGGCTTCAACCGCACCCACTCTAACCTACCGGCAGGTGGAGGAGCTTTGCGCCTCGAACTACCCTTGCCCACCGGGCTACCGCGTCCCCGCCGGCTGGAGCCTAAGCGCCGGCGGCGTGCCGGTCCCTCCCGTCCCTCAGGGTACTGCGCGCCGGGCGGCCATCACGAACCACTACTACCTCGACCTCACGCCGGAGCGGCGGATGAATCCCGCTGGCATCCCGATAACCAGCATACTTGGGACGCCTTCTTCATCAATCGGCGTGAGAGGGCGCTCGCCAGGTATGAGGAGGACGGTCTGCCTCCTGGAAACTTCCACGAGGCCGGCCGTCGGCTATGGTGGTACGGCCGGACTCTGCAGAGCGTCATGGACTACATCACGGCCGGCGATATCCCCGCCTGCGCTACCCTCAGTTCGAGCCACGAGCGCCGCCCGACGGCGGCGACGACAGCAGCGGCGACGACGACGCCGGCAACTTAGAAGGCGACGACTACCAGTACAACGGCGGCGGCTATGAAGACTACGAGTATGCATATCATACGCCTAGGCAGGAGTATGACTAAATCACTCCAAATTTCCTTTATGCAGGAGTATGACTTAGTCACTCCAAATTTCATGTATGCAGGAGTATGACTTAGTCACTCCAAATTTCATGTATCATCGGTGCTATCTCGAGTCAATTGAATCATTCGAAAATGGACACCAAACACATCACGGGTAATATAATTCACATGATTCATTCAACAAAGTTTGGTACAATAATAAATTATTACACATCATTTCTTCCCTTGTGTCCCCGCTTGCTTACGATTGTGCCGTATCCATGGAGCATCCTCATCATTTAACTTAATGCTTGGGTCGGTGTTCACTTTGAAGGGCGGAATTTCAGCAAACATATTATAATCTTCCGACATGTCTGTCTTGTCCTCCACTCCCACGATGTTTCTTTTCCCTGAAAGAACAATGTGGCGCTTTGGATCATCGCATGATGTACTGATCGTTTTCTTATCTTTCCGTTTCCTCGGTTTGCTACTCATGTCCTTCACATAGAAAACCTGAGCGACATCTTTCGCTAGGACGAATGGTTCGTCAAGGTAACCAAGATTGTTGAAATCCACCATTGTCATTCCGTATTGCTGGTCCACCTTTACCCCACCTCCTGTTAGCTTGAACCATTTGCACCGGAACAAAGGGACCCTAAAGGAGGGTCCATAGTCAAGTTCCCATATCTCCTCTATGTAACCATAATATGTGACCTTTTGCCCATTCTCGGTTGCTTGCATCAAAGCGGACACCACTCGTTTTGGTTGGTGCTCTTTTTATCTTGGGCGATCGTGTAAAATGTATTCCCATTTATCTCGTACCCTTGGAAAGTCGTTATAGTCGAAGATGGTGTCTTGGCCAACATGTACGAGCTGATCTACAACCTTATTGTCACTCATTAAATGTTTTCTCAACCAACCGCCGAAAGTCTCCATGTGGGCCTTCCTAATCCAGGATTCAGGCTTCCCGGGGTTGTCCGAGCGTAAAATATTCTTGTGTTTCTCAAAGTACGGAGCCACCAAGCTGGAATTGGTCGAACCGTGTGGTGTGCTTCGATCGGAGAATGGCCGTCCATACATATCGTTGATTTCCTTCCGATCGTGCCTTTTCCACTTAGTCTCCCCTCGTGCCGCGATTGAGGAAGACCAATCGGCTTAAGGTCAGGAACAAAGTCAACACAAAACTCAATTACCTCCTCATTTCCATAGCCCTTGGCGATGCTTCCTTCTGGCCTAGCACGGTTACGAACATATTTCTTTAATACTCCCATGAACCTCTCGAAAGGGAACATATTGTGTAGAAATACAGGACCGAGAATGGAAATCTCATCAACTAGGTGAACCAGGAGGTGCGTCATAATATTGAAGAAGGATGGCGGGAACACCAACTCGAAACTGACAAGACATTGGACCACATCGTTCTGTAACCGTGGTAGAACTTCTGGATTGATTACCTTCCGAGAGATTGCATTGAGGAATGCACATAGCTTCACAATGGCTACTCGAACATTTTCCGGCAGGAGCCCCTCAAAGCAATCGGAAGCAATTGCGTCATAATCACGTGGCGGTCGTGAGACTTCAGGTTTTGGAACTTTTTCTCCGCCATGTTTATTATTCCCTTTATATTGGACGAGAATCCTGACGGGACCTTCATACTCGCTCGGGCATTCAAAAAAGATGACCTTCTCTTCTTTGGTCGGAGCGTAGGCGGCACGACCTTGAAACCATTCCGGATGCCTGGTCATCGGGGTCTTTCAAACTTTGTTGGTCCTGCCGTGCTTCCTTTGTATCATTTGACTTCCCATACACGCCCAAGAAGCTTAGGATGTTCACGCAAATATTCTTCGTAACGTGCATCACGTCGATTGCAGAGCGGACTTCTAGGACTTTCCAATATTCTAGCTTCCGAATATAGATTTCTTCTTCCACATGGCTACGTGCCCGTCAGCTCCCTTCGGAACCGATTGTCCGCCAGGCCCCTTTTCAAAGATGACTTTCAAATCCTTGACCATATCAAATACCTCGGCACCAGTGTGTTCCGCAGGCTTCGGCCGGTGATCTGCCTTGCCGTTGTAATGCTTGCCTTTCTTTCTTACTGGATGACCTTTCGGAAGAAATCGACGATGCCCAAGGTACACGTTCTTCTTACAATTTGGCAAATGTTCACTTTCAGTCTCATGTAAGCAGTGCGTGCATGCATTGTATCCCTTATTTGACTGTCCCGAAAGGTTACTAAGAGCAGGCCAATCGTTGATGGTTACGAAAAGCAACGCTCGTAGGTCAAATTCCTCTTCTTTGTGCTCATCCCACACACGGACACCAGGTCTGCCCCACAGCTGTAAAAGCTCATCAACTAATGGCCTTAGGTACACATCGATGTCGTTGCCGGGTTGCTTCGGACCTTGGATGAGCACCGGCATCATAATGAACTTCCGCTTCATGCACAACCAAGGAGGAAGGTTGTAGATGCATAGAGTCACGGGCCAGGTGCTATGGCTGGAGCTCGCTCGCCAAAAGGATTCATGCCATCCGTACTTAGACCAAATCTTATGTTCCTTGCGTCAGCTGCAAAATCTTTGAACTCTCTCGTCGATCTTTCTCCATTGCGTTCCATCCGCGGGGTGTCTCAACTCCCCGTCCGACTTACGGTCCTCTTTGTGCCATCGCAACAACTTGGCATGCTCTTTGTTCCTGAACGGACGTTTCAACCGTGGTATTATAGGAGCATACCACATCACCTTGGCGGGAACCTTCTTCCCGGGTTTACGGCCCTCAACATCGTCACCGGGGTCATCGCCTCTGATCTTATAACGCAATGCAGGTGCATACCGGGCATTCATTCAAATTCTCGTATTCACCGCGGTAGAGGATGCGATCGTTGATGCATGCATGTATCTTCAGAACCTCTAAACCTAGAGGGCAGACAACCTTCTTTGCTTCGTACGTATCGGCGGGCAACTCGTTATTCTTTGGAAACATATTCTTCAACATTTTCAGCAAGTCTTCAAATGCCGAGTCAGCTACACCTGCATGTGCCTTCCATTTCAGCAAATCCGAGTGTGCAGCCCAGCTTTTTCAGACCATCATCGCATCCGGGGTACAGCGCCTTCCCGTGATCCTCTAACATGCGATCCAAATTCTCCCTCTCTTTTTCAGTTTCGCAGCGTCTCCGTGCATCAGCAATGGTCCGACCAAGATCATCAACGGGATCATCACGTGCCTCTTCTTCACCTTCCCCTTCACCTTCAGACATCCTCCATGAAAGTATCACCGAAATGAGCAAGATAGCTTTCATCGATGAAATCATCCCCTTCTTCATCTTCTTCCATTATAACCCCTCTTTCTCCATGCTTGGTCCAACAATTATAGCTTGGCATGAAACCGTGCCGAAGCAGGTGCAGCTGAACATCTCTTGAGGAAGCGTAATCCTTCTGATTCTTACATTTAACACATGAACAGATAACAAAACCCCCCTGCTTGTTCGCATTAGCCACTACGAGGAAATCTTTCAAACCCGTACTGAACTCGCCGGAGAGTCGGTTACCGTACATCCATTGTCGATTCATCTGCATTATTATAATATAAAATATATAATTAACCATCATGCATTTGTTAAACTAACTAGCTACAAACAATATAAATTAAACAATGAACTACACACACATGCACATTTTATCAACGACACATCAAAGGTTCAAGTTGCTAACCGCGATCGAGGAGGAAAAAATAAATGAGAAAGCTCAAGTGTGGCTCCAACACTTCATATCATGTTTGTTTCATGCTCTTGGGGCATTTCATCAAACACCTTATGTGCATAAGAGGAACCAAAAGCAAACCTAACACCCACTTGTGAAGCTTGTGAAGAAAATGGCACCAAATGGCTAAGTGTTGGCTGCTGGGTGGGTATATATAGGGGGGGCGGCTTTAGCCGCGGTTGGCCTGACCAACCGCGACTAAAGGCCTTCGGGCACTCTTAGTCGCGGTTGGCCCAGCCAACCGCGGCTAAAGCCCCCCACGTGCAACGGCTGGCCACCGAGCGCCCTGGGCCCAGGCCTTTGGTCGCGGTTCGCCTCCCGAACCGCGACTAAAGGTACCATTAGTCGCGGTTCCTTTACCTTCGCGACTTATGGGGCTCACCGGAAGCCTGTTTTTCTAGTAGTGGGCGGATCAGTACAACTATCGTGACCTTAAGGAGGCATGCTTGGTGTTCCTCGGCGACCCGACAAATCTGAACGAGGTCATAGACTCTCAAGGTTTTGAGCCATTAACCAAAAGCTGCCCTGGTGTTATAATGGAGTTCCTCAGGTGCCAGATTATTTCTCATTTAGGTGGGAGATGGAAAACAAGAGCATGAACATGAGGTTTCAGTCATCATGTTATTTGCAATCATCAGTCCAGAAAGTTACCCAGAATGCTACCTAATGCTAGTATAGATCTATGTGCGGTTTAGTTCTCACAAAGGATTTGTACGTTGGTCTTTTTTTTCCTGTTTGGTCGACGTATAGTGGAGAATTATTAACGGTTCAACATATGTGCAAAGCATGAAACATGTGAGCTACTTAGCGAACAGTTATTTCAGTTCTGACTAGTTGCCCTTTATGTTGCCTAGTTGCCTGCGAGCATTGTTGATAAATGCATGATGAAAGATATATAACCGGTTGAGCACAAGTCATCTAAGCGAATCAAGATACCAACTATAACATTTTTTCTATCATCCTATGCAAATCGTTCCTACTCGGCACACATCAGCATTATATCTTTAGAACTAACTTTGATAGTCGAATAAAAGAAGATACCGCAACAATGCTTACCCATCTATTGTCCTTTTTTTCAATTTAGAAAGCAGGGTGAAGTGACATATTTCAACATGAGTACTTCGAAAAATGGGTATTGTTTTTAAAGTACCAGCTGGCAGTGGCGGAGCTACAAAGAAATAGCTGGGCGGGCCAGGCTAAAGCAATGAACATTTATTTTCTAGCTGTGGTACATTTTATTGATCAAGTGTTGTATTTCTGAACAAAGAGAAATAAACATATAACTAGTTAAAATGCCCGTGCGTTGCCACGGGTGACAAGCCACTCAAGTTTTTAAAACTACTTTGCTAAATATGTAATTTGAGACATAGTATTTTTATGATTTCACCTTATTCATAATCTTTTGTGATACCACTTTGTTCATACCACAGAAATGTCTTTCATATACATATGATGTGCAAAAGCTCTTGTTATGTTCTTGGGGCGTTTCACCTTAGTCATCAAGAAAACTCCATGTGAATGTCTCCACAATTGTCTCGATGTGTTGACTAAAAACATCTAAAATGCCCTCACATATTTGTGTTGCTACAATACTAAAATACTACAAATAAGTACAAAGATGCAATCAAAATGATATTAAACTTCTTTAACACAACCCAAATTGTTAGTTTGCAATCTTTACGGTTGACTTTGCCTACAACTACTACTCTCTTGATAGCAATGCCATTGTTGATCAACGATCAATTCCAAACGTCTGATGGGATAATGTATTATCCACATTGAACTCGCAGAAGAATAATATGTTTCCTTCACCCTACTAATACTATGCAAGACCCTCGTAATGATACATGCACCTTCCAAGAAATATCTAACATTCACCAAAGTTGAAGGGGCATTGAAACAAGAATATTATTGATAGTGTGCAGAAAATGAGCATGATTAAATAATACACGTATTACCATGTGCAACAAATAGACATTATTAATATGAAAATATTTCCAATGACAAATGCAAAAATAACCACTGCAAGGCTAACTAAGATACAAGAATCAACTTTGTAAGCTATAAAATGAAATCACGCCCATAGATGATGAATGCAAGAAATTATAAATGATATGATGTGACAACCAATTGGACAAAATCTATGAGAAATGAGAACCATTTTGATCTAAGGATGAGGATGGCATAACAATTATCACACAGATTGTATACAAGATACCAGATGATGAAGTGATAGTATTGTTGTAAATGATCACAAAGACACCATATAAATAAAGTATGATCTCAAGGTTCTTGTTTTATATATAATAAGTACTATGGCTGATGCCATGTCTCATAAATCGTCCATGTCTCCCTGGTACATTGTTAAGTTGTAAATAAATAATCAAATGGTATTTCAAGTTGGGAGCCAAGCATGTCGCGTGCAATGAGAGACGCACCAGGTTCTGGTTGGACTGGTGGACGGGAAGGGGGCCCTTCAGGGCAAGGTTTCCACTCATCTTTAGCTGCTGCACTGATCCGCTGATATCAGTCGCCGATGCTAGACCACGGGAGGGGAACCCCGGGGAATGGGGGGTCGATTTTCGGCGACCATTTGGCACTGCCGAAACAGTCGAGTAGGACAACCTGTGTCGGGAAGCCATGGGATGGCAACCGGGGATTGAGGAGGACACGGTCTCCTGGTCCATCGACGCTTCAGGTAACTTCATAGCCAAGTCGGTTTATCTAGCGCTGACGCAGGGGGCGACAGTTACCTGCTTCAAAGAAGCTTGGCGCACCAGGGTTCCCCCAAGATACGTGTTTTCTTGTGGCAGCTGATTCGAGGGCGACTACCCTCGTGTGAGCAAGTGGCCAAAAGACACGGACCTTCGGATGGGAGGTGTGCAGTTTGTCAGGAGGTGGAAGACTGCAACGACATCTTCTTCTCCGGTCCCATCGCCAAAATGATGTGGGCTGGAGTTAGGGAACTCCTCCACTGTGACTGGAACCACGCCGGGCCGGGGGAGTTCATTGCAATCGCCCAAGGCCTCTACGGCCCGCTTCGTAGGCTAGTTTGGTTTACGTTCGCAGCCCAGTGTTGGACCTTGTGGACTGTACGCAACAAACTTACCATTGAAGGAAAGATGATCGGAAACCCGGCTGATGTGTTTTACCATATGTTGATCCATATGCAGTGCTGGAGGGTTCTGGTCAGACAGAGGGACCGGGCGATGCTGGACGCGGCGGTGGACGACGTCAGGAGACTCTACGCGAGACTGCGAGCTGAGTAGCGGAGGACCCAGGCAGCGGCTCGACCATGGACTTTCCGAGTTCCCTATCATCTTGGGTTGAGTGTGCCTATGTGTTGGTTGGATCAGCTTTGTATCTCTCTTTAGTGCTTCTCCGAGACCTGGGTTGGGTCAAACTTTCTAGCGCCTTTGGGCGAGTGGTGTGTGTGCGCTTTGTATGACTTTGTTGGATCGTTTGCCAGGAGGGTTTTATTTATAAAGCCGGGCCATGTGGCCTTCTGTTTAAAAAGTTGTAAATAAATATGTCCTTTGGATAGTCCTTATTAAAAGCAAGGGATAGTCGCATGTATGATGTATCTACTGGATTAATATGGTAATATCTCAAATTGTTATGAACGGATTCCCAGTAAATTAAATGGGCAAAACATAGTGCCATAACCTAAAAAGAATCACTAAGAATCCTAGTTACAACATTTACCAAGTATCCCTAAATAAATTATGATACATAGAGTGGGGGATCTCGAAGCTTCAGGGCGACGACCATGGGCTAGCGGGCGGCATTGACTCGGGGTGACCTCACATGGATGCTGGCTGCTGTCCTCGGCAGCGTGGACATCGTCTCAGTAGTAGGTGCTCGTCCGGCGAGCATGTCTCTCCAGCATCGCGCACATCAGATCTGAAGGCCACCTCTTGGTTCTGACCATCGTCTGTCAGATCCATGGCCTCGCCTGGCCGCCGGAGCTTGCCTGAATGAGTCACGGTGGGTCGGGCAGCTCGGGACTCCAAGAGAAATCTCTGGTTGGTTCTCCTCCCTCCCATCATCCCCTTGCTACCTAGGCGAAAACCCAATTTCTCTTGGAATGGGCGGCGACTACACCCTCGGCTCCACCGCCTCCTCGCTGGAGGAACCATTGAGGTTCCCCGCCCTCCTATCATCCCCTTTCTACCAAGGAGAAAACCTGATTTCTGTTGGAATGGGCGATGAGTACACCCTCGCCATGGTGTCCTTCTTGGAAGCGCCGCTTTGGGTTAAGGAGGAGGCAATGTTTTTTTTCCATATAGGAGCATCGCCCTAGCCTCTGCATCAATAGATGCACACGGCTATCTTTATTAAACCAGAAGTACGGTAAAAGTTTACAAAAAATTCAAGATTACACTCATGGGAAAGCTAAGGTCGACATATGAATCAACCAAAGGAAAATGCAACACGGCTATCCATTTGCTAATCTATTAGTGTGTCGCCATCCAGTAGCCCGGAAAAAGAAGTCTTGAGCAACCACTAGCATCCGGTTGCATCCAGTAACCATACCCTCCCGGTGTTCCAAAGGGAGAAGGAAAACCCATTGTTGAATCCAATGAGCAGCGCGTCGGATAATCTGCAAAAAATTAGTTTCATTTTTTTTATTAAAGATAATATCATTCCTAGTCCTCCAAATGGACCAGCATAAAGCGGAAACACCCACACGGATTTTGTGTTTATCTTCCTTACGTACACCATTAAGCCATTTACCAAACATATTAGTAACATTAGCTGGTGGAGGAATATTGTAGTGAGATACACCATACGCCAAATAATTTTTGCAAAGGGACAATGAAGAAACAAAGGAGGAGGCAATGTGTTGGTCCAAGTTCGAGGGGTGGCAGTGGTTGGATCCTTTGTGGCGCCCTTTCTTCCCTTCTCCGGCGAGGGTGTCATATCTTGTGTGTACTGCTCCTTTGATGCACCAAATGCTTGCATCGGACATCTTGAGCTCTCATTTATGGTGGTGGTGTTGTTCTGGTGGTAATCTTGGTTGTTCTTTGTGGTCATGCTTGTTCTCTGCTCCTGGAATTGATGTCTTTGATTTCTGTTCGATCTCTAGGTTGATCGACTTCGACCGACGTTGAGACGCTCTTTGAACGAAGGCGAGGGAGGAGGGGCTCTCTTCGGCTTTTGAGATGGATCATGGCATTCTTCCCTTTGGTGTATGCGCGGACTGAATTCTCTTCGATGGCGAGCTACCTCCAGGCTTCAACTTTCATCGCTTCTCGTGGGTGGCTTCGCCTTGGTAGATGATGACTTCCACGACCAAGCAATGTGTCATGTGTACTCTTTGTTTGCTTAAACCCCAACATTCAACTAGTTAGGGTCTATCTTCTGAACCTGATAGAGATAAACAGTGCCTGTATTGAGCATGTATGCATGAAATCGGAAAGGAGCGCAGTGCTGGCAGCGATCGTTACAGAGCAATGAGGGAAGGGTAAAGGGTAAGAACTAAGTTGAAAGGCTTGTATGTATTTAAGTAACTATTCACTATTTAGCAGACATGGTTCTTGTTTTGCACATAGCTTATCGAGTGATAATCCTCCACAAATGATCCGACGACCAAACAGAAAAAGAAACAACGTACATCGCATCCTTGACAGAACTAAACTACATACTA
Organism: Lolium rigidum; assembly: GCF_022539505.1. Classification (NCBI taxonomy): domain Eukaryota; kingdom Viridiplantae; phylum Streptophyta; class Magnoliopsida; order Poales; family Poaceae; genus Lolium; species Lolium rigidum. Next base: position 370,173,358 of record NC_061510.1, read on the forward strand.
GCATTAGATAGCATTCGGGGTCTTCAGTAACTTCCTGTACTGATGATTGCAAATAACATGATGACTGAAACTTCATTTTCATGCCCTTGATTTCCTTTTCCCAAGTGAACTGGGAATAACCTGGGACTTGAGGAGTTCCTTAATAACACCAGGGGAGGTCTTGGTTAATAACTCGAAACCTTGAGACTCTATGGCCTCGTCTAGATTGGTCGGTTCTCGAAGGAACGCCAAGCATGCCTCCTTAAGCTCAGAACAGTTGTGCTGATCCGCCAATGCCAAGATGGCCGCGACGGAACTCGTGTCGATACCGCTGCTTAACTTATCTTCACAAATGAGCTTCAGCCTGTCCAAGCCGTATCTGTCTGCCGCAACAAGCAGATGTTGAGTCATGGCATACTCTTCTTGTTGGTCCATATCAGGCAGTGCATCCGTGTACATGAAAGTAAGAAGAGCTTTGAAGACTTGTGCCTCCATGTCATCTATACGTATGGGACCTGTTGCTGTGCTCTCCTTCATCGGGCTAAGGAACTCAGCTCGGAAGACCGGAGACCGCGCAGCAAGCACTGACCGGTGCGCTGAGAATGTCTCCCCACCGACTAGGAATTCGACGTCGACGATTGCCTTGCTCGAGAGGAGATCCCCGAAGTCCCGATGCATGTCAGACGGTAGCACCACGATGGGTGTATTCTCCAGCGCGCGGCACTGGCTCATTATAGTAACACCAACATTGACAGTGAATGAATCGTCTTTGAGATATTCTGATTTCTCCAACTCAACCCTTCTGATAAACCTGTTAAATCCCCAAGTTTTAGGATGCACGGAGAAGTCTCTTGTCTCGGCAGAGGTTGTATATGACGGCACTGGCTCCCCATCTTGGTCGAGTAGGCTGAACTTAAATCCTGCCTTCACGGTCTCACCTTCAGCAAGGGTACCATCAAGTTTGAGAAAGAAGGATATGCAATCGATGTTCTTGGAGTCTTCTCCGTTGGGATAGTAGCGCACATGCCATGTGCGGCCTCCCACCCGGAACGGGCAAGAGTCGATCCACTTGCCATTAGGGACATCCTTGGTGTGCGAGTAGCCGACGATCTTGAGCGTGTGGTAGCCGCATAAGGTGCCAGCGACGATGGACGAGGCGGAGACGCTCGAGGAGGTCGGCATGGTAGAGGATCGGTCCGGTGGCTCCAGTATCACGGCCGGGTCTCTTGTTTTATATCAGGAACGCCGAGGGTTTTGTATGGTGTCTCGGACTAGCGATGAAGGAAATATTTTACTACACGGCCGGCTAAAGCAACTGGACTCCGTTGCGGACAAAGTTGGGATTGGCAATGGTGATGGATTCTGCATGATACCAGAAGCATCCGATCTAAGCAAATCGATAATGGAGTATCTGATATCCGTCGTTCTAAAGCAAGGAGGCTGGGACGAGGCGCGAGCGATCGTGAACCCTTTCGTCCGGCCAGGGAAAGGAAAAGAGAATCGAAAACGAATACAGTAGTACCTTTTTTTTCTTTGAGAGGACGAATACAGTACCTACCAGGTCTCAGTCTCCGGATCGTTAGCGTACAATCTGCGTCCCGGCAGAAGTATAAAAACGAATCGAGTCGATCAGTGTTTGTACGTACTACGTCGTGCTCCACGCCCAGCCCAGCTGCAGCCCGATCGATCGGTTGCCTTCAATCGATATTTAATTCGGAAAATTTAATTTCAGATACAAGACAAAAAAAAAGAGCTTTCGGGTTGCACAATTTGAAAAGGAAAATCATGAGGCCACCGCCTTGTACTGAAAGTACTTGAGGCCAAACTTCACAACCTTCATAAGATCACTGCCTCCGCAGACACTAGCCCACTACTGTGTCACAATATCATCACTAAAAACTGGAGCCATAAAAAATTTGTAAGAAGAGAAGAAGGCCAACATTTCTTCACAGGATCCCAATCCAACGTTTCAACAAGTACATGTCTATCTGCAACTAGCAAATAAACACTTCCCTGCGGTGAAAAGAGGATGCATGAATTCAGGAAAAGGCGCAAGGCCTGCAACAATTGTTACAGAGCAAAATATAAATCAACTAGTTGACAGTCTAATAAGTTCTGAACTAACTCTTTAGGCTGCGTTTGGTAGCAAAGTTTTTTTGAAGTATTTGTGCAATACCACAGTTTTTTAAAATACCACGGTTTCAAATACTTTGATGTGTTTGGCTACGGCTAAAAACTGCAGTATTAATACTTTAGTATCCCTGAAACTGTGGTATTTTTGAAGTATTGCAAAAACAACTTCAGACCTCTTTTTTCTAAAACGGAGAAGGAGATAAAAACACTGCCGCCTTGCTCGGTACTTTGAGCTGCTGCCGCAGCCTATATTCTTGACAATCAGATCGATTCGTCCATTATCTATTTCCGTTGGTTTTGGTCCGGCGTACGGCCTGCAAGGGAGTTTGTGTAGAAGAGCTTGATCTCCTTGCGTCCGCTCTGTGCGGGACTTTGGTGGCGGCTCTCGTTGCCGCAGGCAGGACGGAACAGTGGCACTTTGCCGTAACATTATCAGTCAAGGTGTCCATATAGGCATACAGCGATCAAGTAGGCTGGCACTCCGCAGTGTCTCCGTATGAACCGGCCACTCTGCAGTGTCTCCGTATGAACCGGCCTCTTGTTGTCATAGTTTCGTGCATGAATCCAGTGCAATCAGTGCAGATCCCCACAACCATGCATGCAATAGCCATGCACACATCTATATGTCAAAAGAAATCATACATTCAACGTGGTGAATGGGATGGTAAAACAGCACTTCCCAAACGCCTTGATGTTTTTGCCAAAACTGAGAAATACTATAGTATTAAGAAACTGAAGTATTTTTTCCTACGCACAAAAATACTTCAGTTTTCTAATACTTCAATTTCAGAAAAACTTTGTTGCCAAACTAGGCCTTACTAATTAGCACACAAGGTCCATGCTTTGCACATAGCTTGTCAAACCCTTAATAATTCTCCACCAAGGATACGACGACCAAACAAAAAAGGAGCAATGGACATCGCAACCTTGCGACAACCAAAGTACACATAATGGAGGCGAAGGAGCGCCGGACATGGAGCTCAACACCGAATGGGATGAGGGAGTGGGGGTTTAGGCGGTGAGTAGAATGGGGTGGGGAGTTAAGGGGAAACATCCCATGCGACCCAGGCAACCAAACTACACATTTTCTTCTCCCTGGGTGCAAAAATGGGCTTGCAATCAGGCCCATAGAGCTTTGCCTCACTAAGAACGAAATTCATTAAATCCGCACGATGAGGGGAGGCTCCATTGAACACACAATGGTTATTTTGTTTCCATCACTACTGGCATCAATTTGCTTCTGTTCCAAAAATAAATAAATAAAATAACGGGCGTCTATGGTCGTCGGTCGTTCTAAGTTTTAGGTATGTTCATAACAATTTGAGTATTCAAACTAAAATATGTTCAGTGCGATGTGAGCACTGTGGTAACTAGGACCTATGATTATGACACACTCATCTAAATCTGACAGGCAGAAGGCCCTCTAAGAAGAATTTGTAAGCAAGTGCTATTGATATCTAGGCATGCAAACATCTGAACATTTTAAATTTTGAACCTAGTGTTATTTTATCAATGAATCTGGGGGCTGTTTGAGCTCCTTGATCCGAAAACAAAAGTTCAAATACAACACAGAAAAAGAAATCTGGGGTTACTTACATTAGATAGAATTCAGGGTCTTCAGGTTATTTCAGGAAAGATGATTGCAAATAAAATGATAGCTGAAACTTCATGTTCATGCCCTTGATTTCCATTTCCCAAGTAAACAAGGAATAACCAGGTACGTGAGGAAATCCATTAGAACAGGAGGGCAGATCTTGGCTAATAACTCAAAACCTTTAGATTCCATGGCCTCGTCCAGATTGGCTGGCGAGCCGAGGAACTCCAAGCATGCCGCCTTAAGAACACGACAGTTGTACTGATCCGCCAATGCAAAGATGGTCGCCACGGAACTCGTGTCAATACTACTTCTCAACTTATCTTCACAAATCAGCTTCAGCCTGTCCAAGCCGTACCTGTCAGCTGCAACGAGCAGATGCTGAGCCATGGCATATTCGTCTCCTTGATGCATATCAGGCAGTGCATCTGTGTACATGAAAGCGAGCATAGCCTTGAACACTTCTGCCTCCATGTCATCAATTCGTATGGCCGCTCTCGTGGTCCCCTCCTTCATCGGCCCAAAGAGCTCTGCTCTGAAGACTGGGGACCGCGCCGCAAGCACCGTCCGGTGCGCCGAGAATGTCTCCCCGCTGACTCGGAATTCAACATCGACGCCTGCTTTGCTCGACAGGAGATCCCCAAGGTGCCGGTGCAAGTCAGATGGTGGCACCAAAATGGATGGTGTCTCCAGCGCGTGGAAGTTGCTCATGTTAGTAACATCGACCTTGACAGTGAAGGAATCGTCCTGGAGATGCTCTGATTTCTCCATTGCCTTCCTCTTGATAAACTTTGTAAATCCACGAGAATGGTTACCTAACGAGAAGTCTGTGATCTTGGTAGTCTTGGTATAGTCCGGCACCGGCTTCCCATGTTGGTCGAGTAAGCTGAATTTAACTTGTGCCTTCACGGCCTCAGCTTCGGCAATGGCATCATCAAGTTTGAGATAGAAGGATATGTAATTAGTGCTATTGGAGTCGCCACCGTTGGGATAGTAACGAACATGCCATGTGCGGCCTCCGGCCACGAACGGGCAAGAGTCGATCCACTTGCCATTAGGGACATCCTTGGTGCGCGAGTAGCCGATGATCTTGAGCAAGTGGTAGCCACTCACGGCGCCGGCGACGATGGAGGAGGCGGATCCGGAGGGGAGGCCTTCGCCGGCGATAGGCAAGGAGGTCGTCATGGTGTGCTGCGTGAACGGCTGGGCAGGACGCCAGTGGGGAGGGAGGAAGGGGGTGGCGGCGAGGGTTTGGAGTTTGGGAGGTGCAACTGGCTCTTCTGTGGGCGTGAATGGGCCGATACAGAGAAGACGGGTCCATGGTGGTTAGGGCATCTCCAACGCGGGACCCCCTCCGTTTTGGACCGTATGATGGTCGCGCCTGCACATGAAACATCACCATAAGGGCATCTCCAGTCCAGCGGGGCGACCCAAACGGACGCTAAAAACGTTCATATTTTGATCATTTGCGTCGTGTCCGTCCACACTAAAAAATAAACCGTCCGTTTGCGTCGGAGTGTCTCCAGCGATGCCGCCGTAGCCTCCACCTCGCCGCCGTAGCCGCTCGTCTTCGGTTCTCGACGGTCGGCTCCACGAAGAGCCCTGCTCGCCGCTGCCGCTGCTCCAGGCGCTATGGTCGGCTCCACGATGAGCTCTGGCCAGGCGGTGCCGCTGCCGAGCGTGTACGCAACTGCTGCTGCTCACAATGAGCTCTGGTCTGCTGCAGCTTGCTGCTTGATGGGCCACCGGCGTGGCTGTTGTTTGTTGTTGGCACCGCGTGCGCAACCACTGCTGCTCGCGTGTGTGCTACTCGCGAGCGCGAACGTTGCAGACGATGGCGGCATCGCGCTGCAGCCCCTGGGACCTGTTGAAGATGTTGGTGGTGACGGGCGCACGGTCTCGGCTCGCAGGTCGCGGGTACGCCGATGCGGTCTCGCAGGTCTTGGCGTCGAGCTGCTCGTCCCCCGCGCCGCGCCCCGCAGCCAACGGCCAGGTCGAAGAAGTCGGCGATGTGCGCGTCGGGGCCGACGGCTTGCCGGCGGAGGCCTGCCTCGAGCATCCAAGCGCGGCGTCGACGAGCAGCGCGTCCCCCGCGCCCCGCCCCGCAGCCAACGGCCAGGTCGAAGAAGTCGACGACGTGCGCGGCGGGGCCGATGGCTTGCCGGCGGAGGCCTGCCTTGAGCCTCCAAGCGCGGCGTCGACGAGTGCGCCCCGCCCCGCAGCCAACAGCCAGGTTGAAGAAGTCGACGACATGCGCGGCGGGGCCGACGGCTTGCCGGTGGAGGCCTGCCTCGAGCCTCCGAGCGCGGCATCGACGAGCAGCGCATCCCCGCGCCCACCCACAACCGTCAATGGCCAACACGCGGGCACATCTGTGGCTCCTTGACGCCCCCATTGGACATCTGCAGCTATGGCGGGCTCCTCGGCCGTCGATGTACCAGCTGCCGCCGACGGAGCTCGCCTCCCAACAACGCCGCCCCAGGAGAAGGAGCATCTGGATGGGCCGTGGTTCTAGTCGGAGGATTTGGGGAGAGTCGGAGAGAGGAGAAGAGAGAGACGGGAGAGAGAGGAAAGTGAGGTAGCAGGGAAATAGTGACTGACATATGGGCCAACTTTGGTTCAGAGCGGACGCATGCGGACAGAAACGGTCACGCGCGATCAGTCCGGCCGGACGCAAATCTGACGCATATTTGGGTAGCAAATGCGTCTCTGCGGACGCAACGGACAGAAAAAACCGGAATGCGTCTTTCCGCTGGAGGAGTATCCAGACGCAAACGGACGCAAACTGGCGAAAAAACAAAAATGCGTCGCCCCGCTGGAGATGCCCTAAGTCCGCGTGTCCGTTTGGGTTGCACGTCCAACACAGCGACCACCCATTTGGCCATTTGGTCTTTTTTTTTTTGAAAATAGGCCATTTGGCCACATAGATTTATAAATAATATCTAACAAATATAGAATAATATCTAACAAGACCAAGAGAAATGTGTCATAGTTTGAACGAGTATAAAAAATTACAAGTTGAGATTGTCAACTCAATTTGTGTGCTCTAGGATCTCCTTTTGCCTCTTCTCGGACCAAGCTCTCTTCCCCTTGTTCATGGCGGTCAATTCGGTGGTCCTGATCACATGTGGTCCTCGGCTTGCCGTTTCAGCTCAACTTTCTTCTCCTTCAGCTCCATCTCTTTGGCCCTTGCTGTTGCAATGAGGTCCAATTCTTTCTCTTTGAGTTCAATTTCCATAGCATTCGTCTTGGCCTTGACCTCTTCAATCTCAAGCTTCCTCTTTTGGACATCGAAGTAGGTCTTCATGTTCTCTTCCTTCTCTCGGCGCCTCCTCTCATTCCTCTTTTCCGTGGACACCTCTTTGTCAGCATACATCTCCTTCAAGGAGCCGAGCAATTGCATGGCCAAAGCATCACGCTTCATGTCGGTCTTGGTTGCCTTGTGGCCTCGTGGACGGCTTGCACGAGAAGCGGAGCTACCGCAAGGCTGGCCACCATCAAGGTCAATGACCGTGGCATCTTTGCAGTCTTGCGACCAACCAAACTCACCATGTACCCCTCGTACCCCTCCTGGAACTTGGGGGTGCACACGAGTTCCTTCCAACAATGGGAGAGCCCAAAGGTCCTTCATTCATCGCCGATTTGAAGAAATCCAAAGCTTGCCACACCTAGAGCAAAGCGAGACAACAATGACAAACATATGTGCAAACAACGAAAGAACAAATTAAGGTTAAGAACTATACAAGTCCTTCGTGCCGATGTCGCTAACGGGAATCCGCTTCACATGATCATACGCCGCCTAAAACTTGTTGCATTTCGTTTGAATTGTTCCCCACCTCTTTTGGAGGGATCACTCGTTGCGGTCGCTGTCAAATCGCTCCTCCCCGTACCGGCGATGTTCATGGAAGTAGTCATAGATCAGGCACCAGAATGCGGTCCCCTTCTGCTCAGCACCTATCAAATGAGCTCATCACCTCTTTTGGAGGTGATGAGCTCATCACATGATCATACGCCGCCTAAAACTTGTTGCATTCCGTTTGAATTGTTCCCCACCTCTTTTGGAGGGATCACTCGTTGCGGTCGCTGTCAAATCGCTCCTCCCCGTACCGGCGATGTTCATGGAAGTAGTCATGGATCAGGCACCAGAATGCGGTCCCCTTCTGCTCAGCACCTATCAAATGAGCTCATCACTGAACAATGACTCCTGGTCGATGTTCATGGTGCAGGGATGGCCAGTGGTGTCCTCCTCTATGTCAATGGGAGGTGGCGGGGGAGCTTGCTCGATCGACAGATATGGCATGGTGGTCGGCATCGTCGGCGGGTAAGACGGAGGGGCTTGCATGGTGGACGTTGCCTGCATAGATGGCGGCGCGCGCTCGCCCGACAAATCGTCGAACAGGTTGCGGGCACCGGTCATCGATGCTGCTCCCAGCTGCTTGGGGGCCTTGGAGTGCGCCGCCACCGCATGGTTGAGGTCAATGGACGAAGGCAACGACCCGTCATGGACTCGCCACCTCCGGTAACCCATCCCGTGACGGGTACAAGTTGAAAGGATCGTATGCCGCACCTAGAGGGGGGGTGAATAGGTGCTAACCAATTTTTAGTTCTTTTTCAATTTAGGTTTGACACAAAGGTAAATTCTCTAGATATGCAACTAAGTGAATTTACCTATATGACAAGGTTATCAACTAAGCAAGATATAGCTACGCAATATATAGGAGATAGAGTGGGATAGAGGTAACCGAGAGTGTAGCACGCGTTGACACGGAGATGATTCCCGTAGTTCCCTTCCTTTGCAAGAAGGTACGTCTACGTTTGGAGGAGTGTGGTTGCTACGCAAGCCAAACCAACAGCCCACGAAGGCTTCACTCAGATCTCCTGTGAGCAACGCCACGAAGGTCTAGCCCACTTCCACTAAGGGATTTCCTCGAGGCGGAAACTGGGCCTTTACAAGGTTCTTGGGGCACACATCCACAACCGAATTGGAGGCTCCCAAATCTGTAACAATACAACAATCAACAACAACACATCAACAACAAATCAACTAGGGAACCAAATAGGAACACTAGCATGAGATCCCTCAAACAAGTGAGGGGGAAATGAAGAACGCTTCGGTGAGGATGTAGATCGGTGGCTTCTCCTTCGAATCCCCAAAGATCAAGAGCTTTGGTTGGGGGAGGAAGGAGATCTTGCAAATCTTGTGTTTCTTGAGGTGGCTCTAATGGTGGTGTAGCTTGGCAGAATTCTTGAGCAATGATTGAGCAAGCAACCAAGGTAGGAGAAGGGGGGTATTTATACCTCCCTTCAAAATCGAGCCGTTGCAGCTTCCGGGGGGCCGGATATTCCGGCCTAAGTAAGGGCCGGATAATCCGCCCCCGGATAATCCGGCCTACGGGACAAAAGTGTGACATTATCCGGCCAAATGTCCGGCCCACAACCAGAGAGACAATTCTTCAGGTCCTTAGCCAAATTCGAGGGGGCCGGATATTTCCAAAATATCCGGCCCGGATATTCCGGCCCTGGTACAATACCGGGACAATATCCAGGCAAATATCCGGCCCCCATACTGAGCTGCTTTTCCTCGAAGACTTAGCCAAAATCAGGGGGCCGGATATTTCAACAATATCCGGCCCGGATTATCCGGCCTACCCAACATTTTCTGGTATCTTTTGGCAGATGAACAATTCCAACATACATGAATAAATATCTATGTAATTCCTGTACCACTTAAACAATCATTAGTGTATCACATACATTGACATCAAACACTCAAAACATAATATGAGAGATGTTCTTTCAATCTCCCCCTTTTTGGTGTTTGATGACAATATATGGATTTGCAAGAGAATAACTATAGAGACAAACATGATGGCAAAAACATAGAGGCATTCCCCTACATGTGTGCATATAAGTAATTTGCATTTGAATACAAATACACAACACATAGGATTGAGTTGCCTCAACACTAGAGATATCCATCATGAGCTCTAACACGAGACATAAACAAATATGAAGTTGAGATAGGATGCAAGAAGTCATACCCATGTGTAGATATAAGATACGGAGATATAACATCACACATAATATAGCATCCTTGATCTCAACATATAGAAATCCGAAAACCATAACAATGTCTCACACTTAACAATGTCTCACACCACATAGCACATAGTTTTAAACGAGACACAACCAAAGCAAATAGAGCAAATACGAGGGAACACAAGCAATAAAGGAATGGTAAACGCAAATGCTTGTGCCCAAACCATGCAAATCCCCGAGATAGTTCCTAATAGAACACTTCTCCCCCTTTGGCATCGAAACGCCAAAAGGGGACAAGCGCGATGCTACTCGTCCCATGGGAATCACTCGGAGGCATAATCATCATCGGACTCGTCTGCCGCTTCCTCTTCATCCTCATCAGTGTCAGGTGCATCCGGGGAGCGGCGAGAGGTGTTGGACCGTTGAAGGCAGTCATCAAGTTCACTCCATGGAACCTGTGCAGAGTGCCATCCACTGTAACCCTGGTGAGCTGGAGGCTGAGGCGGGGGTCCTTGATCACCACTGAGCTTGTGAAGAATAACCGCCTGAGTGTGCTTAATCTCAGAACGCTCTCGGCTAGCAGCATAGTTTTCCTTGTGTATCTCAATGTTCATGCACAAGATGTGACGCTGAAACCAACTAAGCCGGCTCACTTGCTTCCTCATAGCCGGGACATCAGGGTGACGAGCAGGAGCAAAGCCACTGGAGCGAGCATCACGCATGAAAGTGTCAGGAGCAGGTACGGCTGAAGAGACTGGCTTAAGCTTGTAGGGCTTCTTGACATGGTGCTTCACCAAAGGATACCCACTTATGTCTTCATCAATCCCAGCCACAGAGTTGTTGATGAGAAGCTGAATGTAGGGTGCATAGGGTATGGTGGTCCGAGAGACCATGGCATCATGGATCTCATGGAAGATAAAGTCCATGACATCAAGAGTGTAGTCCCGTTCTTCATTCACATCACGAGCACACTTATAGCTGAGGTGCAAAAGGTCCACAAGGGCTCCCCGAAGAGCATCATTGTTGCCACCACTTGGGCAAATGGTTGCCCGAAAGAACCGAAGCAACTGACTGTATATGGGAAGCAGCCCCTTAGCTTGACCAATTTTTCCCGCTGAGGTATAGAGATGCACAAGAGCATTCTTATCTGTCTGTTGTGGTCCATGAAGTCGACGACCCCCATCAACAGGAACTCCAAGATAACCAGCAAACTGGCGCAGAGTGGCAGTGCAGTGAGTGGAGCCAGTCATCCATTCCATGGTGTGTTCCTCATCTTTCCTGATTGCCAAAGTGGCAAAGAACTGCTTCACCAAATCTGGGCTAAAGTCACACTGAATCTTCATGATATCATGCAAGCCCATCTTTCCAGCTACCCAGATAGCATCTTCAAAGTGATTGTTGATTGCCAGAATGTCCACATCGATAGCTTGCATGGGTCTCAGATTCTTCATGGGCTCATAGATGTCCTTGTAGATGAATTCCTGCTCAGTGCACCAGTATCTCCTGCCCGCTATGTCTTCATCCCTTGGGACATCATCATACCAGTTCTTCAAGCGGATAGCGGAGTAAGAAACTGGGTCCATGGTCTTGTAGTTCTCCCTCACTTCCTTGTTCTTCCGCCTTGAAGTGACGGACTTGCGAGGTGCATTGGGGGCAAACTCATCACTAGAGCGATCATGCCTTGAGCGTCTCCGACCACCCCGAGAAGCACCACCTGTGAGAAGCAAAGGCGGGTAGCAAAGGAAAGGTAATGCTCATAAGTCATGTAAGATACAGTAATATACTCGAGAAACATGCTATAAGTCGGTACAAATCTAGACATGATAGATTGAAGCCAAACAGCAGCGGCTATGAAGCTCCAGGCCGGATAATCCGGTGTTGACATAGGCATCCCAAATGGGCCTGCCAAAGATAGTACCCGGAGTTTACTGAAGGCCCACTATCCGAAGAATAAGAAGATTCGGGAGCCCAAGATATATTAAAGAAAGCTAGAGTTGTAATAGGAAGTGTTATTTGTAATCTGGCGGGATGAGTTAGAAACCGTCCAGGACTCTGTAACTTGTACAAAACGAAAACCCTCGGCTCCACCTCCTATATAAGGGGGAGTCGAGGGACAAAGAAAGGATCGAATCTATTGTCAACATAACCCTAGCTTTCGTAATCGTCGAGTACTTTCCGCCTAAACCTTCGAGATCTACTTGCCCTCTACTTCTAGCAAAACCCTAGTCTACAATTTTTAGGCATTGACAAGTTAATCCTTTGTCAATTGGCGCCGTCTGTGGGAACTAGAGGTTGCAAGGAGCTGATCTCGATGGCACGTTCAAGATCTTCGACATCGTCAACAGCAAGCAACGCGATGGATCGAGGTAACAAGGGAAAAACTGATCTATTCAATTTTATTCCTCACCCGCCCTCCCGTATGGATGCATGTGCCTATCTGGAGGAGCCCATCATCATGACGTTCGGAGAATTCCGATTTGGCGTCAACAAGGAAGGATCCTACCGTCTCGAAGTTCCGATCTCGTCGGAATTTTCAGCGGTCGACTCTAACTTTTCGACGAGTGACGAGGAGTTTTCGTCGCCATACTTCGTCGACAACAAGGCAAGCGGAAAGCTCGCCAAGATATTCAGCAACACATCCTTCGAGTCGTCTGCGGACTCCTTTATAAGCAGCGACTCCGACAGCGTCGACAGCTTCAACTTCATCGACAAGTCTGCTGCCATCGGAAAGGTCTTCACCACTCTATATGATGGTGTCACCAATCCCGATAAAAATCAATGCGCAAAATATCATCGGATCTATGTGGTAGAAGGGGCAGGCACATCGGAACCGCAAACGTCGGAGGCTTTCGACGAATTGGGAAATCCATACGTCGATCCCGCTGATCTCAGACATGGCTTAGGCACTAAATATCCTGGATCCTCAACTCGCGCAAGAGTACAGCTCCCGCAAGAAGCGTGGGATAGGGCTGCGAAAGCCATGGATGGTTCAGAACCTATGACCACCACTGCTACTGTACAAGAACTTCAAGCATATCAATATAGACTTGCTCGAGTAAGCAGAGAGTTAGAAAAACAGACAGCATCCACCGAATAGGAGGAAAGAAGCAGCTTCTGCATCAAGCAGACGCCGAGCAGAGTTAAGTCGCCTTTCAGGAACTACGGGAGATAGTCACAGAGAAGCTCGGAGGAGAGCAATGTCTCGGCTGCAAAACATACCGGAAGCAGAAAGAGGAAGTATAATCCAAAATCTCGACATGTCCTTTATGTCGATCGACGAACGGGGAAATATCATCCCAAAAACGCCAGAGGCAGGTTACATGGCAACACAAGCTTACATCCTCGCATCCAGACCACCTCCTCGGAGACCCGAGAGAACCATTGTTCAATATGGCAATGGCCGGAGTAGGAGTTATGGGAACAAGCATTCGCAACAACGCCTCCCGAAGAAAATCCTAGGCAAAATAGTCCACGACACACCGCGACAGTTCAAGACCCACCAAGAACAAGTGGGGCAAGAGACACGACAGTCCAAGTAAGGGTGGACAGAGCGCGACAAGAAAGAAGGGAGCGTCAGCACTCGCCAGAGCTTGCCGATGAAGATATGTGTGGACTCCCATGCTTTACGAGAAGAGTTCGCAAAACTCGAGTACCGAAAGGGTTCAAGTTACCCGAGAATTTCAAGAAGTTCGACGGCCTGCAGGATCCCGAGGATTGGCTCGTGGATTACCTCGAGATGGTAAAGCTGGTAGGAGGAACCAGAGCAACAGCTATGCAAAGTATCCAAGTCCACCTAAGTGGTGCCGCGAGATCTTGGATAAAGAAACTCCCCCTAAATTCCATCGACAGCTGGGATAACTTTGAGAACATCTTCGTGAAAAACTTCCGATCCACCTGCAAGAAACCTGCATCGTTGGAAGAGCTGAGGGCATGCCGACAAAAACACGACGAGTCGATGAGGAAGTATATACAGCGATGGAACATTATAAAAAGCTCGGCAGAAGATATATCCGACGAGAGGGCAATAGATGCGTTCGTGGCAGGAGTCCGCCGAGCAGATTTCATCGAGGACTTAGGGAGAACTAACCCTAAGACCATATCAGCACTCATGGAGATAGCCAATAAATGGGCAGACGGAGAAGACGCAATATACAACAAACGACACAGGTCGCCAGAAGAGGATCGTGGTCGAAATTATCAAAATAGAAGGCGATTTTCTCGCCAGTTCTACAACAACGATGCTCCCGGCCATATATCGGCTGGTTTTCGGGGAAATCCCGGAGGAAATAGTCGAGATGATTATCAAAGGAGCAACGAGCAACAAGGCGACAGTAGAGGTGATTTTCGCGGCAACAGGCAAAATAGTGGACCAAGGACTCAAAGACCTTATGTGTCTCCCGAGGAGATGATGAACGGCCCGTGTCAAATGCACTTTTACCTCGACAACAATGGAAAGAGGCAGTCAGGACATCTCCAGAAGGACTGCCGTAATTTTCAGGCAATGTTGCGAGCCGCAGGAATTGCAAATGCCCAAGCAAATAACAGAAATCCTCGGGAGCCAAGGAGCGAGATACACCTTCCACCTCCTCCCGCAATCACCGAAGAAAATCGACATCAGCTTAGAATTGCGGCAACACCACATCCACCTCCATACGTTGACCCCAACTCTAACGGTGTGGTCTCGATGATACAGAAGGCTAGGCCATCGAACAGGGCGCAGAAGGTAATCTCGCGACAAGTGTTCATGGCAGAGAAGATGCCTCCACCAACAGTCGAGTACTTAAATTGGTCGGGACAAGATATCGGCTTCACAATCGCAGACCATCCGCAGCAAGTTCCTCGACCAGGACAATCAGCACTCATCTTACCCGCAGTAATTGCTGGTTTCGACGTATCGAGAGTTTTCATAGATGGCGGCAGCAGCTTAAACCTCATGTATGCAGATACATTGAGGAAGATGAACATATCCCTAGCAAATCTGAAACCAACTGACACACGTTTCCACGGGATTACACCAGAAAAGCCAAGTTACCCATTGGGCAAGATCAACCTCGACGTTCAGTTTGGAACCCGAGAAAACTACAGGATAGAGAATCTGGAGTTCGAAGTGGTGGATTTCCCGTCGCAATATCACGCCTTGTTGGGACGACCAGCGTATGCCGGGTTCATGGCGAGTGCCGCATTATACATATCTGTTGTGGAGGTTGCCCGGGCCTAAGGGACCTATCACAATCAAAGGAAGTTTCGCGTTATCTGATAAATGCGACAAGGATTTTCATCGACTGTCAGAAACCTTCGGGATGCAAGCAGAATATGCGGCGCCACGGTTCACCGATTATGATGTACTGCCAGAGGTAGGGAGATCTTCTAAAGAGCCGACTTTCAACACAGCCAAGGATTCAAAAGAGGTACAGATCCACCCGACAGATCCAAAGAAAACAACGTCCATTGCCGCAAACATGGATGTCGCATAGGAAAGCGCGCTCGTCGAGTTCCTTCGTGAGCACCGGAGAATCTTCGCATGGTGTCCAGCTGACATGCCAGGAGTACCCAGGGAACTTGCCGAGCACCACCTCAATTTGGATCCTCTCGCACGACCAGTCAAGCAGCCTTTGCGGCGTTTTTCGGAGCCTAGCCGCAAAGCCATGTTATCAGAAATAGATCGACTCAAAGACGCCGGTTTCATCAGAGAAATATCTACAGAAGCCACATGGGTAGCTAACCCAGTGATGGTGCCGAAGAAACACACAATAGTCCTTCGCATGTGCGTCGACTTCACGTGTCTCAATAAACATTGTCCCAAGGATCACTTTCCCCTCCCAAGGATCGATCAAATCATCGACTCCACGGCAGGATGCGAACGTCTTTCCTTCTTGGACGCATATTCTGGTTATAACCAGATCGGATTAAAAGAAGAAGATGAAGCCAAGACAGCGTTCATCACACCTTATGGCGTGTTTTGCTACAAAACAATGCCCTTTGGTCTGAAAAACGCGGGAGCAACATATCAGCGGATGATGCAGAAGTGCCTAGCAACACAGATCAGAAAAAATGTACAAGTCTACATCGACGATGTCGTAATAACATCAAAGAAAGGGTCGACTTTGATCGAAGATCTGCAGGAAACCTTCGACAACCTCGACAAGTTCTGCCTCAAGCTGAACCCGACAAAGTGCTCTTTTGGAGTTCCCGCTGGAGAACTTCTCGGGTTTTTAGTATCAGCAAGGGGGATCGAAGCTAATCCCGAAAAAATACAGGCCATCGTCACTATGAGAAAGCCAACAAAGCTCAAAGAGATACAACAGTTAACGGGGCGAGTCGCAGCTTTAAGCAGATTCGTCGCCAGGCTAGGAGAAAGGGCACTGCCGTTCTATGCATTAATCAAACAAGGGGAAAAATTTCAATGGAACGAGGAAGCAGACAGAGCCTTCGAGAACCTCAAGCGAGCAATTTCGACACCACCGATATTGGTGGCGCCAAAAGAGAAAGAACCTCTCCTCTTGTACATTGCAGCCACACCGCAGGTGGTCAGCACGGCCCTAGTGGTCGAGAGAGAAGAAGAAGGCAAGCTTCATGGAGTTCAAAGGCCAGTATATTTCATCAGCGAAGTACTGTCGCCGTCAAAACAGCGGTACCCGCAATATCAAAAGCTAGCATATGGAGTATTCACGACAGCAAGAAAATTGCGACACTATTTTTCGGCGCACCCAATAATAGTGGTCAACGAGGCTCCCTTGTCAAATATACTGAACAACCCAGAAGCTACGGGTCGTGTATCCCTTTGGGGAATAGAACTTTCTCCTCGGGACATCACGTATGAAAAAAGAAAAGCAATAAAATCGCAGGTACTACCAGATTTCATTGCAGAGTGGATGGAGCTACAAAACACGGGACCCCCAGATTTATCGAGAACTTGGACCATGAATTTTGATGGATCCAAAAGATTGGAAGGTGCTGGAGCAGGCGTGATATTAGTATCACCTGAAGGCGACAAATTGAAGTATGTTCTGCGGATGACGTTCTCAAACGCGTCTAACAATGAAGCAGAATATGAAGCTCTCATACACGGGATGAAGATGGCGAAAGCTTGTGGTGCAACCCGACTGAAAATTTTCGGCGACTCACAATTGGTGGCACAGCAAGTCATGAACCAATGCGAGGCAGTCAACGAAAGTATGATAGCATATAAAGAGGTGTACAACGAGCTGGAGAAGCTATTCGATGGATGCGAGGTAAATCACATCAGTAGGATGAGCAACGATGAAGCCGACGTTCTTGCAAACATCGGATCGCAGTGTCTCGCGATTCCTCCAGGCGTGTTTTGGGAAGAGATAAGCGAGAGATCAACAAAACCAGCAAAAACAAATAAGGAGAAGAAAGAGAAAACCTCGAGTACCACCAAAGACACAGCAGAAGAAGAAGAAGAAGAGCAAGAGCTAGTCATGATGGTGCAAGTTCCATGGATGCAGGCTTACATATCATATATCCTAAGGAAAACGATACCTGACGATCCAGTCGAAGCAAGGCGAATAATCAGGAGATCAAAAGCCTTCACTGTGGTAAAAGGGGAGCTGTACAAACGCAGTATCTCGGGTGTGCTACAACGGTGTGTTACACCCGAAGAAGGAAGGATCATCCTAAAGGACGTACATGAAGGAATATGCGGGCATCACGCGAGTAGCCGAGCCATTACGGCCAAAGTCTTCAGAGCAGGATTTTATTGGCTAACAGCAATCGAGGATGCGAAGGAAATAGTGCGAACCTGTGATGCGTGCCAAAGGTTTGCGGCAAGACCTCACTCGCCAGCAGTAGAACTTATGCCAATCCCACTGTCTTGGCCCTTTGCTCAATGGGGTCTCGACATGGTGGGTAAATTGCACAAAGCTTCGCCAGGAGGATATGAGTACTTGTTGGTAGCTGTCGACAAATTCACCAAGTGGATAGAAGCAAAGCCGATAAATTCACCGGACGGCGCGTCGGCGATTAAGTTCGTGAAAAGTATCGTCTTTAGATTTGGAGTCCCTCACAGCATCGTCACAGACAACGGCAGTAATTTTACGTCAAAAGAGTTCAAAGCATACTGCGCAGAAGTGGGCATCAAATTGAGCTTTGCATCTGTTGCACATCCACAGACCAATGGTCAAGTCGAGAAGGCCAATGGCATTATCTGCAATGGCATCAAGAAACGCCTGCTAGGACCACTGGAAAAAGCACGGCATACTTGGCCGGAGGAGCTGCCAAGTGTTTTGTGGAGCATCCGAACAACACCAAATACGGCGACACAGGAAACGCCGTTTTTTCTGGTCCATGGAGCCGAAGCAGTCCTGCCAATAGAAATAGAGCATGATTCTCCAAGAGTCACTGAATATGATGAAGAAAACTCGAGAAAAGCCTTGGAGGACGATGTCGATGCACTTGACGAAGCTCGAGACGAAGTCCTGTCACGAGTCGCCAAATATCAACAGGATCTGAAGAACTACCACAGTAGACGATTGCGCCCGAGGTCTTTTCAAGTTGGCGACTTAGTTCTGCGACTCAACCAAAAAAGTCACGAAAAACTCGAGTCACCATGGCTTGGACCTTACATCGTCACAGAAGTAATCGAAGGAGGAGCATACAGAATCAAAGACAAGAAGACAGGGATTGCCGAGCCAAATCCCTGGAACGTGGCACAGCTCAGGCGTTTTTACGCTTAGATGCCGAAATATAGTCTCCTCTGTAAACATACAATGTACTGAAACGCCCGCGAGTTTTCAGACGCACTCTTTTCCTTTTTCGGGGCATCGAGTGGGGCCGGGAAAGGTTTTTAATGAGGCGGGCTCGCGGTGCTGCAATATAATAAAGATAGTGGAATTATATATCTTTTTCTCGACGGGATCAGGGACTCCCCCCTAAATGATACAATATATATATACAGACAGCGTCGATGAACGCAAAAGAAGCATCTTGCCTTGGTAAAAATACCTCGCCAAAATAAAAAAGAGATGTCGACAAAATAGTGATCAACAAAAAGCTCGGGGGCTTGCACCCGCACAAAATAGAACACAATGTATATTATCTTGCCTTGGGACAACCTCGCATTATAATAAACAAAAAATATTGCAATCAAAACGCCCGGGGGCTTGGCGATAAAAATAAAAATATATAATGACTTTACAATATAGCTCGTCTATACAGGATACAAATTTCGGAATAAGTTCGTCTTCAAGGATTTCCCAATATATTGTCTATGGTTAAGCGCTCGTTATTTACAGCGTGAGTACTATGCTCAGCGTAGCTACCCTTCACGAAGAATTCGGAATCCATCCGGAGAAGTTCATCCATCATATCTTCAGCAACAGGAGTAACAATGTCATCATATTTGCCGAAGTTTCTTTTCTTCTTCGACATCTTCTCCAAGCACTTTGGGACAACTTGCCCTACGTCTAACTTCGGGTAGCAAATTTTTATCATGATCATCGCAAACCTTGCGCCAGCAGCTAGTTGGGCTCGTACAAAGCCGTGGATGCGAGGAGCATCTCGAAATTTGTCCATCAACGCAGGAAGGGTCTCTGGCATCTTATTGCGAGGAAACATGGTACCATAAACCAGAGACAAAGTCCTTGTGCAGAAGTCAAGATACTCGCGAACCTGAAGCGCACGATCTTGAAATCTCACGATTTGGCGAGTCCGTTCAGGTGTGCCCCAAAAAGTCGACCCATGTTCACGTGCAAGCCGAAGAAGAACATTGGAACGAGCTTCGACACGTTCATCTTCAGTTGTAGTATCCAAAAAAGCACCTATTGATTCTTAAAACAAGTCAGTGGGTAATAAGGAGGCAAGCAACAAAGAAAAAGAAGAAGCACGACAAAGATAATGAAGCATACCTGCCATATCCAAGCTAGCATCTATTAGCAGCTGGAGCATCGAATTTTCCCGAGACGTAGCTGCAGCAGCTTCAGCAACAGCAGAGTCCTTTTCAGCGATGGCAGTTTGAGCTTGTTGGCATGCAATTTTCTCCTTTTCAGAAGACTCTCGAGATTGCTCCATAAGCATAAGCGATTGCTTCTTCACGGACTGAAGTTGTACTCGAAGTTCCTTCAATTCTTCTGTCAGATCCTTACTCGTAGAATCATCAACAAGGTTAACAGGGACAGAAGACTTCTTCGAATGAGACGAAGGAAAAACATCGGAAGGACCAGGACTTGACGTATAGTTGTCAAAAATTAACTGGAAAAAAGAAATATTTCGACATCAATCACTGAGCAAAGATAGATTTCCATTCATCTCCATAATATATACATGTCTATTACAAAAGAAGGACCTTCTAGAGACCTACTGAAGCAGTTCTCGCCAAAAACACTGCGGCAACAAAGCCAAAAGAAAGAGGTACGCTAAAAAGAAAAAGCAAAGAGGCATTCAACTAGACCTCCGGCTTTGATGAGCTAGGGGTCGAAGACGGCTTGATCCCGATATAAGCAAGGATTTTCTTTGTGTTGGGCTTAGCTGCCTTGATCAAAGACTTCCACCTCGACTGTTCTATCTGATCAGTGTCGCCAACTTTCGCCCAGTCGATAGACTGCTGGCTATCAGCAACCAAGGCGACAGTATTTTCCACGGCAACCTTCATATTCTCATGACGCACCCTTAGCCCAAGATCTTCTGATGGATTAAAGCACTTGGCGAGGTTAAGGAAAGTTGCGGGTTCCTCTTTCTTTGGGAAAAAATAAGGAAAAAGCCGCGACAACCCTGCTTTGGCCTGATCAATGCCTTCGCGTGCCTCTGATCCATGAACCTCGAGGAATGAAAGGGCGTCAAGAAGAGGATCATTGGCGGGTTCTTCAAGTTGAAACTCTTGAGCTGTTCTAGCTGTCAAGAAAGAAACTTATTGAGCAACAAACGAGCGCAGAGAAGGAAATACAAAAAATAATAAGTGGTACTTACCGACGAAGCGGCGACTTTGCGTCCTTAAACGCTTAAGGATCGCCTCTTCGCGAGCAGATTGGGCAGCTATGTGATCGTTCAGTGAAGTTTCAGCGGTGTGAAGCCTTTTTCTAAGATCTTCGACACCAGCAGCGTCAGCCTTGGCCTTGTCAGCTTCTGCTCTAGCTTCAGTAGCATCCAATTCGGCCTTTTTGCGAGCCTTTTCACTATGCTCTAACTGTTGAGCAAGTGTGTTGGCACGCTCATTGGCCTCCGCCAGTTTTTCTGGCAAAGAAGAAAAATATAGTTAAAAACTTCGACAACAAAGGAGCAAAAGGGCAGAGGCAAAAAGAAGTAGCAAAACATTACCTTCAGTTTTATTAGCATATTCACGGTACCCAACAAATTGGGTACCGATGCGAAGAAGATCCTTGATCATAGGCTGTTAAAAAAAAGAGGACAGAGAAAATGGGGGTATGAAAAAAATATGGTGATACACAGAAGTAAACAGAGAAAACATAAACAATGACAAAAAAAAGTGAAGAACTTACATCCTCCATGAGAGGGTTCGAGGAGCTACTCAATTGGAAAGTAGGTTCCGCAATAATCTCCATCCTTGCCCTTTTCGGTAAAGAGGCTCGGGGGCTCGGAGGAGGAGTAGAAGCGCCGATGTTTTGTTGAGGAGGCGAGGATTCCTCTCCTTCAACTCGCGGCTCTGAAATAACTAGAGTACGTGACGTACTCGTTCGAGCAGCCACATCCAAAGTTGGTGTTTCTTCGTCATCATCACTATCAAAACAAGGTGGCAGCATAAAAAGCAAGGCAAGCAAAATTCTTCGAATAGGAAAATAAAAAAGACAGGGAACTCACGAACTGATGAGACTCGCGAGATATGGGTCATAAGCTGCCTTTTGCGGTGAAAGAGCAGTTTCTTTGGGTTGAGAGGTCCCGGAGTCCTCGACGTCATTTCTCTTCCTTTTGTTCTTCGGAGAAACAGCAGGAGGAGGAGTTTGTGCTGAGGCAGTATCTTCAGAAGCAACATCCTTTTCAACAGATCCCGCAGATTTTCGAGAATCTGCGGGTTCATTTACAAATGAGGGGGCTTCCTGGTTGTCATCAGTGACAATGGCCCTTTCCTCGACATCTCCACCCTCAGGAAGAGGAGGAAGCGAATCCATAGAAGGATGGTTCTGTCGAAATATAAAGACATAAAAAAAAAAATTAGAGAAATATCAAAACAATGAGATGCAGGAAAAGTTCGGAACAAGGAACAAATTCGAGAAGACAACATACCTTGGGGAGAGGATTGGTAGAGCTATATGGTTTCACGCGGCAAGAGGAAGGAATAGGATCCTTCTTGTTCAGCGAAGTAATTTTTTGGACAAGTTTTTCCAAGTCCTTCACAGCAAGATCCTTCGACAACCTATTGGCGTCATTCTCACCGAAGCATACGTCCAAAGGGGATTTTTGCGAGCTTCGAAGAGGCTGCACTCTAATCCGAAGAAAGTAGGCAATGATTTGAACACCAGAAAGTTCTTTGCCTCGAGTATTCTGAAGCTCATGAATACGAGTCATAAGCGCTTCTGTCGCCTTTCTTTCTTCTTCGGAAGCTTCAGCATCCCAGGAATGGCGGCGTTGAATTTTGGCACTTCCGTCAAAAGGGACTATGTTGTGCTCGACAGAGTTGGCATCTTCTTCGTGTATATAGAGCCACCTTCTGCGCCATCCTTGGACGAGAATCGGGAAATTTGACGTCGAAGTAATCAACATCGGTTCGGACGCGAGATAACAACTCCACCTATGTTATAGGTGGTGCTGTGGGAGCCATTGCGGCGGAGGCAGAAAATGCGCTTCCAAAGAACCCAATTTGGAGTGATTCCAAGGAAGCATTCGCACAATGTGATGAAAATAGAAATATGAAGGATGGAATTGGGAGTCAGCTGGTGTAGCTGAATCCCGTAGACAAAGAGAAGGCCGCGGAGGAAATCGTGAATTGGGGTAGAAAGGCCGCGGATGAGATGATCAACGAAACTAACCCGGTACTCCATTGGAGGGTTGGGGTAGCTTTCTTCGCTGGGGAAGCGGATGGCGTCTTCTTTCTTCATCAAGCCAAGCCTTTTCAGCAGGTTAACATCCTGGTTTGTGACCTTGGACCTCTCCCACTCCGCGGTTCCTAGATCCGCGGCGGCCATTGATGAATCAGGTGTGCTGTGGCGAGTGAGACGCGTGCGTGGTGGCATCAACGGCAGTGGACAAAAGCAATGCTTGGGCGTGCGAAAGATCAAACAGAGTTGGGCGCAGGGGAAGTTTTTGCAGAGGGGAACAGATGTGCGGCGCAAACGAAGGACTGGACCGAGGTTGAAGAAAGGTTTATATAGGATTCGGACGAAGCAGTGCACCGTTGGATGAAGAAATCGTGTGGTGCAAAAGGATCTTGTAGATACAAGGGTAAAAAGGTATTTTTACTGGGAAGGAATGGAACAGGCGTTACTGTACGTGCGCCAGGAAAAGCGGAGGACGTGTGTCCCCCACTTGCACGACGTGTTAACGTGGTGGGAACAATGGACCCACAAGGCAGAAAAATCCCAACTATTGCTAAAGATGAAGAGAATTTGACAAGGGAAAAGTATGTCGACAAGAAAAATAAAAAGAGAATGGCGACAGGACAAATCATTTGAATACTTTTGGAGCCTTTGATCAAATACAAGTTTTTGCCCAAATGCTCGGGGGCTACTCCCATCGGGAGCGCTGGTCGCGCACCCGATAAATATAAAATTGTCGAGAAAGATTATAAATAGAGAGGCAACGGATACTAATCTGTGGAGCCTACACCCAAGCACAAGTTCTTGGATGTAGCCTCGGGGGCTACTCCCATCGGGAACGCTGTTCGCGTGCCCGATGAATTTTATCAAAATAAACAGAAGTGAGTATATTTCGAGTTACACAGATAACTCTACATATACTCCCATCGGGAAGACAAAATAAGTCATCAAATATGACTCGATAAAATGTGCTATTCCAAAGGCGAAAAGCACTCGACAATATATTCTCGAACGCCAAAGTTGCGATCAATTTCCGAATGCCGCAAATTTGCGAAGGTAAGACCCCGGATCCGTTCCGCCGGGCGTGGCATCGCCAAAGACTGCGCTCCGCTACTTTTATCCGTATCAACGAGATACGAAGAAAAATCCTAACGGACGCGTTAGGTACCCGATAAATTTGACCGGGACTCGACGAATGGTAAGACCTTAAGCGGCACCTGTCGAAGTTTACACCGAGTATCCCGAGATCATGTCCGGGGACGTGATCTTGAAGTAGGTTTTTGCGGATTGCCACTAGAGCAGTTAACTAGTACCTGATCCGTCAGATGAACTAGCCCCAACTACCATTATCCCTGTACAATATAGAATTTTATGTGAAGAAGCATAAATAAAAGCTCTCGAATAAATATAAACAGTCGAGATTTCCCTTGACTCTACGATTCAAGCAAAATCTCGGGGGCTACTGACATAGGCATCCCAAATGGGCCTGCCAAAGATAGTACCCGGAGTTTACTGAAGGCCCACTATCCGAAGAATAAGAAGATTCGGGAGCCCAAGATATATTAAAGAAAGCTAGAGTTGTAATAGGAAGTGTTATTTGTAATCTGGCGGGATGAGTTAGAAACCGTCCAGGACTCTGTAACTTGTACAAAACGAAAACCCTCGGCTCCACCTCCTATATAAGGGGAGTCGAGGGACAAAGAAAGGATCGAATCTATTGTCAACATAACCCTAGCTTTCGTAATCGTCGAGTACTTTCCGCCTAAACCTTCGAGATCTACTTGCCCTCTACTTCTAGCAAAACCCTAGTCTACAATTTGTAGGCATTGACAAGTTAATCCTTTGTCAGGTGTCCCCTGGGGGCGGATAATCCGGCCCGGCCGGATAATCCGGCCAGCTCGGGGGGCGGATAATCCGGCCCTGCGAGATTTGCAGTTTTTCAATCAAAAACATGTCTAAGACTAGATCGGCCTCATAGCATGCAAGAGGAGTACATTACAAAAGGTTTGAAACAACTAGACACCAATTCCACCAAGAAAAGAGCACATATAAAACACAACATCTAGGGTTAGAGATTGTGAATCATACCCACATCCATTGTGGAAACGGCTTGGAGGAGAAGGTAGCTAGGGAGGAGATGCACCCGATCCACCCACGAACTCCGAGAGGGGGCGGACGGAGCGTCTCCGGCGAGGAGGAGGAGGTCCGGCGAACTTGAGAGGAGAAAGAGGAGAGAGAGGCGCGTGGGGGTGGTGTGAACCGTTTGCCCCCCCGCGGCCTCGTCCTCAACCCTTTCAAGATCTGCCCAGGCCGGATAATCCGGCCCTAGTTTAAGGCGGATAATCCGGCCTGGCCGGATGATACGTCTCCAACGTATCGATAATTTCTTATGTTCCATGCTACTTTATTGATGATACCTACATGTTTTATGCACATTATATGTCATATTTATGCATTTTCTGGAACTAACCTATTAACAAGATGCCGAAGAGCCGATTGCTCTGTTTTCTGCTGTTTTTGGTTTCAGAAATCCTAGTAAAGAAATATTCTCGGAATTGGACGAAACTTTCGCCCGGGGTCCTATTTTTGCACGAAGCTTCCGGAAGACCGAAGACCTAACGAAGTGGGGCCACGAGGCAGCCGGGGGGTGGCCGGCGCGGCCCAAGCCCCGGCCGCGCCGACCTATCCCCTGGGCCCCTCGTGTGGCCCCTCGCGTTGACCCTCCGCCTACTTAAAGCTTCCGTCGCGAAAACCCCGATACCGAGAGCCACGATACGGAAAACCTTCCGGAGACGCCGCCGCCGCGAATCCCATCTCGGGGGATTCAGGAGATCGCCTCCGGCACCCTGCCGGAAAGGGGATTCATCTCCCGGAGGACTCTACACCGCCATGGTCGCCTCCGGAGTGATGAGTGAGTAGTTCACCCCTGGACCATGGGTCCATAGCAGTAGCTAGATGGTCGTCTTCTCCTTGTTGTGCTTCATTGTTGGATCTTGTGAGCTGCCTAACATGATCAAGATCATCTATATGTAATTCTATATGTTGTGTTTGTCGGGATCCGATGGATAGAGAGTACTATGATTATGGTGATTATCAATCTATTGTTCATGTGTTGTTTATGATCTTGCATGCTCTCCGTTACTAGTAGAGGCTCTGGCCAAGTTTTTACTCTTAACTCCAAGAGGGAGTATTTATGCTCGATAGTGGGTTCATGCCTCCATTGAATGCTGGGACAGTGACGAGAAAGTTCTAAGGTTGTGGATGTGCTTGTTGCCACTAGGGATAAAACATTGATGCTATGTCTAAGGATGTAGTTGTTGATTACATTACGCACCATACTTAATGCAATTGTCCGTTGCTTTGCAACTTAATACTGGAGGGGGTTCGGATGATAACCTCGAAGGTGGACTTTTTAGGCATAGATGCGGTTGGATGGCGGTCTATGTACTTTGTCGTAATGCCCAATTAAATCTCACTATATTTATCATATCATGTATATGCATTGTTATGCCTTTCTCTATTTGTCAATTGCCCGACTGTAATTTGTTCACCCAACATGCTTTTATCTTATGGGAGAGACACCTCTAGTGAACTGTGGACCCCGGTCCTGTTCTTTACATAGCATACAATCTACTTGTTTTACTTGTTTTCTTTGCAAACATCTTCCACTCGATACGTTTAATCCTTTGTTACGGCAAGCCGGTGAGATTGACAACCTCAACTGTTTCGTTGGGACAAAGTACTTGGGTTGTGTTGTGCAGGTTCCGCGTTGGCGCCGGAATCCCGGTGTTGCGCCGCATCACATTTCGCGACCATCAACCTTCAACGTGCTTCTTGGCTCCCTACTGGTTCGATTAAACCTTGGTTTCATACTGAGGAAACTTGCTTCTATACGCATCATACCTTCCACTTGGGGTTCCCAACGGACGTGTGCATCTACGCGTATCAAGCTAAATTTACGGCGCCGTTGCCGGGGAGATCAAGACACGCTGCAAGGGGAGTCTCCACTTCTCAATCTCTTTACTTTGTTTTTGTCTTGCTTTATTTTATTTACTACTTTGTTTGCTGCACTAAATCAAAACACAAAAAAATTAGTTGCTAGTTTTACTTTATTTACTGTCTTGTTCTCTATATCAAAAACACAAAAAATTAGTTACTTACATTATCTAGTTTGCTTTATTGTCCTGCACTCTCTATTTAAAATACAAAAAAAAAAAAAATTTAGTTACTTTTATTACCATGTCTAGCTCTGAACCTGTTACTTCTTCACCCGAGGAATTAGTTTTTACTTTTAAACAAGGGGATGAGGAGAGTTTTAAGGATGCTTGGTCTAGAATTTTTACTTCTTATCGTAAAGCTGAACCTCAAATGACTCTAAGTTTGCTCCTCGGTAATTTTTATTTTGGTCTTATGGTTCGCTATAGATATGCTTTGGACACTTTAGTAGGAGGAGATTTCCTTCATTGTAATGGGGATCAAGCTTTTAATGCCATAAAGAAATTGGTTGCATCACATGATTCAGCTAATAACTTTGATTCAGCCCTTATTAGCATTTATAATAGATTGAACAATCTCGAGATGAGTACATCTCGCTTAAATGAAAATTATCACTGTGTTCGTGATCGTCTTGAACAAGTCTTAGAGAATCCTAAACCCTCATTATGGGACCCTTCTGTTAAAATTGTTATCGGTGATCGAACTCTTCATGCCTACTGTGATATTATGTATGAATTTTGCCTTATGCCTGAAAACATTTATAAATCTTTGAAACTTTGGGGAGTCGATGAAGGGGGAGAAGAAATATCTCTCATTGATAACTCTATTATAATTCCTAAGGGAATAGCTGCAGGTGTGCATACAACCATTCATGGAAGAACAATATCCATTGATTATCTTATTATTGAAACAGGAAAAATCATACTCGGAAGATCCTTGCTGAAACTATTGGGAGCGAGTCATTGATGTGGGAGAAGGCACTCTGAAATTCACCTCTATACCAGGGGAAATCATATATTTCCTAAACCAAAAGGAAAGAAAAACAATAAGAAAGGTAAGGACAAAGCCCAAGGTAAGGTTGACACACCGTCTCTCGATGTTACTTGATTTGCACTTTCTGCGCCTAGCTGAAAGGCGTTAAAGAAAAGCGCTTATGGGAGACAACCCATGTTTTTACCTACAGCAATTTTTTGTTTTGTTGAGTCTTGGAAGTTGTTTACTACTGTAGCAACCTCTCCTTATCATGTTTTTGTGCCAAGTAAAGTTTCTATGTCAAAGTTGATGTTATATTTGGGATCGCTGCGCAGAAACAGCATTGCTGTCTGTCACGAATCTGGGCACAGTTCCCTGTAGAAAATTCGAAAAAATCTGCCAATTTACGAGCGTGATCCTCAGATATGTACGCAACTTTCATTAGTTTTGAGTTTTTCCATTTGAGCAAGTCTGGTGCCATTACTAAATTCGTCTTTACGGACTGTTCTGTTTTTGACAGATTCTGCCTTTTATTTCGCATTGCCTCTTTTGCTATGTTGGATTTATTTCTTTGATCCATTAATGTCCAGTAGCATTATGCAATGTCCAGAAGTGAAAATAATGATTGTGTCACCTCTGAATGTGTGAATTATTAATTGTGCACTAACCCTCTAATGAGTTTGCTTGAAGTTTGGTGTGAAGGAAGTTTTCAAGGGTCAAGAGAGGAGTATGATATACTATGATCAAGATGAGTGAAAGCTCTAAGCTTGGGGATGCCCCGTGGTTCACCCCTGCATATTTTAAGAAGACTCAAGCGTCTAAGCTTGGGGATGCCCAAGGCATCCCCTTCTTCATCAACAACATCATCAGGTTCCTCCCCTGAAACTATATTTTTATTCAATCACATCTTGTGTTCTTTACTTGGAGCGTCGGTTTGTTTTCGTTTTTGTTTTTGTTTGAATAAGATGGATCCTAGCATTCACTTTGTGGGAGAGAGACACGCTCCGCTGTTGCATATGGACACATGTGTCCTTAGGCTTTACTCATAATGTTCAAGGCGAAGTTTCTTCTTCGTTAAATTGTTATATGGTTGGAATTGGAAAATGCTACATGTAGTAATTCTAAACTGTCTTGGATAATGTGATACTTGGTAATTGTTGTGCTCATGTTTAAGCTCTTGCATCATATGCTTTGCACCCATTAATGAAGAAATACATAGAGCTTGCTAAAATTTGATTTGCATATTTGGTTTCTCTAAGGTCTAGATAATATCTAGTATTGAGTTTTGAACAACAAGGAAGACAGTGTAGAGTCTTATAATGTTTACAATATGTCTTTTATGTGAGTCTTGCTGCACTTGTTCATCCTTGAGTTTGCTTCAAATAACCTTGCTAGCCTAAACCTTGTATCGAGAGGGAATACTTCTCATGCATCCAAATACTTGAGCCAATATTCATGCCATTTGTGTCCACCATACCTACCTACTACATGGTATTTCTCCGCCATTCCAAAGTAAATTGCTTGAGTGCTACCTTTAAAATTCCATCATTCACCTTTGCAATACATAGCTCATGGGACAAAATAGCCTTAAAAACTATCGTAGTATTGAATATGTACTTATGCACTTTATCTTTTATTAAGTTGCTTGTTGTGCGATAACCATGCTTCTGGGAACGCCATCAACCATTGTTGAATATCATGTGAGTTGCTATGCATGTCCGTCTTGTCCGAAGGTCTATCATTTTAGTGGTTGGAGCATGCAAAATTGTTAGAGAAGAACATTGGGCCGCTAACTAAAGCCATGAACCATGGTTGAAGTTTCAGTGTTGGACATATATCCTCAATCTCATATGAGAACAATAATCATTGCTACATGCTTATGCATTTAAGAGGAGTCCATTATCTCGTTGTCCATGTTGTCCCGGTATGGATGTCTAAGTTGAGAATAATCAAAAGCGAGAAATCCGAAATGCGAGCTTTCTCCTTAGACCTTTGTACGGGCGGCATGGAGGTACCCCTTTGTGACACTTGGTTGAAACATGGCATGCAAAGATCCGGTAGTCCAAGCTAAGTAGGACGAGGTGCGGGCACTATTAGTATACTATGCATGAGGCTTGCAACTTGTAAGATATAATTTACATAACTCATATGCTTTATTACTACCGTTGACAAAATTGTTTCATGTTTTCAAAATAAAAGCTCTAGCACAAATACGAGCAATCGATGCTTTCCTCATTGAAGGACCATTCTTTTACTTTTATTGTTGAGTCGGTTTACCTATCTCCTTCCACCTAAGAAGCAAACACTTGTGTGAACTGTGCATTGATTCCTACATATTTGCATATTGCACTTGTTATATTACTTTATGTTGACAATATCCATGAGATATACATGTTACAAGTTGAAAGCAACCGCTGAAACTTAATCTTCCTATGTGTTGCTTCAACACCTTTACTTTGATTTATTGCTTTATGAGTTAACTCTTATGCAAGACTTATTGATGCTTGTCTTGAAGTACTATTCATGAAAAGTCTTTGTCATATGATTCACTTGTTTACTCATGTCATTACCTTTGCTTTGATCGCTGCATTCATTACATATGTTTACAAATAGTATGATCAAGATTATGATGGCATGTCACTTCAGAAATTATCTTTGTTATCGTTTTACCTGCTCGGGACGAGCAGAACTAAGCTTGGGGATGCTTGATACGTCTCCAACGTATCGATAATTTCTTATGTTCCATGCTACTTTATTGATGATACCTACATGTTTTATGCACATTATATGTCATATTTATGCATTTTCTGGAACTAACCTATTAACAAGATGCCGAAGAGCCGATTGCTGTTTTACTGCTGTTTTTGGTTTCAGAAATCCTAGTAAAGAAATATTCTCGGAATTGGACGAAACTTTCGCCCGGGGTCCTATTTTTGCACGAAGCTTCCGGAAGACCGAAGACCTAACGAAGTGGGGCCACGAGGCAGCCAGGGGGTGGCCGGCGCGGCCCAAGCCCCGGCCGCGCCGACCTATCCCCTGGGCCCCTCGTGTGGCCCCTCGCGTTGACCCTCCGCCTACTTAAAGCTTCCGTCGCGAAAACCCCGATGCCGAGAGCCACGATACGGAAAACCTTCCGGAGACGCCGCCGCCGCGAATCCCATCTCGGGGGATTCCGGAGATCGCCTCCGGCACCCTGCCGGAAAGGGGATTCATCTCCCGGAGGACTCTACACCGCCATGGTCGCCTCCGGAGTGATGAGTGAGTAGTTCACCCCTGGACCATGGGTCCATAGCGGTAGCTAGATGGTCGTCTTCTCCTTGTTGTGCTTCATTGTTGGATCTTGTGAGCTGCCTAACATGATCAAGATCATCTATATGTAATTCTATATGTTGTGTTTGTCGGGATCCGATGGATAGAGAGTACTATGATTATGGTGATTATCAATCTATTGTTCATGTGTTGTTTATGATCTTGCATGCTCTCCGTTACTAGTAGAGGCTCTGGCCAAGTTTTTACTCTTAACTCCAAGAGGGAGTATTTATGCTCGATAGTGGGTTCATGCCTCCATTGAATCCGGGACAGGTGACGGAAAGTTCTAAGGTTGTGGATGTGCTTGTTGCCACTAGGGATAAAACATTGATGCTATGTCTAAGGATGTAGTTGTTGATTACATTACGCACCATACTTAATGCAATTGTCTGTTGCTTTGCAACTTAATACTGGAGGGGTTCGGATGATAACTCTGAAGGTGGACTTTTTAGGCATAGATGCAGTTGGATGGCGGTCTATGTACTTTGTCGTAATGCCCAATTAAATCTCACTATATTTATCATATCATGTATATGCATTGTTATGCCTTTCTCTATTTGTCAATTGCCCGACTGTAATTTGTTCACCCAACATGCTTTTATCTTATGGGAGAGACACCTCTAGTGAACTGTGGACCCCGGTCCTGTTCTTTACATAGCATACAATCTACTTGTTTTACTGTTTTCTTTGCAAACATCTTCCACTCGATACGTTTAATCCTTTGTTACAGCAAGCCGGTGAGATTGACAACCTCAGCTGTTTCGTTGGGACAAAGTACTTGGGTTGTGTTGTGCGGGTTCCGCGTTGGCGCCGGAATCCCTGGTGTTGCGCCGCATCACATTTCGCGACCATCAACCTTCAACGTGCTTCTTGGCTCCTACTGGTTCGATTAAACCTTGGTTTCATACTGAGGGAAACTTGCTTCTATACGCATCATACCTTCCACTTGGGGTTCCCAACGGACGTGTGCATCTACGCGTATCAAGCTATAATCCGGGGTCGCCTGGGGCCGGATAATCCGGGGTTCTGAAAAATTCCAGAATCACGGGGAATCCATCCCATCTTTCGTTGGTTATTTGCAAGACTCATGTGTGATGCAATAAATTATCACGTCACATATAAGGTGCAAATTTACCAATAAGATGGAGCAACCTAGATCATCCGACCGAAACACCTCAAACTCCAAGTTTTTACCAAACATGACAAATGAGCAAGATGGAAATGGCTTATGGTAGAGAGTAGGCTTAGGTTGTAGAAGATACAAAGCTGTTAATGGTACATGATCACTCAAGTTTGCAAGATATGAGCAAATAAGGCCAAACTAGAGTGATTTCCCATAAGAACATGGAGTTGTCAAATAAAAGGCGATAAGACTCAAATAACTCCAACTCTTCACAAAGAAGAGTGTGGTGGCCTAGGCCACCATATATGAGTGTTATGGCATGGCACCGCGAAGATGTATCTTGGGCCCAAAACCACTACTCATCATTGAAGCTCACATATCATTATATGATATAAAGAGAATGATTTCTTTTAATGTTGGCATTATGGGGGGAGGGATAGTTCAATAGTTTAAACCGCACTCCCCCTATTTCCATGCCCACATCTAAACCAAATAAAGTTTTGAGACAAAGGTGTGTTTGCAAGATGGTCAAGCTATACTCCTTGAATCAATGATATTTAGCTCATTCCTCAAATAAGAGAACCTTGCTTCATCAAGAGGCTTCGTGAATATATCGGCAAGTTGATCTTTGGTAGGAACATAGATGAGCTCAATATCACCACGGGCAACATGATCCCTAATGAAATGATTCCGGATCTCAATATGCTTCGTTCTTGAATGTTGCACCGGATTATAGGCAATCTTGATGGCACTTTCATTGTCACATAATAGAGGCACTTTGTCACAAATGACACCGTATTCCTTTAAAGTTTGCCTCATCCATAACAATTGAGTGCATCCACTTGCGGCGGCAACATATTCGGCTTCGGCGGTGGAGAGAGATATACAATTTTGCTTCTTAGAAGACCAACACACCAAGGACCTACCAAGGAATTGGCAAGCCCCGGAAGTTGATTTCCTATCATCCTTGTCACCCGCCCAATCCGCATCGGTATATCCATTGAGAATAAAGCTTGAGCCCTTGGGGTACCAAATACCATATCTTGGGGTATCAACCAAATATCGAAAGATTCTTTTGAGAGCCATCATGTGGCTCTCCTTAGGAGAAGCTTGATACCTTGCACACACACCAACACTCAACACTATGTCCGGTCTAGATGCACAAAGGTAAAGCAAGGATCCAATCATGGAGCGGTATACCTTTTGATCCACCTCTTTACCATTGGGATCTAGTGCAAGATGACATTTGGTAACCATAGGAGTGGCCACGCCCTTCAACTCGGTCATCTTGAACCTCTTGAGCATGTCTTGGAGATATTTTGCTTGATTGATGAAGGTTCCTCCTCTCAATTGCTTGATCTCAAAACCAAGGAAGAACTTCATCTCTCCCATCATAGACATCTCAAACCTATCGGTCATAAGCTTTGAAAATTCATCATTGAAAGCTTTGTTAGTAGAGCCAAAGATGATATCATCAACATATAATTGGCAAACGAAAAGCTCCCCATTAACCCTCTTAGTAAAAAGAGTGGGATCGATTAACCCAACATCAAACCCACGGTCTACCAACAATTCTTTAAGGTGCTCGTACCAAGCTCTAGGAGCTTGTTTGAGACCATAAAGTGCTTTATCAAGCTTGTAGACATGGTTAGGAAAGTTGAGATCCTCGAACCCGGGGTTGCTTAACATAAACCTCTTCATGCAAAGGACCATTAAGAAATGCACTTTTAACATCCATTTGTTGCAACTTAAAGTTATGATGCGATGCATAAGCAAGAAGGATACGGATGGACTCAAGACGAGCCACGGGAGCATAGGTCTCTCCAAAGTCAATTCCTTCAACTTGAGAGAAACCTTGAGCCACCAATCTTGCCTTGTTCCTCACAATATTTCCAAACTCATCTTGCTTGTTCTTGAATATCCACTTAGTGCCTATAACATTGCGGCACTCCTTTGGCTTCTCTACTAAGGTCCACACTTTGTTGCGCTTGAAGTTGTTGAGTTCCTCATGCATGGCTTCCACCCAATCCGAATCTTCAAGGGCTTCAAATACTTTCTTGGGTTCCACAACGGAGATATAAGCATGATGATTGCTAAAGTTAGCCAATTGCCTTCTTGTGGAGACCTTTGCTCGAACATCACCAAGGACCTTGTCATGAGTGTGTCCACGAATTTCAAGGATCCTATCTCTTCTTGCTAGACGACGGGCCTCGATCTCCTCCTTGGTTTTTCTAGGCCTTGGAGGTGTCACTTGATCAACTTGATCATTTGGGTCCCCGTCTTGACCTTCAATTTGAGCTTTCTCAATTTCTTGAGAATGCTCATCCTCATGTGCTTGATCTTGGACAATATTTGGTGAAGCGCAAATATCAAATGGATACTCATCGGAGCCATCATGAATTCTAGGTTGATCTTGTCCTTGATCTTGTACATGAGAGGGAGGGTTTTCTTCTTGTTCTTGGGTTGGTGCATCATTAGCTTCAAGGGATGGGGTTTGTTGATGTTGAGAGGATGAGGGCTCCACCGTGGTAGAGCATAGTCCTTCCCGAGACGCCACACCGTGTCCCTCAATGGGGCGGAAAAATCCCACACCCATTCTTACTATGGCATCTTGAGGTATTTCATCACCTCGCACATACATCAACTTGCCCCACTTGGGAGCCATCATTTTCTTCGAACCTCACACTACAAGATTCGATGATAATCCCGGAGGCTATATCAAAGATTCTATAAGTGTGAGATTCGGCACCGTAACCAACAAATATACCCTCCAAAGCTTTAGGAGCAAATTTAGACAAACGGACTCCTTTGATTTTGTAGAAACACTTACAACCGAACACCTTGAAGTATGAGATATTAGGCTTGTTGCCGGTGAGTATTTCATATGGAGTCTTGTTCAATCCCTTGCGGAGATAGAGCCGGTTAGAAGAGTGGCAAGCGGTGGAGATGGCTTCGGCCCAAAAGTTATAGCGGGATTTATACTCCGCCATCATAGATCTTGCCATATCCATAAGAGTCCGGTTCTTCCTCTCCGCAACACCATTTTGTTGAGGGGTGTAAGCAGCGGAATATTGATGACGAATCCCCTCATCACTAAGAAAATCATTGAGTGTGTAGTTCTTGAACTCGGAGCCGTTGTCACTTCTTATTGCCATAATGAGGAGGTTGTGTTGGCGTTGCACCTCGGTGGCAAAGTCAATGAATATTTGTTGAGTCTCATCTTTCGTCTTGAGAAAGTAGACCCAAGTGTATCTTGAGTAATCATCAACAATCACCAAGCAATGTTTCTTCGCACCAAGACTTGCATGAGTAACGGGACCAAAGAGATCCACATGAAGGAGCTCCAAGATCCTCTTGGAAGAGATGATAGTCTTGCTTGGATGCGGAGAGTCATGCATTTTGCCTTCAACACAAGCCCTACAAACACGATCTTTAGCAAAAGAAACACTTTCCATTAGTCCCACAATATGGTTCCCCTTGTGAAGACTTTGCAAAGTTCTCATGTTGACATGGGCTAGGCGGCGATGCCACAACCAACCCACATCCGCCTTTCCGAATAGGCACATCGCACTTGAAGTGGTGGTCCCCGAAAAGTCCACCACATACAAGTTATGTTCGCGATACCCAACGAAAGCGACTTTTAGAGTCTTGCTCCACAAGAGGACCACAATATCATTATCAATAA
This sequence comes from Lolium rigidum, assembly GCF_022539505.1. Lineage (NCBI taxonomy): Eukaryota > Viridiplantae > Streptophyta > Magnoliopsida > Poales > Poaceae > Lolium > Lolium rigidum. Next base: position 370,209,132 of record NC_061510.1, read on the forward strand.
AGACGGCGAAACCCATCTTGCCAAGGGCGGAAACGGAAAGCAAATTGTAACCAAGAGTTTTGACAAGCATGACATCCACAAGTGTTATGTTGTGTGCAACCACAACCTTGCCAAAACCCAATACCTCGGATGTAGAATTATCGCCAAAGGAGACGGTGATATTGTTTATGTTGGGCCTCAACTCCTTGACGAGGTTCTTGCCGCCGGTCATATGACTTGTACATCCACTATCAAGTACCCATTTTGAACCTCCGGCGGCATAGTCCTACATGAGATCAATTCTTGGATTTAGGTACCCATTTCTCAATGGGTCCTCTTTTGTTAGCAACAAGGGTCTTTGGGACCCAAATAGACCAAGCAACATAACCATCATATGGGCCAACATATTTAGCATAAACATCACCATAATAATCTTTAAATAGAACATAGTGAGGGTTAGCATTTCCCGCATTATCATCATTAGTGGTGTTGCCCTTAGGGGCTTCACCATTGGTGATATCTTTCTTTTTCTCTTGTGCGGGCTTGGCCTTTTGCTTGTTAGCCTTCTTCGCCTTGGCATTGTACCCTAGGCCCTCCTTCCCATTGTTTGATCTTTGCTTACTCAAAAGATCATCCAAAGAAAGTTTATTTTGGGGAGAGGAAGCCTTAGCAAGTTCATTCTTCAACCTAGTATTTTCCTCAATAATATTTGCATGATCACAAGAGGGAGTAGAGGCATATGAAGCAAGCCTAATTTGAAGTTGCTCATTTGACTTGGATAGGAGAGAGTATTCACTCTTCAAAGCTTTGTGAGCTTTGTCTAGTTCATCTAGATCCTTCACAAGTTTCTCATGATCAACACCAAATTGGGCCTTTTCCTTTTTAAGCAATTTAGTCTTAGCCCTAGCATGATCTCTAGCTTTAGTGAGCTTGTTAATTTCATCTTGAGGCTCTTCAAGATTTTCTAGCCTCTCCTCAAGAGAGGCTATAGTTTCTTGACTTTCCTCAAGGGCATTTTTAAGAGCATGGATTTCAAGAGAGTCTTCTCTCTCTATTTGACCCTTTTTCTCAAGCATATCATTTTGTTGAGCTAAACGAGCCATGAGATTTGAAACATGCTTTTTGTTGATACCTTGTAGGTTAAACATGAATTCATCAAATTCTAGCATTTCTTGTTTCACTTTTAGACTAGCATCATCAACCCCTAGATCACTTGATATGTTAGGCATAGAGGGGCTAGGAGATGATACCTCGGAGGATTTGGCCATGAGACAACTTTCTTCCTCCACATGAATGATCTCATTGGGGGATTCACTTGGTGATGAAGAGTTAGTGGAGAGGGAGGCAAGAGCGACCAATCCATTAGAGGTTGCATCTTCTTCATCATCAACTTCATCATCCCCGGAGGAATATTCTTCTTGAGTTGATAGCACAATAGATGTGTCCAAGGAGGATGTTGCCATGAAGCAATGTGCATTCTTGATATGAGGATTCTCATTGGGGGATTCAAAGAGAGATGAAGAGGGAATGTTGGTAGTGACAATGGCGGCCACTTCTTTTGAGCTTCCTTCTTCATCATCACTAGAGCTCGCAACTTCATCGGAAGAATATTCTTCCCTAGTCACTAGCACAACTTTTGGGTGCCTCTTGCCCTTCTTGGTCTTGTTGTTGTAGAACTTCTTGTTGGGGGCTTTTGAGTATTTGCCCTTTGATTCTTTGCTCTTGTCCTTGGGAATGAGCCTTCCATTATGAAGCTCTCTATTTTCATAGGGGCATTCGGCAATGAAGTGGCGCTTGTCATCACAATTGTAGCATGATCTTGTCTTTGGACCAAAGCTAGTGAACCCACTCTTGTGGTTTCTCTTGATGTTGTCTTCCTTGGCCTTGGAGGGATCAACCCAAAAGGACTTTGCATGGAAGGCCATGTGATCATGATAGTGGCATTCCAAATCTTCCGGATAGGACATACTCCAAGATGCCCTATATTGCTCTTGAGGGTGCACTTCTTCTAAGGGGTTGACCACCAAGGCAAGATTGTTCCCTTTTGACATACCAATGGCACGATTGAGAGAATCATGAGAGTTTTGCTCGAGCACCTTGAGGGCTTGCATCTCGTGCACGGCATCTTGAGAAGAGAGAGAGGAATAGCATTCTCTCCCAACAAGGGTCTTGACATCAATGGGTACATATGGCATCATGCATTCAATGTACTTCTCCTTGATCCAAGAGTCATTGATGTGGGTGGCACCAATAAGCCGGAAGGAATCGGCAACAATGAGGAGTCTTGAATACATGTCTTGATGATCTTCATCCGGTAGCCTCATGAATCCTTCGGCTTGATTCCGAAGAGCATTATACTTGTTCCTTCTCGTGCTCTCACTTCCAATGCAACTAGCGGCCAAACCTTCCCAAGCTTCCTTGGCGGTGGTGTAGTTCCGGACCCGAGGCAAATCCTTTGTCCCCACACTAGTTTGAATCATGTGCAAGGCGGTGTTGTTGAGTTGACTATCAACCGCTTCTCTTCTAGTCAACTTGTCGGGGTTGTAAGGGTTGAAGCCTTCCTGGATGATTCTCCAAAGTTCATTGGAGGCACTGCAAACATGGGAGCGAAACTCAAATCGCCAAGTGTCGTAATTCTCAACGAAAAACTTAGGTGGGTCGCCCCGAATGTTCAAATGAGGATGGGGAACCGGTATATCGGGAGATAGAAAAGGTGGAGCTACTTGATTGTAGCTCACACCTCCACTAGTATCCCTAGGAGATGCAATGGTAGATTTGTTAGTGTTTAAGTTATCACCTTCCACGGGTTTGGTAGAGGAGGGTGGTGCCGAAGCACCTCCCTCTTCTAACACACCCGTGTCCTTTACCTCTACGACGGGAGCCTTAGGAGGGACCGGAGTCAAAAGCTCGGAAATCAATTTTCTCATGCTTTCCATTTGAGCGTCCATGGAGGATCTCAACGAATTGATTTCCTCCATGATGACCAACTTATCGGACTCTTCCATAGGCGTCTCGTCCGGCATACTCTTAGGCGGTTAAGCCCGAAATAAGAGCCGAGGCTCTGATACCAATTGAAAGGATCGTATGCCGCACCTAGAGGGGGGGGTGAATAGGTGCTAACCAATTTTTAGTTCTTTTTCAATTTAGGTTTGACACAAAGGTAAATTCTCTAGATATGCAACTAAGTGAATTTACCTATATGACAAGGTTATCAACTAAGCAAGATATAGCTACGCAATATATAGGAGATAGAGTGGGATAGAGGTAACCGAGAGTGTAGCACGCGTTGACACGGAGATGATTCCCGTAGTTCCCTTCCTTTGCAAGAAGGTACGTCTACGTTTGGAGGAGTGTGGTTGCTACGCAAGCCAAACCAACAGCCACGAAGGCTTCACTCGGATCTCCCGTGAGCAACGCCACGAAGGCCTAGCCCACTTCCACTAAGGGATTTCCTCGAGGCGGAAACCGGGCCTTTACAAGGTTCTTGGGGCACACATCCACAACTGAATTGGAGGCTCCCAAATCTGTAACAATACAACAATCAACAACAACACATCAACAACAAATCAACTAGGGAACCAAATAGGAACACTAGCATGAGATCCCTCAAACAAGTGAGGGGAAATAAAGAACGCTTCGGTGAGGATGTAGATCGGTGGCTTCTCCTTCGAATCCCCAAAGATCAAGAGCTTTGGTTGGGGGAGGAAGGAGATCTTGCAAATCTTGTGTTTCTTGAGGTGGCTCTAATGGTGGTGTAGCTTGGCAGAATTCTTGAGCAATGATTGAGCAAGCAACCAAGGTAGGAGAAGGGGGGTATTTATACCTCCCTTCAAAATCGAGCCGTTGCAGCTTCCGGGGGGCCGGATATTCCGGCCTAAGTAAGGGCCGGATAATCCGCCCCCCCGGATAATCCGGCCTACGGGACAAAAGTGTGACATTATCCGGCCAAATGTCCGGCCCACAACCAGAGAGACAATTCTTCAGGTCCTTAGCCAAATTCGAGGGGGCCGGATATTTCCAAAATATCCGGCCCGGATATTCCGGCCCTGGTACAATACCGGGACAATATCCGGGCAAATGTCCGGCCCCCATACTGAGCTGCTTTTCCTCGAAGACTCAGCCAAAATCAGGGGGTCGGATATTTCAACAATATCCGGCCCGGATTATCCGGCCTACCCAACATTTTCTGGTATCTTTTGGCAGATGAACAATTCCAACATACATGAATAAATATCTATGTAATTCCTGTACCACTTAAGCAATCATTAGTGTATCACATACATTGACATCAAACACTCAAAACATAATATGAGAGATGTTCTTTCACAAGTACCGCCCCGACGGCGCCATCATTTCCTGCGCGTCGGGCGTGTACCCCCACGGGGCAGTCGGCGGGGCTGTTGACCTTGGAGGAAGGGGCTGGGTCACGGACGAGGCGAAGCTTCCCGCCGAGGCTGAGCCGACGCCCGGGGCAATCAGGTGCTCAGCGAGCGCAACGTGGCCGTAAAAGAGCATGACATGCTCTTGCATGGCCTTCGCCTTCGTCTCTGTTTGGAGGAGCTGCAACTGCTCGGCCGCCCTCTGTCATTCCTCGGCGACAGCGGCCTCCTTCTTCCGTTGTTCGTGCGTCCTGCGCCGGTCGGCCCGCTTCTTGCTCTCGATCGCCCTCTGGTCCGTGGTGAGCTTGGGCTTCGCCTTCTTCGTCACCACCACGGGCTACGGGACCACCAGAGCGTCCAGGACAGGAGTCTCCTCCACGACAGGAGCGACAACGGCCGCGAGCTAGACCTCGTCTCCGATGGTGGCGGTGGCGGCGGCAGGAGCTTCGTCGGCCGTCTCTAGGTTTTGGGAGTGGACTGGAGTGGGTGTGTTTTGGGAGGCAGACAGGCGGGCCAGGGGAGGACGCGAGAGGGCAGCCCTCGGTGTCCGCGGCCACGTAAACGGGCCCAGATTTGTGCCGGTTTTGGATCGTCCTGGACACCGCGGCCATCCGTTTTAGGACGAGTCCGCACGCTGGGTCGCGTTTTTGTCCGGTTGGATTCGTCCAACCATCCGGAGGCACGGACGCGGTTGGGTCACCCCGGTGGAGATGGCCTTAGTGGCTGGGCGACGGCGGAGAAATGAACCGTACTCTGCTGCAGACTACGAATTTTACACGCGGGCTGAGTCGCCTGATGGTAAACTTTCGACGATGCTCGTTCACATCTTATTTGGCTCCACTTTTAAGGATTTGTCCTTTTCTCTTTGTTAACCATCAACCACCAGGAAACACGTTCTATATTGCACGGCTAGAGAATGTTTCTCCTGCTGCATTATCATCTGACACTGGGAGGAAACTGTGTACGACGTCAGAGTCATTGTCTAAACCTAGAGCAATAAAAGACCCTAGTAACAGCTAGGAACAAGCATTGCTGTAATTTCAAACGAGAGCATACCTGACATGTGGAGGAGAAAACCGTCACATATCCATTTCACACTTCAATTTTCTTTTTCTATTTATTGTTCCTTTTCAACATCCCTAATTGCATGCTAATGAATTTCGTACAAGAGATGAATCATCCGTAAATTTTGATGCTCTAGCTCAAGATTAAGTGAGTAATGCAGTTATTCCAACTACTACTCAAGACAAAACGGACATAAGGAACAATGGATACGAACATGAAGTCAAAATAGGCCAGAGGTTATAGTTATAGATCGCGTGAGATACCTGTTACATCATCGACTACTGTGTAGGGCATGTTTCGTTAAGCGTTGTAATTTACCCATTAACTGGAATCCATGGTCGTCCATCGTTCCAAGTTTAAGGCCTGTTCACAGCAAATTGTGTATTCCAGCAAGCAATGAGTAAATGACAAGTAGACAGTCCTGGAGCTCAAGAACAGCTCTAGCTGCCGGAAGAGAAGGGAAACTATACTAGAAAAATGTTAAGCATGTACTCCCTTCATTCCATGAAACATGTCTTAACTTTGTCAAAATTTAGATGTATCTAGACACTAAATAGTAGCAACACATAATTTTAGACAAAGTTAAGACAACTTTCATGAATATTCAAACCAAAAAGTTCCAATGCAATGTGAAAACTGCGGTAACTAGGAACTATGACACACTCATCTAAATCAGTCAAGTTTGTGGAATCTTTACTCGACATGGAGAGCACAATAAGCCTGTGTTTATTTCAAGCAGAAGGTTATCCAAAATGAATTTCTAAGCAAGTACCAATATGTAGGGATGTAAACATGCTGAACATTTTCCACTTCTGAAACTACTGTCATTTTATCAATGAAAAACTTGGGGCTCTTTGAGCTCCTTAATTCCAAAATAAAACATCCAATATACTAAAGACATAACAGCTTGTGGTTACAAAACTGCAAAAGAAAAGAAGGGGATCATAGCCTTACATGACAATACATGAGGCCAAACTTCATAACCTTTATAGGATCACTACACCAGCAGCCAATACTATGTCCGAATATCGTCACAACAAACTGCAGCTGCAGCCGCAAAAATTTGTAATCCTGACAAATAACAAGGCTAGCATTTTTCACTATATCCAACCCAGCATTTAAACAAGTCATGGTCTATCTGAAACTACTAAATAAACAGTGCCCTGTAGTGAACAGGAGGTGCATGAACACAGGAAGCAGCCCAATGCTCGCAGCGGTTGCTACAGAGCAATGAGACGAGCTCTGGGAAATATGCTACGTAGTTGAAAGAGTTAAAAGTTGTGAACTAAATGTTCACTAATTAGCATACATGGTTCTAGGTTTGCACATAGATTGTGAAACCGTTAATAGTAATTCTCTGCGTAGGATTCGACGACCAAACAAAAAAGGAGCAACGGACATCGCATCCTTGCGAGAACCAAACTACACATAAATCTACCAATACTAGCATTAGATAGCATGTAGGGTCTTTTACTAACTTCCTGGACCGGTGATTGCAGGTCACATCATGACTGAAACCGCATGTTCATTCCCTTGGCTTTCTTTTCCCAAGTAAACTAGGAACAATCTGGGACCTGAGGAGATCCTTCATAACACCTGGGCAGCTCTTGGCTAAAACATCAAAACCTTCAGACTCCATGGCCTCATCCAGATTCACCGGCGAGCTGAGGAACTCCATGCATGCTGCCTTAAGCTCATGGCAGTGGTGCTGCTCCGCCAATGCCAAGATGGTCGACACGGAGCTCGTGTTGATATGATTGCACAACTTATCTTCACAAAGGAGCTTCAGCCTCTCCAAATCATACCTGTCTGCTGCAACAAGCAAATTCAGAGTCATGGCATATTCTTCTTCTTGCTTCATATCTGGCAACGCATCCGCGTACATGAAGGAAAGCAGAGCCTTAAACACTTCTGCCTCCATGTCATCTATGCATATGGCCTCTGTGGTGGTTCCCTCCTTCATCGGGCCATAGAACTGTGCTCTGAAAACTGGAGACCATGCTGCGAGCACTAATCGGTGCGCCGAGAACATCTCCCCGCCGACTCGGAATTCAACGTCGATGCCTGTCTTGCTCGACAGGAGATCCCTGAAGAGCCGGTGCATGTGAGACGGTGGCACCACGATGGATGAGATCTCCTGCGCGTGGCACTCTCCCATGACAGTAACATCGACCTTGATAGTGAAGGAATCGTCCTTGAGATGCTCTGATTTCTCCAATGCCTCCCTTTCAATAAACTTGTCAAATCCCCAAGAGGTAATACCCACGGAAAAGTCTCTGATCTCGGTAGTCTTGGTATAGGCCGGCACCGGCTTCCCATGTTGGTCGACTAAGCTGAATTTGGCTTGTGCCTTCACTGTCTCGGCTTTGGCAAGGGTATCATGGAGTACGAGATAGAGGGATACGCAATCCACGGTATTGGAGTCGTCCCCATTGGGATAGTAACTAACATGCCATGTGCGGCCTCCGGCCACGAACGGGCAAGAGTCGATGCACTTGGCATTAGGGACCTCCTTGGTGCGCGAGTAGCCGACGATCTTGAGCAAGTGGTAGCCGCTCACGGCTCCGGCGATAATGGAGGAGGCGGATCCGGTGGGGTGTCCGTCGCCGGAGATACGATCGGAGGTCGTCATGGTGTAGGGGTGAACGGCTGGGAAGATCGCCGGTGGGGAGGAAGGAAGGGGGCGGCGGAAGGGTTTGGTCTCTGGGAGAGATGTAGCCAAGGAACGACTAGACGAAGAAAGCAACTGGACTCTTCTGTGGGTATGAATGGGCCGATAGAGGTGGATGTTGATGGGCCGATACAGAGAAGACGGGTCCATGGTAGCTTGCGACGAGGGAGAAATGATCTGCGACGCTGTAGCTGTAGGGCATGATTAATTAAGTGATGTAATTTTTCACGAAAACGCAAAAATCTTGCGTTTCGATGCATTGATAGATAAAGAAAAATTTATGTACAAGTTCGAGGACGGACACACCACGCCGTACAACTAGACCAAAAAAAAGAAAAAAACCTAGACTAGGGGAGTAACTGGCGCACATCCCAGGCTCCCGCGTCCGCCCAAAGCCGCGAGTCGGTAGTGATGTTGTTGAACAAGGATGTCACCAAAGATTGTGCGTTGTTGAAGACCACCGTTTTCCGGTGTTTCCAAATTCACCATGCCGTGAGCATGATAACCGACGAAGTGCCCTTGCGCACCTGGCGAGGGGCGGTCTGCACCGCCTGCGACCACCACTCCGTGAAGTCACCCTCAGCCGTGGGCGGGCCTGAAGTGGATCGGATCCACGACAGGACCTCAAACCACACCGTCCTGGAGAAGGAACATCCTGTAAGAAGATGCATCATGGTTTCGGCACACTGGTCACATAACGGGCATCTCGGCGCATGCGGCAGCCCCCACCGTGCCAGTCTCTCACCCGTCCAGCACCTGTCGAGGCAGGCCAACTAGATAAAGAACTTTACCCTAGGTGGCGCCTAGAATTTTCAATTGAGCTTCCAAGACCCTGAGATGATTGCCCCTGTAAGAGGGTGTCATAACAGGATCCAGCTGAATACTGGCCATCCGTCATCCACCGCCAAACCAACCTATCCGGTCCCCGATAGTTGAGTGTCCCTGAGTCTGCCCCACAATTGCACCTACTGCCGACGCTCGGTGCACCTACTATATCGGGGATCCAGGTGCGTTCAACCAACTCACGGACCGTGCGCGCCTTTCGCCAGCGCTTTGGTACCAAAGCGTATACCTTCGGCGCCATCTTCTTGATGAACCTGCGTCCAGCCATCTGTCCATTAAGTGATATAATTTGCCCATTTAAATACGTATCCATCGCAACTGGAATCCATGGTCGTGTCGTTCAAAGTTTCCCAAATTCAAACAATGGGTAAAGTGGCAAGTCCCGGAGCTCAAGAACAGCTAGCTGCCGGGAGCACAGGGAGTTAGGGAGTTAGGCATCTCCAACCGTGCGACCTAAACGGACGAGCTGAGCCATCCGTTTTGGGTCGTTTGGATGGCCACCCGGACAACAGACAAGGGCCCGCATCCGCGTGTTCGTTTAGGTCGCACGCTGCGTCCAACGTGCGGACGCAGCGCATATTCGAAGAAAAACAAAAAAGATATTTAAAATGTAAATTTAAACGATATTTGATTAAGCATATGCCCTATTTTGGGCAAATTTGTACATAGCCCTATTTTGGGCAAATAACTAACAAAAGAAGCCCTCTATATGGGCTTTAAAATTTAAAACAAATTAAAAAAACCCTAAGCTAGGGTTTGGTCGACGACGCGGTGGCCGCCGGTGCGCCGCCTAGTCCCTGTGGGCGTCGTCGACGACATCCCCGGGCGGCGAGGCACTGTTGTGGCTCGACCGCGCCGGGGACTCCGTCCACTGAGACCACAGGGCCTCCTTCCAGGCGGAGTGGGGGTCCGGAGCCACCCGATGCCCCGCCGCAGCAGCACGGAGCTGCGCCTCCCTCTCCTGCCAGGCAAGGCGCCTGGCCTGCTGGCGCCTCCCCTCCTCCGCACGGCGCCTGGCCTCCTGTCGCTGATGCTCCTCGCGGCTGAGCCTGGTCTCCTCGCGCCGCCGCGTCTCTTCCACCTCCCGGCGGGCCTGGGCGAACAACTCCCAGGCCTCGGCGTCCTCGACCGCCTGCCGGGCCTCCTCCTCCATCGCGGAGGTGCGAAGGGCCGCTTGGAGTTGCGGCCACTTCGCTTCCTCCTCCGCCGCCGATATCATCAGAGCGGCGCGGAGGTCGGGGTCCTAATCCGAGGACTCCGGCTTGGGCTGCAGCAGCAGCGGTGCCGATTGCGTCAATGTCGCGCCGCCGTGAGCGGCCTGTCCGATGTGCAGGCCGCCACGGTTCCCTTCGGCCCGCAGCGCCGACGACGGCTGCTGCTGGCCTCCTCGTCGTTGGCTCCGGGAGCGAACCGTCGTTTCGGGGCCATGGCGGCCGTTGCGCTCGGGGAGTGGACACTGGAGTGGGGAGTGGACTGGAGGGACAGATCCTCTCCCGTCCACATTTAATAAGCCTCCCCGATCACCGACAGGTGGGCCCAAGGGAGACAAGCAGCCCAGCGGCCGGACCCTACCGGATGCCGCGTGCCATCCGCGGCCACGCAAACCTAGCCCAGATTTGGGCCGGGTTTGCATCGTTCCGGACGCCGCGGCCATCCGCATTTGCGGTGCGTCGCCGCGTTGGGCCGCATTTTTGTCCGGCTGGACCCATCCGGACTCGCGGACGCGGGATGGGTCGCCGCGTTGGAGATGCCCTTAGAAGAATGTGCAGCATGTACAGTGAATATGCAAACTAAAAAATTACCAATGCAGTGTGAAAACTGTAAAGGAACTATGACACACTAATCTAAATCAGACTCTTTTTACTCCACACTGGGGAGCACAATTAGCTTGTTTTTGTTTCAAGCGGAAGGTTGTCTAAAATGAATTTCTATGCAAACTACCAATATCTAGGCATGAGCATTTTTTACTGTTGGAACTAGTAGTATGGTTTCATCAATGAAACTGGGGGCTTTTCGAAAACAAAAGTTCAAATACAAGACAGGAAAAAGATGTTCAGGTTACAAAATCAGCAATCCTTGCATGAAAATACTAGAGGCCAAACTTCGCAACCTTCATACGGTCACTGCCTCAGCAGACAATCCTATATCTAAGAATCATTAAAACAAACTGCAACCATAAAAAAAATTAGCATACATGGTTCTTGGTTTGCACATAACTTGTCAAACCGTAATGTTCAGTATTCCAGCAAGCAATTGGTAACGTGACCAGTAGACAGTCCAGGAGCTCAAGAACAGCTCTAGCTGCTGGAATCGCAGGAAAATTATACTAGAAGAATAATGTACAGCATGTACAGTGAATATGCAAACTAAAAAAAATACCAACGCACTGTGAAAACTGAAGTAACTAGAATAATATGACACACTCATCTAAACAAGACTTTTTTACTGGACACTGGGGAGCACAATAAGCTTGTGTTTGTTTCAAGCAGAAAGTTGTCTAAAATGAATTTCTAAGCAAGTACCAAATATCTAGGCATGAGCATAATTACTTTTGGAACTACAATTGTTGAGGGCTCTTTGAGCTCCTTAATTCGAGAACAAAACTTCAAATAGAAGACAGAAAAAAAGAGCTTCAGGTTGCAAAATCAGCAAGAGAGAGAAGAAAAAAAGGAGCATAGCCTTGTATGAAAATACTAGAGGCCAAGCTTCAACCTTCGATCACTACCTCAGAAGACAATACTATGTCAGAATCATTAAAGCGAACTGCAGCCATAAGAAATTTGTAATCCCTAAAAGGCTAACAATTTTTTTTCACTGGATCCCAAACGAGCATTTCAACAAGTCACAGCCTCTCTCAACCTGCTAAATAAACAGTGTCCTGTACTGAACTCAGGAAGCAGCACAATGCTTGCAGCGATTGCTACAGAAATGAGACAGGCACTGGAAAAAATGTAAATGGCAACTAGTTTAAAGTCTTATAAACTTCACTAATTAGCATACATGGTTCTTGGTTTGCACATGACTTGTGAAACCGTTAATAATAATTCTCTGCGAAGGATACGATGACCAAACAAAAAGGAGCAACGACATCGCATGCTTGTGAGAACCAAACTACACATAAATCTACTAATACTAGCATTAGATAGCATGTAGGGTCTTTTACTAACTTCGTGGACCGATGATTGCAGATCAACTAAACCTCACGTTGATGCACTTGATTTTCTTTTCCCTAGTAAAGTAGGAACAACCTGGGACATTAGGAGATCCTTTATAACACCAGGGCAGCTCTTAGTTAGAAACTCAAAACCTTCAGACTCCATGGCTGCAACCAGATTCGTCGGTGAGCTGAGGAACTCCAAGGATGCCGCCTTAAGGTCATGGCAGTGGTGCTGATCCGCCAATGCCAAGAAGGTCGCCACAGAGCTCGTACTGATACCTCTGCTCAACTTATCTTCACAAATCAGCTTCAGCCTGTCCAGATCATACTTGTCCGCAGCAATAAGCAGATGCTGAGCCATGGCATATTCTTCTTCTTGCATAATATCTGGAAACACATCCGTGTAGATGAAGGAAAGCAGAGCACTAAAGACGTGTGCCTCCATGTCATCTATGCATATGGCCTCTGCGGTGGTTCCCTCCTTCATCGGGCCATAGAACTGTGCTCTGAAGACCGGAGACCGCGCAGCGAGCACAGACCGGTGCGCGGAGAATGTCTCCCCGCCGACTCGGAACTCAACATCAACACCCACCTTGCTCGACAGGAGATCACCGAAGTGCTGGTGCATGTCAGACGGTGGCAGTACGATGGATGGCGTGTCCTGCGTGTGGAAGTCGCCCATGATAGTTACATCGACCTTGACAGTGAATGAATCGTCCTTGAGATGCTCTGATTTCTCCAAATCCTCCCTGCTGATAAAGTAGGAAAATCCCCATGAGTGTACATGTCCATCGTGTGATAAGTCACGGATTCTGCCCGTCTTGGTATAGACCGGCACCGGCTTCCCATGTGGTCGAGTAAGCTGAACTTATATTGTGCATTCACGGTCTCTCCTTCGGCAAGAGTATCATCGAATTTGAGAAACAAGGATATGAAATCGATGCTGTTGGATTGCCACCCGTTGGGACAGTAGCACACACGCCATGTGCGGCCTCCCACCCGGAACGGGCGGGATTCTATCTCTTGGCCGTTCGGGAGCTCCTTGGTGCGTGAATAGCCGACGATCTTGAGCAAGTGGTAGCCGCTCACGGCGCCAGCGACAATGGAGGAGGCGGATCCGGAAGGCGGGCCTCCGGCGACAGGCGAGAACGTTGGCATGACGTGCTGCGTGAACGGCTGGGCAGGTCGCCGGTGGGAGGGAGGAAGAGGGGGCGGCGACGAGGGTGGCCTTTGGGAGGTTTATGAGTGAGACTAAGAAATCAAGTGGACTCTTGTGTGGGCTGTCAATGGGCCCATACAGGGAAGACGTGTCCCACAAAATGAACTTTACGTGTTCACATTATCTTCGCAAAATTGCCGATTTGGCTTCATTTTTAAGGATCAACAACTACCAGGAACACGTTCTACATTGGACGGCTAGAGAATGTTCCCCTGGTGCATTAGAGCATCTGCAACAGAAGCTCCTAAAATCGGAGCCCTATATGTAGTTTGCAACGCGCTGTAAACCGATACCGCGCGTTGGCCCCGCCGGAAGCGCCATTTTGCCGCGCGTGCTCGGGCGGCAAAAGTGCTCCTCCACCGGAAGTGCCATTATGCAGCGCGTTGCTTCGTTTTCGTTCGAAATATAAATCAAACAAAACAAATAAAACACGAAAAATTACGAAATATATTGAAAGTTCGACATTTTAAGAGACATTTGAAACTACACTCGGAGTGACTCCGAGTCCCAGTCGTAGTCCGAGGAGTGGGAACTCGGAGTCGTCTCCGACACCGGCGTCGAAGTCCACTCGAAGGACGACGAGGAGGAGAGGACGATGGTGGACGGCCCTGCGCCATTTTTCTTCTCCTCCTCCTTCCTCGCCGCCTTCTCTGCCCTCGCCGCCTTCCTCGCCGCGGACTCCGCACGGCGCTTGTCGCGGCTCGCCTTCTCTCTCCTCTCCTCCTGCATCACAACAACAACTGCCCCCGACACCCAACGGCAGCCGTAGAGCGAGGAAGGGAGATAAAAAGCTTCAGCGGTTGGCCGCGTTCACGCGTGCCCCGTTTATAGCGCGCGCGGGATAGCGCGAACGCGCGCGGGCGGCAAAATTTGTAGCGCGCGCGTCTTTTTCCCACCTCCGCTAGAGCTTCGCGCAAGCGTCCGCGGGCGGCAAACTGGCGGTTTTTTTGCCGCGCGTGGCTTTTACAGCGCCTGTTGGAGATGCTCTTATCATGTGACACTGGAAAACTGTGTACGTCGTCAGTGTCATTGTCTAAACTAAAAGCGCTATAAGATCGTAGTAACAACTAGGAAAACGCATAACTAAAGAAATGCTGATATGTAGAGGAAACGACCGTCACATACCCAATTCAAACTTATATTTTGTTTTCTATTTATTGTTCATTTTCATCTTCCGTAATTGCATACTAATGAATTCGATACAGGAGATGAATCATCCGCAAAGTTGATCCTCTAGCTCAAGATTTCTTACGAAAGCGAGTAACATAGTTATTCCAGCTACTCAGGACCCAACGAGACCGAGCATAAGCGACAATAAAGACGAACATGAAGGCACAAAATAACCCTGATAGGCGGACACAAGAACCACCTGCCACAAGTTTTTTTTTTTTTGAAAGGGGGGCAAAAAGATTTGCCTCCATTCATTAAATAAGTAGGAGAGTCTTGACAAGACAAAAAAAGAAAAGCATAAGTTCCTAAGAGATTACTCTCCCGATATTACAAAACTCAAATGCTTCGCACCCGCGGCGCTCCAAAGTTTAGCCTCATCCTTAATGATTTGAAGTAAGATGGTTGGGGGCGCAGATTTATTGTTGAATACTCTTGCATTACGCTCCTTCCATATTGTCCAAGTGACAAGCATGGTTATAGAAGATATGGCCTTCCGGTTCTCCATTGCATTGCGCAACATCATCTTCCACCACTCCCGAAGGGACGCATCTCCCCCCCCCCCCCAAACCCTCTTAACCATATCCCAAAGCCTCTTGGTATAGCGGCATTGAGAGAAGAGATGAGCCGCCGTCTCTTGAGTTTGCATGCAAAGCGGGCAAAGCCCACAATTATCCCAACCCCTTCTCTCAAGACGATTCGCCGTCCAAATTCTATTGCGGATGGCCAACCAAGCGAAGAACTTGACCTTTGGAGGGGCCCAAACCTTCCACACCATCTTGTTCATATTTATTAATGTGGCTCCAAAGAATTGTGCCTTGTAGGCGGAGGTCGTCGTGTACTCCCCATTTGAAGTGAGGTTCCAAGTGATGGAGTCTTGTACGCCCTCAATAAGTTGAAAGGCATTTAATTGCACCCAAAGCCGGATGTACTCATGAATGTGATGGACGGTCAAGTTGGTGTCCATCTTTATTTTGGCAATCCAAGCATTATTGGTGAGTGCATGCTTGACTTTCCATTTCTTCCTCGTGGAGGCCTCATATATGAGCGGGGCAATATCTTTGGGCTTTTTTCCGTCGAGCCACGGGGAATCCCAAAAAGGAGCAATCTCCCCATTACCAATGGAGATAGTGGTGGAGGCATAGAAGAGCTCCATATCCACGTCATCACAGGGGGTACCCATGCCCACCCAAAGTTTACTCGGGTCATGCCATTCAAACCAAGGCCATCTCAACCGAAGAGCCCTCGCAAATTTCTCGAGATGTAGGATGCCCAAACCGCCAAGCTTCTTGGGTCTACACACCGATTCCCAATTCAACTTACACTTTCCCCCGGTGACCTCTTTGGTGCCGGCCCAAAGAAAAGCACGCTCGATTTTATTCATGGAAGTGATGCACCCCGGTGGGATTTTGAGCGGGGTTAGATGGAAAATTGCTTGGGACGTGAGGACGGATTTGACAAGGGCCCCTCTCCCGGCTGCATTGATATTTTTCCCATCCCAAGTAACAATCTTGCCGGCCATCTTGTCTTCTAACGGTTGAAAATCGATCCTCTTGAGCTTCCAAACCGATAGGGGCAGCCCCAAGTACTTGATTGGGAAGGAAGCGCGGATCACTGGAACCCCATCAAGCACCTCGTTAATGTCAATATCTTGACATCTAATGGGAATGACCATGCTCTTTTGGAAGTTTGTGAGGAGACCGGTAGATTCTCCGAATAAGGCGAGGATGGAGGAAAGATTTTGAATGTCCTCCTTCTTGGGATCCACAAAAACGGCCGCATCGTCCGCATATAGAGATGTTCGAATAATTGTTCCTCTTCCTCTTATCTTGTGAAGGAGCTCATGTTGGGTGGCCAACTCAAGTATTTTTTGGAGGGGGTCTATAGCAAGGACAAAAAGGAGTGGAGACAAAGGGTCACCTTGTCTCAAACCTCTTCCATGCAAAATGGGAGCACCGGCCACCCCATTTAGGAGGACCCTTGAAGAGGCGGTGCAAAGCAAGAACTTGGGCGGAACTTGGGCGGAAAACCGTGTCTCTTAAGAAGCTCAAGAATGTAGTCCCATCTCACGGAGTCAAATGCTTTGCGGATATCAAGCTTGAAGAGGAGCGAAGGGATTTTGCTCTTGTGTAGCCTTCTTGCAAGGTTTCTCACATACATGAAGTTGTCGTGGATGCTTTTTTTTATGAAGGCGCTTTGGGCATTGAACACAAGGTCGCACATTAGAGGGGCAAGGCGGGTAGCAATCATCTTGGCAATATTTTTTGAGATGGAGTGTATCAAGCTAATAGGCCTATAATCATTGACCTCCTCGGCCCCCTCCTTCTTTGGCAAAAGAACAATGTTGGCCGAGTTGACCCATTGGAGATGCGTGGTATGGAGATTGTTGAATTGATGAATGGCTCCCAAAACGTCCACCTTGATGATGCCCCAACATTTTTTGAAGAAGGCTCCGGTAAACCCATCGGGGCCGAGAGCTTTGTCGGAAGGCATTTGGGATATAGCTTTAAGCACCTCCTCCTCCGAGAATGGGTCATCAATTCCATCAAAACTCATATTGCCAAGGTTGAGATTATCCCACTTCAAGTCTCGAATTCTACATGCCCCATGCCCCATAACCGAGGAGAAATGGTTGTGCAAAATCTCTTCCTTTTGTTGGTGGTCGGTCACCCAACCTCCATTATTCTTGATGCGATGAATGTGGTTTTTCCTTCTCCTTGTGTTCACCCTCGAATGAAAGAACTTGGTGTTGGCATCACCCTCTTTAATAATGTTTGAAATTCTAGCACTTTGCTTTTTCCTAGCTCTCTCCAAGATTGCAAGGCTAATGACCCTTCTCTTTAAACCCGCTCGAAGTTCCCTCTCATCCGGAGAAAGAATCCTACTCTCTTGGGCAATGTCAAGTTGAAGAATGACAAGAAGCGCGGCGTGAAGTAACACCTTTGTGTTCGAAAACAATCCTCGGCTCCATTTGGCAAGATCCCTTGCCGTGTTCTTAAGCTTGTGGAAGAGATTTTGGTAAGGCTCTTCGTGTCCGGAGGGCAAAGCCCAAGCTTGCAGCACAATATTTTCGAACCCCGGGATGCACGTCCAAAAATTTTCAAATCTGAAGGTTCTCGGTCTTTGCGGGCCACTAGAGTCGGCAAGGAGTAGGGGGCAGTGGAATAGCTCGAGCTGCAGGAAAATAACGATTAACGAAAATTATAGATGTACTCTAGCAGAATGTTAAACATGTAATTAGCCAATGAATATTCAAACTACGATTTTTCAATGCAATGTGACCATTCTGGATTTCTGGTATAGGAACTAAAGAAGTCTTCTAAACTAGGCAAGTGTGCGACACCTTTACTTGGCATGAGGAACCATTAAGCATATGTTTATTACAAGCATAGGGTTGTCTAAAATAAATATCTATTTTGAAGTACTGGCATCTTTACCAACGAGAATCATAAGGTTTGTGATTTCAAAATTTCCTGGGTCAACTAATTCCAATGATTTGTCATGCTGCTCAAGAAGAAAAAATAGTCCGCGCTTGAAGAGTGAAAATAATCACACCAAGAACATTTTTTGTATTACAGGGGAACAATACCTGAATATTAGTGTAATCTTCCGCGCCATCAATATACTCTCTCAGCTGAAAAAAATGTTGCAGACTAATACAAATTCAATAAAGTGATAAATTCTAGGCTTTCTTTTGGCTTAACAGAGCGTCAATGCTACTGCTATGATTAGGCCTGGTTAGGCCTGGTAGATGAGCAAATAAAACCTCCAGCAACATCTCCAGCTCTTCCACTTCATTCTCATTTCCATCTATAGTTGCTGCACCGGCTCTACTAGCTCTTGATATTTTTGAACCAATGGTCCACCAGACACACTGATTGCAACTTTGTTGACTACAATTTTTCAACGCAATGTGACCACTGTGGACATGGTAGTACTCACGATGGGCAAAAAAACCGATGACCGAAGACCAAAACCAAAAAGACCGAGACCGAACCCGAAAAGACCGATACCGAAATGACCAATAAAATATTGGGTAGAAATTTTATAGACCGAATTAAGTTTGGTCAATTTGGTCATTTTGTTCTGAATAACCGAATAGACCGAAATGACCGAATTTTACGTAAGATTGTCCCAATGTTTAGATTTTTTGATATGCGTGAGATGTGATATTGTTGAATATTCATAAATTTCTCTAGCGTTGTTACATTTTTGTTTAGAATGTTTAACATTTATTCTTGACAATTGATAATAATATATGCAATGAAAAAACATCCAAAATACATCTAAAATGTTGCCAACCTTTTACTAAATAATCTCTAAGTTTTGCGTTGACAACGTCGACCACACTGTTCGGTCATGACCTAACCCGAACCCGAATTATTGGGTACCCGAATTTGTCGGATAGTTAAAGTAACAAGTATATTTCGATCTTCATTTTTTTTCTGACCGAATTTGAAATAGACCGAAATACAAAAACCGAATTTTCGGTCATGACCGAATGCCCACCCCTAGGTAGTACTTACACCTTAGCTGCATGCGAACCGTTACACCTTTTTTACTTTTGGAACTACTGTTGTTTTATCAAAATTTCAGAAACTGGGGGCTCTTTGACCTTACTCCAGGAGAAAAAAAAAAGGGAAATTCAGATACAAGACAGGAAAAAACATGTTTTAGGTTACAAAATTTGAAATAAGTGCGATTAGCACCTTGTATGAAAATACTTGGGGCTAAACTTCACAACCTTCATAAGATCACTAGTTCACTACCTTAGCAAAGACTACTGTGTCGGTATCATCATACAAAATGCCACCATAAAGTAACTTGTAAGCCGTAGAAGGCCAACACTTTTTCAGTGGATCCCGATTCTCAACCAGTCAGAGTCATCTCATCTAAAATTGATAAATAAACAGTTCCCTGTACTGCAGGGGATGCATGAACTCAGGAAGCAGTGCACCCAGAATCAATATTTGCAAAGCAACATGCACTTGGCAAAGTATAAAGCAACTAGATGTAAGGTTCTAACTACCTGTTCGCTAATTAGCATACATGGTTCTAGGTTTGCACATAGCTTGTCAAACCGTTAATGATAATTCTCCACGAAGGATACAACGTACATCATATCCTTGCGAGAACAAAACTAAACATAAATCTACTAATACTAGCACTAGATAACATGTAGGGTGTTTTAGCAGCTTTCTGGACAGATAATATTGCAAAATGACATCATGATTGCAACCTCAGGTTCAGGCCCTTGATTTTCTTTTCCCAAATAAACAAGGAACAACCTGGGACATGAGGAGATCCTTCAAAACACCGGGGCAGCTCTTGGCTAAAAACTCGAAACCTCCAGAGTCCATGGCCTCAGCCAGATTGGTTGGCAAGCTGAGGAACTCCAAGCATGCCGCCTTAAGCCCGCGGCAGTGGTGCTGGTCGGCCAATGCCAAGATGGTTGCCACGGAGCTCGTATTAATACCACTGCTCAACTTATCTTCACAAATGAGCTTCAGCCTCTCCAAACCGTACTTGTCTGCTGCAACAAGCAAATGCTGAGCCATGGCAGACTCTTCGCCATGCTTCATTTCCCCAGGCAATGAATCTGTGTACATGAAAGTGAGCAGAGCACTGAAAACTTCTGCCCCCACATCGTCTACAGATATGGCCTCTGTGGTGGTTCCCTCTTTCATCAGGCCAAAGAACTGCGCTCTGAAAACTAAAGACCGCGCGGCGAGCACCAATCGGTGCGCCGAGAATGTCTCCCCGCCAACTCGGAATTTGACATCGACGCCCGCCTTGCTCGACAAGAGATCCCCGAAGTGCCGGTGCATGTCAGATGGTGGCACCAAAATGGAAGGTGCCTCCTGCGTATGGAAGTCGCTCATGATAGTAACATCGACCTTGACCCTGAAGGAATCGTCCTTGAGATGTTCTGATTTCTCCAATGCCTCCTTTTTGATAAACTTCTCAAATCCCCAAGATCTGCCCACGGCCACAGAAAAGTCTGTGATCTTGGTAGTATGGGTATAGGCTTGCACCGGCTTCCCATGTTGGTCGAGTAAACTGAATTTAACTTGTGCCTTCACGGCCTCGACTTCAGCAAGGGTTGCACTCCATGTGCGGCCTCCCACCCGGAATGGGGAACAGAGGATACACTTGCCATTGGGGACATCCTTGGTGCGGGAGTAGCCAACGATCTTGAGCAAGTGGTAGCTGCTCACGGCGCCGGCAATGATGGAAGAAGCGGATCCGGAAGGGGTACCGTCGCAGGCGACAAGCGAGGACGTAGGCATGGTGTACGGCTTGATTGGTCGGGCTGGTGGCTGGCGGTGGTGGCTCGGGGAGGGAGAGGCGGCGAGGGTTTGTGGGAGGTGTATATCAGTGAAGCCAAGGAACGCTAGACAAAGAAAACAACTGGGCACTGTTGCATACTGTGATCAATTCACAATTTCTTCGCATGGCTGTTTGGTGCCATTTTTGTGAGTTGGTTCCATTTTACTATGAATTGCTCTTTTTTCTTCCTTTCCGTGAAATTTTTTTTGCCCATCTTCAGGCTAGTGTGCATGCCATGAAAGGAAAAACCATTAACTACAAGGAAAACACGTGCTACACTGCTATATTGCGCCGCTTGTTTTGTAAAGCAAGGAAGGTGCATTACCATGTGGTCATGGGAAAACAGTGTATGTTGTCAGTGTCAATGTCTAAGCTAAAATAACTAAAGAACTGTCAACAAGTATCCCCAAAATAACTGGTGACAGAAAGAGGAGACAGTCGTCACATATCCCTTTCAAACTTCTATAGTATTTTCTTTTTCATTTATTGGTGCCTTTTATCGCCCTCGCCCCTAATTCCATACTAATGAATTTGGTACAAAAGAATAATCATCCGCACAGTTGACGCTCTAGCTAAGATTTCGAGCTGAGGAAAGCGAATAATACGATTATTCCAGCTAATCAGGACCCAACGAGACCCTTGTGCCTAGCATAAGCGACAATGGAAATGAATACATACATGAAGTCACAAAATAGCCCAGATACAAGAACCACCTGCCACAAGTTCTAGATCATGTGAGATACATGTTACATCATCGATTACTGTTTAGGTCTTGTTTTGTCAAGCGATGTAATTTACCCATTTAAATATGTCTCATCATAAATGGAATCCATGCTCGTTGGTAGAGTATTTTCATACCAAATTCAGTATTCCAGCAAGCAATGGGTAAAGTGACCAGTAGACAGTCCCAGAGCTCAGGAACAGCTCTAGCTGCTGGAATCGCAGGGAACTTATACTAGAAGAAGAATGTTCAGGATGTATGGAGTGAATATGCAAACCAAAAAACACCAATGCACTGAGGAGTCTAGGATACTATGGCACACTCATCTAAATCAGACATTTTTACTTGACATTGGGCAGCACAATAAGCTTGTGTTTGTTTCAAGCACAAGGTTGTCTAAAATGAATTTCTAAGCAAGTACCAATATCAAGGCATGGGCATTTTTACTTTTGGAACTACTATTGCTTCCTCAATGAAACTGGGGGCTCTTTGAGCTCCTTAATTCGAGAACAAAACTTCAAATACAAGACCGAAAAAAAAGAGCTTCAGGTTGCAAAAGCAGCAAGAGAGAGAGAGAGAGAAAAGAAAAGAAAAGGAGCATATATAGCCTTGCATGAAAATACTAGAGGCCAAACTTCAACCTTCATACGATCACTACCTCAGCAGACAATAACAATACAATGTCAGAATCATTAAAACAAACTGCAGCCATAAGAAATTTGCAATCCCTACAAGGCCAACATTTTTTAACTGGACCCCAAACGAACCTTTCAACAAGTCATGGCCTCACTGAACCTTCTAAATAAACAGTGTCCTGTACTGAACTTAGGAAGCAGCGCAATGCTTGCAACGATTGCTAAAGAAATGAGACAGGCAATGGAAAAAAAAATGTAATGCGCGACTAGATTAAAGTCTAATAAACTTCACTAATTACCTAATTAGCATACATTGTTCTTGGTTTGCACATAACTTGTGAAACCGTTAATAATAATTCTCAGCGAAGGATACGATGACCAAACAAAAAGGAGCGACGACATGGCATCCTTGCGAGAACCAAACTACACATAAATCTAGTAATACTAGCATTAAATAGCATGTAGGGTGTTTTACCTCAACTTCCTGAACAGATGATTGTATATCACATCATGATCATGTTCATGCCCTTGATTTTCTTTTCCCAAGTGAACAAGGGACAACATGGGACCTGAGGATATCCTTCAGAACACCAGGGCAGCTCTTGGTTAATAACTCAATAACTCAAAACCTTCAGACTCCATGACCACATCCAGATTTGCCGGTGAGCTGAGGAACTTCAAGCATGCCGCCTTAAGCTCATGGCAGTGGTGCTGATCTGCCAATGCCAAGATGGTCGCCACAGAGCTCGTATCGATACCACTGCTCAACTTATCTTGACTGTTAGAGTAATTCTTGCTCAGGAGTTAGCTAGTACCTTCTAGTAGTAATGTAGGTGCTTGTATGTTCTAGGAGTACAATTCATATGTAAGCCCTAGGCAGTAGCTAACTTTGGTTAGCACTAGAAAGCTGTAGAAGGTTAGGTTTACAGTAGAAAGCTCTAGAAGGCTTTAGAAATCTAGTTGTTGTACCTAGCTTGTATCCTATAAATAGCACTATGCAATACAAGCTGCATGAAGCTTTTGACATCATCACAAAACCAGACCACTTCCCACACACTACACTACCTGTGAACTAGCTAGCAAGGCTAACAATTGGTATCAGAGCCTTGGTGAAGTTAGGATCCTCAGAGATGTCGGCTCCAGTTCGAGGTGTTGCTGGCAGTCCGCCTCGCCAGCCGCAGCGCCGTTCCCCTTCACCACCACCAAGACGACCGCGCCACCGTGATGCAGGAAGGCGCGAGATTGTGGTCGAGCGAGTCGTGAAGGACGTCGGCGGTGGCAGTTACCCGATGCTGACGCGGACGAACTACACCGAATGGAGCCTCCTCATGAAGGTGAAGCTGCAGGCTCGGGGCATATGGGATGCAATTGAGCTCGGCGCCGACGACTATCAGGAAGATCAAATGGCGCTGGAGGCCATCTTGCAAGCGGTGCCACCAGAAATGATGGCTGGACTAGCCGTCAAGCGGACAGCAAAGGAGGCGTGGGAGGCGATTCGAGCCATGCGCGTCGGTTCAGATCGCGTGCGGAAGGGCAAGGTGCAGCAACTAAAGAAGGAGTTTGAGATGATCTCATTCCGCGACGGGGAGTCTGTTGATGATTTCGCGCTACGCCTTACGAACCTTGTCACAAGCCTCGCCACGCTCGGAGCACCTATCGACGAAACTCAAGTCGTCGAGAAGTTTTTGCGGGCTGTGCCGCCAAGGTGTCGCAGATAGCCCTTGCGATCGAGACCCTCCTTGACACTTCTGATATGTCATTGGAGGAAGTCACCGGTCGGCTGAAGGCAGCTGAGGATCGTCTCGAGTCGCCTGAGTCGGCGCGTGAGCAGGGCAAGCTCCTACTCACCGAGGAGCAATGGCTAGAGAGGATGAAGGGGCGCCAAGGAGGCAGCTCCTCCAGGCCTGCACACGGCAGCGGACAGCGACGACGACGGCCACCACGTAAGAAGGGTGGAGAAGGCAACGACGATCTTGCAGCGGCTAGGGACGGCCCGCGAGATGACACATGCCGCAACTGCGGCCGTCGCGGCCATTGGGCCAAGGACTGCAAGCAGCCCCGGAGAAGCAGGGCATACCTGGCCGAAGCAGAGGAAGATGATGAGGAGCCTGCACTCCTCATGGCGCAGGTCTGCACCACTGCTGCCCCTGCCATGGTGGTGCAGCAAAGCACTACTCCAGCTCCAGCCATGCCGGTGGAGAAAAGTGAAGCTCCAGCTGCTGCCATGGTGGTGCAGCAGAATGTTGCTCCAGCCCCGGCCATTGTGGTGCAAGATAGCACCATCACAGCTCCAGAGCATGCCCCTCTTCACATCGATGAGCCGAAGGCAAAAGCTTACCTTGGGACGAGCAGCGACGACGAGCGAATCGAGGGCTGGTACCTCGACACCGGCGCTACAAATCACATGACGGGCCATCGGGACGCCTTTGCTGAAATTGACCATACAATCACCGGCACTGTCAAATTCGGCGACGACTCGGTCGTGGAAATCAAGGGCATGGGCACCATCATCTTTGCAAGCAGAAATGGTGAACACAAGGCTCTCAGCGGCGTCTACTACATCCCACGCCTGAAGAACTCGATCATCAGCATTGGTCAACTTGACGAGAGCGACGCATGCGTGCTGATCAGGAGAGGTGTGCTTCGCATATGGGATCAGCAAGGACGACTCCTTGTTCGGGTCACACGCGGCCGGAATCGCCTCTATCTCCTCCATCTTGAGATTGCGCGGCCAATTTGTCTCTCTGCCCGCCGCGATGATATTGCTTGGCGCTGGCATGAGCGATTTGGGCATCTCAACTTTGATGCTTTGGAGAAGATGGGACGCCTCGCCATGGCACGTGGGTTGCCATGGCTGGAACACGTGGAGCAATTCTGTGACACATGCGTCATCATGAAGCATCGCCGCAGCCCGTTCCCTTGGCAAGCAAGGTATCGAGCACAGGAGCCACTTGAGCTTGTCCACGGCGACCTCTGCGGTCCCATTTCGCCGGCGACACATGGAGGCCGGCGCTACTTCTTGCTGTTGGTGGATGACGCCACTTGCTACATGTGGGTGATGCTCCTGGCAGCCAAGAATGATGCAACAGATGCCATCAAAAGAGTTCAGGCAGCAGCGGAAGCTCAAAGCGGATGCAAACTACGTGTGTTGCGCACGGACAACGGCGGTGAGTTCACCTCAACTGATTTTGCAGCCTACTGTGCTGATGACGGAATCGAGCGCCACTTCTCCGCGCCATATGCCCCACAGCAGAATGGCGTCGTCGAGAGGCGGAACCAAACAGTGGTGGCAATGGCACGTTCTTTGCTGAAACAGAGGAGTGTGACAGCTGAATTTTGGGGGAGGCGATCAAGCATCGCTGTCTTCCTCCTAAACCGAGCTCCCACCAAAGCCCTCACAGGAAAGACGCCTTACGAGGCGTGGCATGGCCGCAAGCCGGCTGTCCACTACCTTCGCACCTTCGGGTGCTTGGCATATATCAAGGAACAGGGGAACCTACGCAATCTTGATGACTGCAGCTCTCCCGCTGTCATCATTGGCTATGAGGATGGAGTAAAGGCATACAGACTGTGATGTTATCTTTGATGAAGAGCGAGGTTGGGATTGGGCAGCAGATGGCGGCGAAATCCCCAGCAGCAACTTTGATGTGGAGTATATCAGCCGTCATGCCACAAGACTGCCTAGCCATGTGTCCAGTTCAGCAGGGGACAGATCTCTGTCTTCGAGACGTGGGGCTCAAGGTGCCTCAACTAACGCCCCACCAACACCTCCATCAGCTCCAGCAACAAGTGTTGCAACCGCATCAACCCCGGTTTTCGTCACGCCACTAGCAGATGATGATGACTGACTGGATGTTGCGCATGGAGACACACCGGTTCGCTATCGCAGGGTCGAAAACCTGATTGGAGACGAACCAGTGCCTGGGCTCGCACCGCGCAACCTCGACTCTGAGCTACACTTGGCCAGCACGGGGGAGCCGTGCTCATTCGCAGAAGCTGAGCGCGACAAGGCATGGCAGGCAGCCATGCGCGAGGAAATTGAAGCAGTGGAGCGAAACAACACATGGGAGCTTGTTGACCTGCCACACGGGCATCAACCAATAGGCCTCAAATGGGTCTATAAGTTGAAGAAAAATGAAGCCGGCGAAGTAATCAAACACAAAGCACGGTTGGTCGCTCGTGGCTTCGTCCAGCAAGCCGGCATAGACTTTGATGAAGTCTTTGCTCCCGTCGATCGCATGGAATCAATCCGGCTGCGGCTTGCTTTGGCTGCCCAGGAGGGGTGGCCCGTCCACCACATGGACGTAAAATCAGCCTTCCTCAATGGAGAACTGAATGAGGAGGTCTATGTGAAGCAGCCACCGGGTTTCGTTGTCACCGGAGAAGAAGGAAAAGTCCTACGGCTGCGCAAGGCCCTCTATGGTTTACGGCAAGCTCCACGGGCATGGAATGCGAAGCTCGACTCCACGCTCAAAGAAATGGGCTTCAAGCAGAGCGAGCACGAGCATGCAATCTACCGGCGCATCACGGGTGACGCAATCTTGCTCATTGGAGTATATGTGGATGATCTAATCATCACAGGTTCGTCCAAGGGAGCAATTGAGAGTTTCAAGGCCGAGATGAAGACAAAATTCCAGATGAGTGACCTTGGATTGTTGTCATTCTATCTCGGAATTGAAGTCCAGCAGCATGGCGATGGCATCAGCCTATGTCAAGCACACTATGCCTCGTGCATCCTGCAGCTGGGCGGAATGGAAGGATGCAATCCAGCACACACCCCAATGGAGGAGCGGCTCAAGCTTAGCCGTGAAAGTACAGCAAAAGAGGTGGACGCTACGAAGTACCGACAAATCGTTGGCAGCCTACGCTACCTCGTCCACACCAGGCCAGACCTGGCATTTGCTGTTGGGTTCGTCAGTCGTTTCATGGAACGACCCACGAAGGAGCATATGATGGCGGTGAAGAGAATTCTTCGCTACGTCGCTGGCACGACCCACTATGGTCTTCACTACCGACGGAAGACAAAGGATGCACATCTAATTGGTTACAGCGACAGCGACCTTGCCGGTGACATTGACACTAGGAAGAGCACGAGCGGCAATCTGTTTTTCCTCGGCAACTGCTTGGTGAGTTGGCAATCTCTCAAGCAAAGGGTGGTTGCTCTGTCTTCATGCGAGGCAGAATATGTCGCGGCCACAACCGCAGCAACTCAAGGAATTTGGCTGGCTCGACTTCTTGGAGAACTTCAAGGAAGAAAAGCCGAGACAGTTGAGCTAATGGTAGACAACAAGTCTGCCCTGGCATTAGCCAAAAATCCAGTCTTCCATGAGCGCAGCAAACATATCAATATTCGGTATCACTTCATCAGAGGCTGCTTGGAAGATGGAAGCATCAACGCCAGCTTCATCAATACTTCAAATCAGCTAGCTGATATTTTGACAAAATCACTTGGGCGAGTGAAGTTTCAGGAGCCGAGAGCTAGAATTGGAATGGTCCAAATCAAGTCAAGCATGAAGAGCAAGGATTAGGGGGAGAATTGTTAGAGTAATTCTTGCTCAGGAGTTAGCTAGTACCTTCTAGTAGTACTGTAGGTGCTTGTATGTTCTAGGAGTACAATTCATATGTAAGCCCTAGGCAGTAGCTAACTTTGGTTAGCACTAGAAAGCTGTAGAAGGTTAGGTTTACAGTAGAAAGCTCTAGAAGGCTTTAGAAATCTAGTTGTTGTACCTAGCTTGTATCCTATAAATAGCACTATGCAATACAAGCTGCATGAAGCTTTTGACAGCATCACAAAACCAGACCACTTCCCACACACTACACTACTTGTGAACTAGCTAGCAAGGCTAACATTGACAAATCAACTTCAGCCTGCCCAGATCATATCTGTCCGCGGCAACAAGCAAATGTTGAGCCATGGCGCATTCTTCTCCTTGATCCATATCTTTTTTTTTTGCGAAAATTCCACCGATCTATTAATAATCATCAACGGTAGTACAAAGATGCCTAAAAGTAATAAAAATTACAAAAAGGTCATTGGACCACCTAGCGACGACTACAGACACTAGCACGAGCCGAAGGCGCGCCGCCGTCCTCGCCCCTCCATCACCGGAGCCAGGCAAAGCTTGTCGTAGTAGAGCTTGTTGTAGTAGACAGACGGGAAGTCGTCGTGCTAAGGCCTCAAAGGACCAGCGCACCAGAGCAGCAACCATCGCCAATGATGACAACCGTAGATCGGAAGAGACTGACCTGAAACCACACAATCGAACACGAGAGATGACCGGATCTTGGGAGATCCGCCGGACACACAACTCCACACGCCCTCCGCCGACGCTAGATGCACCACCGGAGCGAGGATAGGACGGGGAGGACCTTATTCTGACTTCAGGAAGTAGCCGCCGCCTCACCATCCCGAAAAAGACACCGAGAACAAACTAAACGAACACTGAAACATTCCCGCCGGCGAGAGGCTGCGGTCCGCCACACCTCCAAGGCCCCAAGGCCACCTGAGGCGGAGCGGACCGGCAGCGTCGCCGACGAGAGGGACGAAACCCTAGATGGGTTTTGAGCCGCCTCCGATCGCCTGTGTCTTCCCGTACCGCTTCGTGATAAGTAGTATGCTTGTTAGACTCTCCTTGATCCATATCTGGCAGTGCATCAGTGTACATGAAAGTAAGCAAAGCCTTAAACACTTCTGCCTCCATGTCATCAATATGTATGGCCTCTCTCATCGTCCCCTCCTTCCATCGGCCCAAAGAACTCTGCTCTGAAGACCGGAGACCGCGCCGCGATCACCAACCGGTGGGCCGAGAATGTCTCTTGGCCGACTCGGAATTTGACATCAATGCCCTCCTTGCTCAACAGGAGATCCCCGAAGTGCCGTTGCATGTCAGATGGTGGCACCGAAATGGATGGTGGCTCCAAAATTGATGGTGTCTCCTGCACGTGGAAGTCGCTTGTCTAAGGATAGATGCCCCACCTACACTTTAGGCGTTATATGATTCATCGTTCCGATATGTATCTCGCCTAGTTTTTATTATTTATCCTTTTGGACTTGAGACAACAAAACGGCTGTGTGCATCCTGGTTATGCAGAGGCTGGATGTAATTGCTTATTAAAGTAATAAAGCATCCTTTATCGAAAAAAACGTGGAAGTCGCTCAAGATAGTAACATCGACCTTCACAGCGAAGGAATCATCCTTGAGATGCTCTGATTTCTCCAATTCCTCCCTTTTGATCCACCTCTTGATTCCCAAACGTTTAGACACAGCAAAGTCTATGATCTGGGTAGTAAAGGTACGCGTTGGCACCACCTTACCATGTTGGTCGAGTAAGCTGAATTTGGCTTGTGCCTTCACGGCCTCGGCTTCGGCAACGGCACCATCGAGGGTGAGATAGAGGGATATGAAATCGATGTACTCGGACCTGCGCCCGTTTGGAAAGTACTCCAGATACCATGTGCAGCCTCCCACCCGGAATGGGGAAGCGCGGATCCGCTTGCCATTGGGGACCTCCTTGGTGCGGGAGTAGCCGACGATCTTGAGCAAGTGGGAGCCGCTCACTGCACGGGCGACGATGGACGAGGCGGATATAGAAATGGGGCCGTCGCCGGCGACACGCGAGGAGGCCGCCATGGTGTACGGCGTGAACGGATGGGCAGGTCGCCGGTGGGGAGTGAGGGGGCGGCGGCGAGGGTTTGGCCTTTGGGAGGTGTACCGCTGGACACTCTTTTGTGGGCTGTGAATGGGCCGATTCAGAAACACGCCGAGTCCATAGTGGCTAAGATCATCTCCAGCCGTCTTCCCCGGATCCTCGTTTTCGCTCGGATTTGGGCTTTCATCCATCCGGGAAGTCTAGGTCATCCTCGGCCCCCCACGGGAAGTGCTCGGGGAGTCCGGACGAAACGAACGCGGAAAATGTCGAGAAAACTTTCCGCGCGGCTGGTGGCCCCGACTTGTTGGCGAGAAAGGCGGATCGTCGTCCTCATCGCATCGTCTTCCGCATGCTGTAAAAGCCTGCCACCGGTCAGTCTTCGCCGGACGCGTAGCTTCCACGCGGCGAGTTAATGCCGTCGCCTCAGTTTCATGCGCGTCGCCCTCTATTATCGCGGAACTACCGGGTCTGGCCGCATTCGCCACCCCGTCTCCCTATTCACCACATCTCTCCCCAAACTCATCGAGCAAACAATGGCGAACTTCGGCGACGGCGCGGCGAACAACGGCTTCGGCCGTCATTCTCTCCACCAATGGGAGGGGAGGCTGCTGCACGCGGCGGGCTACCCCACGCCGCTGGACTTCCGCGCGCCCGGAGGTTGTCGCCTGAGCGTGGGGCGTCCCGATCCCGCCGCCGCCAATCAGATGCGGTGCTCGTCACCCTCAGCGACGAGCAGCGCGCGGGGAGGACAACGCCCTCCCAATGGACGCCGCGCTCACCTGGTCCATGCGGGATTGGAGAGGCAGGAGGCGCAACAGCAGAGGCGGCTGCTAGACCTGGCGGCCACGCGGCGACGTGCCGCCGAGCCACACCGACCGCACCCATCGCACTCGTCGCCCCTGTGCCGCTCATCAAGCTCGAGGAGAGCAGCGACGATGAACTGTATCGGCCGACGCCGCCACACGGCGACCCTGGCCAGGGTTCAAGCCGTTGGTACGGAGACGCCGGCCAGAGCAGCCAGCAGGCGCCGCCGCCCGAGGATGCCGGCAACTCCAGCGATGACGAGGATGACGGCAGCGACTACACGGCATTCTACCACCATTTCGGCATGTAGATCATCGTGTTCTAGCTTTAGTTTATATTTCCCTCTGGCTGAATTCAAATATATTACAAATTCGGTCTATATATGTACGAACTCGCCTATATATGTTAAATATCTCTAAATTTCGCCTATGTTTGAACGTATTTCATCTGGTTTTTTCTGAACTTGCCTATGTTTGTTCAAAATTTCCATCCATCTTGAGCTCGTCGCTGGGAAAATGGGCCTCCCCAGGCCATATTTTACATCCATCCGGCGCTAAATAGCGTCGGATTTCGGCCTGGGGAGCCCCAACGGCTGGAGATGCTTTAAGGCCATCTCCAACGGGGCAACCTTGCCCCAAACCGTGCCCGTGCGTTTCGGATGGGTCCAACCGGACAAAAATGCGGCCCAGCGCACGGACCCATCCCTAAAACGGATGGTCGCGGCGTCCGGGACGACCCAAAGCCAGCCCAAATCTAGGCCTCATTTGCGTGGCCGCGGACACCGAGGGCTACCCTCTCGCGTCCTCCCCTGGCCTGCCTGTCTACCTCCCAAAACGCACCCACTCTACTCCACTCCCAAAACCTAGAGATGGCCGACGAAGCTCCTGTCACCGCCACCATCGAAGACGAGGCCCAGCTCGCGGCTGTTGTCGCTCCTGCCGTGGCTGGACGCTCCGGTGGTCCCGCGGCAGCGATGAAGAAGGCGAAGCCCAAGCTCACCGCGGAGCAGAGGGTGATCGAGAGCAAGAAGCGGGTCGACCGACGTCGGGCGCACGAACAACGGAAGAAGGAGGCCGCTGCCGCCGAGGAGCGGCAGAGGGCGGCCGAGCAGTTCCAGCTCCTCCAAACGGAGGCGAAGGCCATGCATACAAGAGCATGCCATGCTCTTTTACGCCACGCCGCGCTCGCTCAGCACATGGTCGTCCCGGGCGTCGGCTCAGCCTCTGCCTCGTCCGTGACCCGACCCCTTCCTCCAAGGTCAACAGCCCCACCGACTGCCCCGTTGGGGTACACGCCCGACGCGCACGAAATGATAGCGCCGTCGGGGCGGTACTTGTACCCGTCACGGGATGGGTCACCGGAGGTGGGCGAGTCCATGATAGGGCATCGCCTTCGTCCATTGACCTCAACCGTGCGCCGGTGGTGCACTCCAAGGCCCCCAAGCAGCTGGGAGCAGCAGCGATGACCGGTGCCCGCAAACATGTTCGACGATTTGTTGGGCGAGCGCGCGCCGCCATCTATGCAGGCAGCGTCCACCATGCAGGCCCCTCTGTCTTACCCATCGACGATGCCGACCACCATGCCATATCCGTCGACCGAGCAGGCTCCCCCGCCACCTCCCATTGACATAGAGGAGGACACCACTAGCCATCACGGCCCCATGAACATCGACCAAGGGCCGTTGTTCAGTGACGAGCTCACACAAGAAGCAGTTGTACAAGCTCGAGGTCGCCGGCTTAGCAAAAGAACCAGCAACTACACGCAGCTGGAGGAGAAAATGGTCGTCGAGGGATGGTTGGTCATTGGGCAAGTGAAAGGATCGTATGCCGCACCTAGAGGGGAGGGGTGAATAGGTGCTAACCAATTTTTAGTTCTTTTTCAATTTAGGCTTGACACAAAGGTAAATTCTCTAGATATGCAACTAAGTGAATTTACCTATATGACAAGGTTACCAACTAAGCAAGATATAGCTAAGAAATATATAGGAGATAGAATAGGATAGAGGTAACCGAGAGTGGAGCACGCGATGACACGGAGATGATTCCCGTAGTTCCCTTCCTTTGCAAGAAGGTACGTCTACATTTGGAGGAGTGTGGTTGCTATGAAAGCCAAACCAACAGCCACGAAGGCTTCACTCAGATCTCCTGTGAGCAACGCCACGAAGGCCTAGCCCACTTCCACTAAGGGATTTCCTCGAGGCGGAAACCGGGCCTTTACAAAGTTCTTGGGGCACACATCCACAACCGAATTGGAGGCTCCCAAATCAGTAACAACACAACAATACATCAACACAAATCAACTAGGGATCCAAAGAGGAACACTAGCAAGGGGGCCCTCAAACAAATGAGGGGGAAATGTAAATCGCTTCGGTGAGGATGTAGATCGGTGTCTTCTCCTTCGAATCTCCAAAGATCAAGAGCTTTGGTTGGGTGAGGGAGGAGATCTTGCAAATCTTGAGTTCTTGAGGTGGCTCTAATGGTGGTGAGGCATGGCAGATTTTTGTGCAATCATTGAGCAACTTGTCCCATTGGAGAAGAGAGCTATTTATATGAGTGGAGCTCTCAGATCTGACCGTTGTGGACGTTTTTCAGTAACACCGGAAGTTCCGGCCAGAAGGGCCGGAAGTTCCGGCCGGCACTGGAAGTTCCGGCCGTGATGTGACGCCCCGGAACCGGTACCATGAGGATTCCAGCGATCCCACCGAAATCCGCATGATATCAATTCAGAGACGCCCTCCGACACGACGTGCGCGACGAATCACACACGTGATGCCAGAGGAATTAACACGAGCGGTAACATTACAACAGGATTACAATAGAGCCCACAAGAAACATATATTACAACAACGACTCCAACGAGTCAAGATACAAATATACAATACAAAGATCCGAATCATACAAAAGATCAAGTACGTCCGAGTACGGACAAGATACAAATTGGACTAAGAGTCCTGAAGATAACCAATGGCGTCCATAACCCTGCCCAGGCCAAGCCGGATGGGTAACCTTGCTAACGTCGTCATCTTGTACCTGTCGAAGTCGGGCCATCGGTTGCCGACAAAAGGGAGGGAACAGAAGAGAAAGAGAAAAGGCGAGAGTAAGTACCAAGGAACGAACTTCGGCACGTACTTAGCGAGACTAGAAATGGCTATGCTCGCCGGGCGAATATATATATCGCCTGGGGCTGTATGGTAGGTTTAGCGGCAGCAAAACTATAACCAATAGAGACACGCTACAACATCCGTCTACTCAGACAAGATAAGAGAGCGCACAAGGTAACAGATAAATACTACACAAACATAACCCAGCCGATTACACATATCCCCTTCAACAAAGCGAAGAGGCAATGTAAAAGGCACTCAACGGTGGACAAGTTTTATTAGGTATCGGTTGTAGTAATGCTATATTACTAATCAAGTTATTAGCAAATTATTATCAACAACATAAAGGTGTAAGTTGTTCTATGATCGAGCTATACAATTCCAAGTCGTCCATAACCGCGGACACGTCTTATCGATAAGATTGTAACCCTGTAGGGTGCCCAAATGTAGCCACACGCACGCTCAACCCACTTGCGACAGGTGGATATCACGACTCGCACTCTCCTTCACTACAACAATGTCCAGGAAGCCACCTAACTAAGTTAAACCCGTATCAGAGTCCGGCCGTGCTCCGAAGCGGACTCAGCTATTGCGTCAGCGTACTAGGTGATCAGTGCCCAGCGGGATGACCACTTCGCAGCGGCTCCGCAACCTACGAACGTGCAAGAAACAACGGGGTACAAGGCCCCAAAAGTAACATCATATCATCTGACCACAAAGAAACATGCTTGCACGCCCGGGAGAAACAAACAAACATGCAAACTAATTGTGGCCACTGGACAAAGCTGTAGATTCCGGCAGTGGTCGAGGGGAGACCCAGTAAGCTTACCCACGTGTGGTTAGAGCGCTCAGTCTCGGAACAGATAACAAGAACTCGGGTCCTATGGGACATTAGCGAGTCAAAGTTCTGATGCTTTCGCAAAGGGGTTCACAGATGCCTCTGCTTACAATTTTAGTTGTTAACAAATAAGTAAAGCATGTGTATCTCCAACAACTGATATAGCATGTGATAACATCCCAACAACCCATCATATCCCGATAACAGATCGAGATAAACAACAGAGCCTAAACACGCCTACGACTCGCAAGGCTCAAACATCAAGCAACGGCTATGGGTAAGGAATGATATATATAGGATTATTATGGTAAACAAGTGGAATAGGACACGTGACTCGATAGAGAAGCGCAACATAAGGATAGCAGTGAGAGCGAGAGCAAAATATAAAATAGGTGAAGGAGGTGGGCTCGCCTATGAAAAGCTGCAGGAGAACTTGTCGGAGAACTCGTCGTATCTCACCACACCACTTCGCGATCCTATCCGGGAAGAAGCAAATGCTGGAACACACAACGTATGCAAGTCTTACTATTACGAAGAAGAATCGGCATGATCAAAATATGCATGCATGGCAGATATGATGCGATGCACTTATCCAATTTAAACGGAATCGGAATCCGGACAAGCAATTATTAGGTTCTAGTTGTTTATCTACCCCGCATATTAAATGTTGATTAGCATGTCATAAGCATGGCATGGGTGCGCTACACAAATTTAAATGGAACCGAGATAAGAGATAAGTAGTCCCGCACAATTCCATATTTATTTAGGTGATTCACTATTTACCCAAACCCACAAGACATGCGATGCGATGCAATATGGTATAATTAATGCAACAAGATATATAGCACATTTATAAAATAGTTTGGTTAGGTTCGGGGTCTCACGATATCGGTAAAGGATGGTCGCCGGATCGAAATCGGAGAGGAAGAAGAAGGTGGGGTTTCGGCCTTCTAAACCATGAAGGAGAACTTGCGGTTTGCGTCGATGGTCTCCGAGGGTTGAGGTCGAACTTGGTTGCGTCGGCAACGGCGCACTTGGTTTCGCGGGGAGAAATGAACATCTGCGCCCGCGTACGAGTTACATGCCATCACCACAGCACCACGAGATCAACAGTACACTCCACCAACACAGAACCGTGAACCAAGGCGGCCAGGCGTGCGTTGACCTGCACTGGAATACAACTCCTGTCAAACAGCTTATGGGCACGCATGCGTGACGAAGAGAAACAAGCGGCCGGAGGCGCGGGCAGTACTTCGAAGTCCTTGGCGTCGACCAAGAGTCATGGACAAGCTCGGGGAGGTCGGGACGGACCGGCGGCGGCGGCGGACAGCACGGCAGAGAGGAGCAGCACGGGGACCTGCAGAACTTGTGCCTAGCAGCAGGGAACGGCGAGGGCCGGCGGCGCAGGCGCGGCGGTGACGAGCTCGGGAGGGCGCCTGAGGGAGGTGGCCGCGGGCGCGTGCTCGTAGCGGCGGCGTTCTTGTCGACGTGGTGAGCGGACGCATGGCAGAGAGGCGACGGACGACGGTGTCTGTGCGGGGCAAGAGGGGAGCGGCACCAGGAGGTGGCAGAGCTTGGGGAGGAGGCTCGCCGGCCGGCGGCTGGACCAGCCGCGGAGCAGGGAAGGGAGGTGAGGCACGCGTAGCAGCGAGAGGAGGCGCTCGGGATCGGGCAGAGGCGAGCGAGGGGAGCGACCGTGTCAGGCTCGAGAGATGGTGGAAGGACCTGATGGCGAACAGAAAAGAGGGAGAGGGGGGCGGCTGCAAGATTGCCAGGGAGGGGGAAGCTGGCCGGGTGGGGAAGCTAGGGTTTCTCCTGGGTGGGCTAGATCGGCCGCCGGCTGGGCCTTTTGGGCCTGGCCGGTTGGGAGCTTGTCTCCCCTTTTTTTTTAACATGTTTTCTTTTATTGTTTTTTGTTTGTTTCAAAGCCATTTTCAAATAGATTTTGGCAACGAAATAAATAGAGAAAGGAGAGATATAATTTGAAACAAAAAGATGGAATTGTACTAGAAATAAAGTAGGGTTTAATAAAAATATTTTTTAAGGTTGAAAATATATGCATGATGCCATGATGATGCACAAAAGAAAGAGCACAAGCAAAAACTAGTAGGGGTATTTTTCTGGGTCGCTACACGTGAGGACCGGAAGTTCCGGCGAGAACCTTTTGCATCAGACGGGCAGGCAGATAGAGGTTTGGGCGGAACTAGGGCGGAACTTCCGGTGACCGGAAGTTCCAGCCAAGTTCCGGAATTGCGAGAAAACCATACTGGACATACTGAGCCACATTTGCGACATTTCCGGAACAAGCCCGGAAGTTGGGCGGAAGTTCCGCTGACCAGAACTTCCGCCCCTCTTCGCCGGAACTTCCGGCCAGCGAACAAACCTTCAAGGAAAACGGCGCTGAGAAGCCACTGCTGGAAGCAACAGGGCGGAAGTTCCGCCAGCTGGGGCCGGAACTTCCGCCAGAAATGAAAAACCTGCATAATCTTCAGAACTGACATACAATACCACCAGCCATGTATATATCATGTAATCTTGAACCTGTCTACATCAACGCACATAAATATATACCTAGTGTTGACATCAAACACAAAAAACCCAAAAGGGCGGGAAATGTTCTTTCAATTTCCCCCTTTTTGGTGTTTGATGACAACACAAGTATTTGCAACGAATGATCAAAAATAAACAACAAGTATGTGAGAGATATAGAGGAGCTCCCCCTATTTATGAGCATTACCACATAAGAAGCTCCCCCTATATCTTGCACCCATCTTCCATGGATTAGCAACACAACATAGTGATAAGCATATATAAAGATAGATCATGCACACACATAGATATCCATAGAGGACTCACATACGAAGTGTACCATACACAACAATAAGGTTCCACACACATAGATAAGGTTCACAAACCACATAAAAGCTAAGAACATAGTTCGACACCACAAAGATAAATGAAGTGACAAGCAATAAAAATCAAAGCCAACACGAGCTTATGACTCCCCCATGCAAATACCCAACGGAGAGCAACCTAATAAGGTCTCACTCTCCCCCTTTGGCACCAAGGCACAAAAAAGGGATAGGAGAAACTACACGCCCCAAGGGTCGGCGTTAGCCCAGCCGGGAGGAAGATCCGATGGAGCGCCGTGGAAGGGTGGAGTGTGAGGAGGAGACTCGATCTCAAGACCATCTGGAGGGAGAGGGATGCCATGCTGAGAAACCCACTCAGCCTCTGGAGTAATACTCTCCTCGGATCCGGGAGGAGACACATCCACATTGAGGGCCCTCATAATGCTCTTCTGACGACCCCGAGACTTCTTGGCCTCAACATGCTGCTGATACTGACGGTGATTGACTGCTGAGGTGAGACAAAGATCTGTCGCATGCGGCGGGCAAGCTTAGAAGCCCAGCTTGGTGGCTTCTCATCCATGGGAGCAACATCTTCAATGGGCATGTTGTGGCGCTTGACCCTAAGAACCTTCACTTCATGAGATGTGACGTTGAGAGGAATAGAGTGAATAAGGCGAGCCGAACAAGTAGCAGCCCAAGTGTCTTCAATGAGCTTCATGATGAAAGGAGCAAATGAAGGAAGCTTTTTCTCCATCACACATGACCACATCTCATTGTAGATGTAGTCCATCACATCAAGCTTCTCACCGGTGCCCTTCTTAGCATAGGAGTTTGCCATAAGATCCACTTCATATAGATGCAATTCATCAAGGTTGCCACCCTTGGGTCCAATTGTTTCCCGGTATACTCGAAGCATGATGTCCCAAGTAGGGAGAAGATCCGCACTCTTGCCCAGAATACCCCAACCTTTGATATAGAGGTGTTCCAAGACTTCCTTGGTTTGAGCAAATGAACTATCATGAGACCTCCAACCATTTTCATTCACACGCGGAGAGCGAGGGTATCCAAGAGCATCTCCAAAGCTTGCCAAGTTGGCCTCAAGGAGGGTGTGATGAGTCATCCACCGGAAAGTTCTAGCTTCATCTTGTTCAAAGTGAACGGTGGCATAGAATTGATGAACCAAACCGATGCCATAGTCCTTGTTGAGCTCCATAATGGGATAGAGCCCAAACTCACCACACATAGCATAGGCTTCTTCAAAGTATCTTGTGGCGGCCATCTTGGCGGTGTCAATGGCTGATACGCGCGAAGCACACGTCCGTTGGGAACCCCAAGTGGAAGGTATGATGCGTATAGAAGCAAGTTTCCCTCAGTATGAACCCAAGGTTATCGAACCAGTAGGAGCTGATACGTCCCAAACGTATCTATAATTTCTTATGTTCCATGCTACTTTATTGATGATACCTACATGTTTTATACACATTATATGTCATTATTATGCGTTTTTCGGAACTAACCTATTGACGAGATGCCGAAGGGCCAGTTGCTGTTTTCTGCTGTTTTTGGTTTCAGAAATCCTAGTAAGGAAATATTCTCGGAATCGGACGAAATCAACGCCCTGTACCTTATTTTCACCGGAAGCCTCCAGAGCATCGAAGAAGTACCGGAGAGGAGCCAGGGGGCCCCTAACGCCAGGGCGGCGCGGCCAAGGGGTGGGGCGCGCCCCCTTAGTGTGTGGGACCACCAAGCCCCCTCCGAGGCTCCCCTTTCGCCTACTTAAGGTCTCCGTCGCGAAAACCCTATTACGTTCGACGAAACCCGAGAAAACCTTCCTGAGCCGCCGCCATCGCGAAATCAAGATTCGGGGGACAGAAGTCTCTGTTCCGGCACGCCGCCGGGACGGGGAATTGCCCCCGGAGTCATCTCCATCGACACCACCGCCATCTCCATCACCATCGCTGTCTCCTATGATGAGGAGGGAGTAGTTCTCCCCCGGGGCTGAGGGCTCTACCGTAGCTATGTGGTTAATCTCTCTCTCTGTACTCCAATACAATGATCTCATGAGCTGCTTTACATGATTGAGATCCATATGATGAGCTTTGTATCGCTACTAGTTATGTGCTACTCATGTGATGTTATTAAAGTAGTCTATTCCTCCTGCATGGTGTAATGGTGACAGTGTGTGCATCGTGTAGTTCTTGTCGTAGATTATGATCATGATCTCTTGTAGATTGTGGAGTTAATTGTCATTATGATAGTATTGATGTGATCTATGCCTCCTTCGTAGTGTGATGGTGACGAGTGTGCATGCTATGTTAGTACTTGGTTTATTTTGCAAAGATCTATTATGCTCTAAGGTTACTTAAATATGAATGCTGAATGTTGTGGCGCTTGTTAACTCCGGCTTGAGGGAGCTCTTGTAGCCCTACACAACGAATAGTGTTTGTCATCCAACAAAAGAGTGTATGTAGCACAAATGAGAGAAGTTATTATTTATTAGGGATTTCTATTTTCGTGCCCCTGGTTCGTTAGTTGTACTCAGTTTTCCCCAGTCCCTTAGTTTTTCCTCAGTTTTCCCCTCCTATAGTTTGAAACACGCACAAGTGCTGGAACGGCCGATAGCCGTCAGGTCGGAGGCCTTGACCGTTAGTCCGACCGGGTGGGGCCGCACGGGGCAGCTCCTCCCCGACCGTCTCGTGCCGACGGGTAGGGTCGGGGAGACACGTCGGAGCAGCCATCCATCTATCGCCGACGTGTGGGCCATTTTATTTCATGATTTTATACGCGGTGTCTGCCAATGACAAATGGGGCCGCTCTATAGGGCTGCCGCAGCCAATGACCGGTGGGGTCGTATATTTTTCGGGAAAAAGACATATATTGCCGCTCCGTGGAGCCGCCGCAGCCAATGACCAGTGGGGTCGTCTATTTATTTAGGGAAACTCATATATTGCCGCTCCGTGGGGCCTCCGCAGCCAATGACCGGTGGGGTCGTCTATTTTTCAGGAAAAGACATATATTGCTGCTCTGTAGGGCTGCCGCGACCAATGACCAGTGGGGTCGTCTATTTATTTAGAGAAAATCATATATTGCCGCTCTGTGGGGCCTCCGCAGCCAATGACCAGTGGGGTCATCTATTTTTTAGGAAAAGACATATATTGCCGCTCTATGGGGCTGCCGCAGCCAATGACCAGTGGGGTCGTCTATTTATTTAGAGAGAAAAAATCATATATTGCCGCTCTGATATATGTCTTTAGAGAATATCATAGAGAGAAGCAACAAGTTCGCTAATTAATTATTCTTAAGCTAGATCGGAGAACCGCTGGCAGCTCGTTCCCCACCGTCGGACGGAGCAGCCATCGCCGGCGCCTCGTCGCGCCGCCGGCTCTGTCCCCCGGCGGCGTCGGCCGAACTGTGGCGCTGCACGTCAACCATGGCTCCAGCACTTGTTTCGTCCGCACGCATTGTACCCACCGCAGGAAAGTCCGCCGCAAGCAGATCCGCCGCCCACGACGACCGGGATTTGTTCCGCGCACCAATTGGTAGACCTCCGCTTCTGCCTCCCCCGCCCCCTAATCGATTCGGTTCCCGTAATTTATTGGAGTTTGCAGGTACGAAATAGTCCTCAATGTCTCGTCGTAGCGGGTACACCGGCAAGGGTGGGGATTCGATCATGTCGTGGCCACGTTCTACTTCTCCTACCTCGTCGGAAGTGCAGGTATATAGCTTCAGCTCTCTGTACTACCGTTGAATTTGAAGTTCCGCCATG
The DNA here is from genome assembly GCF_022539505.1 of Lolium rigidum. NCBI lineage: Eukaryota > Viridiplantae > Streptophyta > Magnoliopsida > Poales > Poaceae > Lolium > Lolium rigidum. The sequence continues at coordinate 370,250,308 of NC_061510.1, forward strand.
GCCTGTTTGGGTGATTTCGGTTGTTCTTTTTTCCATTATTGTTACGAGTTAGCCGGGCAAGCCGATGATCCATGGTACATTGCATACCAAGATAAATCAACCCGGTGGTGTAGCCGAGAGGATGGATTTGGAGGAGAAGGTGGCCAATTTAGGTGATGAATTGGCCCGTAAAAACCTGATGATATTCGAGCTGAAGCGTATTGTGGAGGAAGTAAAGAAGAATTCAGAGCTTATTCGCAAGGAGAAGTTGAGAGTTGAGACAGATCTTGCCGTATTTGATCAAGTGGTAGAAAATCTAGAACATGAACTTAAAGTGATGGGAGAGGAGAAAAGTAGATTTATCTGTGCAGTTTTATTAGGTGTCATCCCTGTCCTAGCAGTTATGTGGTTCTGGTAGACGATTTAGTATAGAATTGTTATTCGGTAGATGGCTCTAACCATTGTATTTTGTTGTGGCTCTAAGCACTCGTATTTCGGTGTACAATTTCCTACTTGTGCTAAGTAATGCGCACGATAATTTTAGCATGCATGAACATTTTATAAAAGTGAAGGGATCCCAAAAGTGAAAGCATGTACCAGCCTCCGGATCAAATACATATCAATATCTTCCCAATCAAGTTGGGATAGAATTCAAATCATACATACGGATGTACATGGACACATCAAGAACGTGAAGAAGCTTTTTTTGAGACGGAGGTAGTAGTTCGAACAATTTTATCCCATTTGGAAATTGAAAAATACAAATTTATAATAATTTATCCCAATTTGCGGCGTCGAACACGGCCGCGCAGCGATGGGCAAGAAAGGCCGGGACGACGGGCGGGCTGAGGGTGGTCATCTGCGCCATCAAACGTTGAAGCGATGTTATAGGCGATGGCTTCAATGTTCGTGGCATCGATGACCGAGTGTCGGAACCGCCGTCGTCTTGGTGTACTTCATCGGCGATGGATCCGCGGAGGGCTGGATCGGCGGCTTTGCAGCGCGGTTGTAGACGATGGCTTCAATCGTCTTGGCATCGATTCGCACTCTCGGCACCGGAAGTGAGACATCAACAGGCTCCGACATTGAGGGCTGGGTCTGCGCCGTCGAAGCGATGTTGTAGGCGATGGCTTCAATGTTCGTGGCATCGATGACCACTGTCGGCACGACCGCCGTCTTGGTGTTCTTCATCATTCAACAGATCTGAGAATAGAATCGAAAGTGAGACAGAGAGAGACATTTCAACTATTTCTGACGGTTAGATCCTCACCGGCACTCTTAGATCCACGGCGCACGCACGGTTAGATGCACGCCGCCGCACGCACGGTTAGATCCGCGCCGCCGCACGCCGCCGCAAGCACGGTTAGATCCGCGCCGCCGCACGCCGCCGCAAGCACGGTTAGATCCGCGCCGCCGCACGCCGCCGCACGCACGGTTAGATCCGCGCCGCCGCGACCGCCGTAGTAAGAGAGGAAATACGAGAGAGGAGGATGCGGCTGGAATATGCGACTGCCGGGGTTGGTAGGTATGTGCTCTGCTCTTGTCTCCGTATGCGTCCATCGTGGTAGAGAGAGATACGAGGCCGTCCGATCATAAATGATCGAACGGTGCAAGCGTTCGTTGAGCTTTCATCCAACCAAGATCCGTGTGACATATATCTCGACCAATCGAGAGATCAGCCGGTGAGTACAAGTTAGGAAAACCGAGTAGAGCCGAGAGGGGGAAAAGTGAGGAAATATTTATCGGAAGGGCAAAACTGAGTATGACTGAGTAAAACAAGTGGGCCCGGAGGAGAAAGCTGAGTAACACTAAGTAAAACAGGGGCACCCAAATAATAAACGGACTAAGGGAAATTGAAGCTTTTGGCATAAAAATTGTAAAATTGTGTTATTTGAACAATATATTACATTTTGGCCGACTAGATATTGTTTGCAACTCAAAGATACACAAGTGTGACGAATTTGGACTCATTTGGACAAAGTTTGTAAGCATAGTGGGTATTTGGGAGGTGTATTGAGCTGAAAGCCCTGCATCTTCATATCTAGTAGCTCATGGACTAGGAAGTGGTTTTGAAGCTTTTGGCATAAAAACTTCATATCTCTATATTTCCTTTTCCATTATTATTTCTCTAGGTTGTAGGTAACATAACAAGGCTCCATGGGAAGGTTCCACCATGTTTTGAATTATTTTGAATTGAACCCTAAAATGTTAAAACCCTAAAACCCTAAAACCCTAAAACCCTAAAATGATAAATGTGGCTTAAATGTGGCTTAAATGTGGCATACAAATTGTTCATACAAATTCAAATTGTTCAACACAAAGGGATCCCCAATACAAAGGGAACCACAATACAAATTGTTCATACAAATTCAAATTGTTCAACACAAAGGCATCCCCAATACAAAGGGAACCCCAATACAAATTGTTCATACAAATTCAAATTAGTTGTTCAGAATAAAATCTTTCTCTTGCTCCTGGTGTGACTCGCCGGGGCCACCACCTTACTCCGGGTAACCCTACCAGGGATATTACCGGTGTCTACCTTCCTTTTGCCCTCTTTCTTGTTATTCTTCTTCTGCGAAGCTTGTGCTTTTTCTTCTGCCATGAGTTCTTCGAAGTTAGCATCTAACATGGCCTTACAACTATCGAGTTAATCTCGATTATACTGTTCCCTCTCCTCTGCACTCATCGGTTGAAGCCTTTCTACATCCATCTGTTCCCTCTGCTCTCGATCCATCGGTTCAATCTCCTCATGTTGAACTGCTGCTTCAATCTCCTCTTGCATTTGCTTGCTTCAATCTCCTCATGTTGAACTAGCTGCTTCAATCTCAAGTTGAATTGCTGCTTCATTCTCCTCTGCATTTTCTCGCTCCCGCCTGATCTTCCATTCCAAAAGCTGGATCAACTCCATTTTTACAAAGCCTAGCAATGTGTCCAGGGATTCCACAACGTTTGCACTTACGTTTTCGAATCGGTGCACCACCCTCTGCACTAGCTGCGATCCTATTCTTCCTCGGCCTACCCGCCGGTCTAGTCAATACTTGGAGAGTACGAGTTTGAAGCCTGGATCGACTTTCATCCATTGGTCTTTTCCCAACAAGGTAGGAACATTCATAGCATATGCAGCCCTAAATTTGGCAACAGAGAAATACTCGACACATACGATCAACTTCACCATCTTCACCCCTATAACACTCATGAAAAACAATGCGTGTATGCAGGGGTATCCCACGGATCCGCCATCCCCTACAATGGCATGTCCTATCAACCAAACTCATTTGGATACCTCCACTGCTTGTTTTTACCGTCGGTGTAGGTTACCTCGACCTCCATTCCTTTTCTGACGCATTGCATCCTCAATTGTTTTGCCATGTCATGCAAAGACTTAATCAAAGATGGGAGCATGAGATGGCCAGCATATTTTGTGGATGCAATTCTTTGACGCAGATCGATCTTTATCATGATCATCTGCCTAATCTTATCAAATATTTGCCACAGCATAAGCCCTTTCAATGACTTGACCTTTGAGTTGAAACTCTCCGCAAGGTTACTTGTTACATAGTCTACTTTGCAAATTTCATTGAATTGGCTTCTTGACCACACCCTAAAATGATAAATGTGGCTTAAATGTGGCTTAAATGTGGCTTAAATGTGGCATACAAATTCTGCAGAAACCAAGTCCAACTTTCCTGTGACTCAACCTCCAAAACCCCATAAGCAACAGGGAACATCCAATTATGTCCATCAACTGCAGTAGCAGCAACTAGCTGTCCTTTAAACCTTCCATGAAGAGATGATGCATCCACGGCCAGATAAGGCCTGCAACCGTCCAAAAAGCCTTTCCAGCAAGCTTTGAAACAAACAAAAGCCCTTCTGAAACATTCCTTGTGCATTACCTTCCCGCTTTTCAATTTGTAGGGAGCTGTATGCTTGTCTATCGCTACAACACTGCACTGGACTAGCCATCTCCACTTCAGATTTGAAAGTGTAAAGCAACCGAAAGCTTTCATTCCATGGACCATTGATCTTGTCAAGAGCCATTTCCTTTGCATAGAACATCCTCATGTAAGGTACTTCCATTTTATACTTCTCAACCACCTTTTTTACGAGTGCTTCGTTGGACCAAGTGAAGGATCTTCTCTCAGCCAATCTAGGATTATATACGCCAACCACCTAGTCTTCGCTAGCTTTGTTTTCAGCTCCGGCTCTCCCCCTAGAGGTGGACACCTATGGATCTCCTTATTCTTCTTTATCTGAAACATAATGATAAGGGATGTCGGTAATAGATAACAAATTTTACACCGTGATCTAAATACACAACCGGTTGGCGTAGTACTCGAACCAAGCCGCTTCGCGCATTGTGGATGCATGCAGCCTAAACCTACACCTTGGGTATGTGCATTTAATTGTGAACCTACCTGGCTCACTTTTAATAACCTCATAATTATTCTTAGTGAGAATGAGATATGTAGTAATTGCATTACGGCAGTCCATCATCGTTTGAAACACGGTGCCTTTTGCAAGCTGAGGATCCTCCCTGTTCCACTCAATTGTTGGCAAGTCTTCACCTTCGTAATCGGCTAAAACGAGGCTGTCATCGTTCTCATTCTTCTCTTCATCATCAGTCTCATCAAATCTGGCACCAAAAGCAATATCTTCCATGTATTGATCCTCCATTGCCTGCTTACCGCATCGATCTACCAATTCAGGAAACATTAACTCATCCTCATCATCTTCGGAGACCGATCCCCAATCTCCGCATCGTCCTCCACATTGACCACGAGAACGATCCGGCTACCACTCGCACCGGGGACGGATGGTGCTCGCTGTGGACCTACAAGGAGCGCCGCGGCGCACACTATTAGCAGAGGCAGCGGCGAGTAGAGAGACATGATGCCCGACCACCCGATGATGCCCCAACACCGAGATGATGTTTGGCCCCTGTCCACATGGATACGAATTTTTTCGAAACGGCAAGAAGCATTCAAAGCAAAAAGAATTCCCGGATCGTCATCGGAAATTAGTGGAACAAATCTTCGCTCCGTGCTTGTTGAAATATTCGGAATGAATCGCTCGCGAGGGCTCCAGGGGTACTTATCGCAGATGTTAGCTTTCAAATCCCTCAACGAGATGGTGGTTGCAACCACCGCAGGGAAGTTAAACCGATTGGTAGTGCGTTTAGAATCACGCGTAAAGCTAGAATCCAGCCTAACCACCAGCCGAAAAGCCAGCGCTGGATCAATCCTATTCGAAAAGCAATGCAGTTAGTTGAGCAACAACGATTCGTGCTCAAAAACTGCCTACTGTTAATTCACAAGGCAGACGATGCTTACCCAGATGGAATCCATGCGTTAGATCCCTCCGATTCCCAATCTTCTCCAAGGTTGACGGGAAGAGGCGGCACACCAGACGGATATACAAACTCTACCGCGACAGGGGTAGATCTAGATCTGGTGGAGGCGGATCCCTCTCCGCCTCCCGGGGGTGGTGGTGGGGGAGGGGGCGGCGGCTCGGCGGCTCGGCGGCGGACGACGCCATAAGTTAGGTGGGCAGGACGGCGTGGCGGCGGAGGGGCGGTGTGTGAGCTCCTCCAGTCTCGGGCGGAGGGGCGGTGTGTGAGCTCCTCCAGTCAACGATCCAACACGGTTCGAAGGCAACGGTAAATTCACGGCTCCCTATCCGTCACCGTAACGGTCAAGGCCTACGACCGGACGGCAACCCTCCCGTCCGAGCGCCTGCGAGGGGTTTCAAACTAGAGGGAGGGGAAAACTGAGGAAAAGTTAAGCGGCTGGGGAAAACTGAGTACAACTAACGAAGCAGGGGCACGAAAATAGAAATCCCTATTTATTATGCGATCAATGTTGAGAGTGTCCACTAGTGAAAGTATGATCCCTAGGCCTTGTTCCTAAATACTGTTATCGCTGCTTGTTTACTGTTCTACTGCATGTTTACTTTCACGCAATATTACTACCATCAACCGCACGCCGGCAAGCTATTTTTCGGCGCCGTACTACTTGCTCATATTCATTCATACCACTTGTATTTCACTATCTCTTCGTCGAACTAGTGCACCTATTAGGTGTGTTGGGGACACAAGAGACTTCTTGCTTTGTGGTTGCAGGGGTTGCTTGAGAGGGATATCTTTGACCTCTTCCTCCACGAGTTCGATAAACCTTGGGTGATCCACTTAAGGGAAAACTTGCTGCTGTTCTACAAACCTCTGCTCTTGGAGGCCCAACACCGTCTACAAGAATAGAAGCACCCGTAGACATAAAGCTATTTTACGGCGCCGTTGCTTGAGGAGGAAAGGTAAAGGTACTCACACTCCGGATCTCGGCTACCAAGCTATTTTCCGCGCCGTTGTAAGTACTCGAAGCTATTTCCTTTAGATCCTGCAATTGCATCTTTTTGTTTCTTGTTTTTATTTTCACTAGTTAGGCATAATGGAAAACAACAAAAAAATTAGTGAGCTTTTTAATCTTTTTCCTGATTTAGAATTGTTGATGCAAAAATTAAAAAACCTGTGGAACCTTATTTGCATGCTAGTAGCAATGTTATTAGTATGAATGCAATTACTGCTAATGCTATGGAGAAGTCTAAGCTTGGGGAAGCTAGTTTATGCGATCTTTTTAGCCTCCCATCTTTAGGGGAGAAAATTTGCTCTGATGATACTTTATCTCCCATATGCGATAACTCTAATGATGCTTGTGACATTTTAAATCCACTTACTGAAAGTATTCCTTACAAGATACCTATGAAAATTATTGAACGTGTTATGGATAACCGCTATGAAGGGGATGGAACTGTTCATCCTGAAGATCATTTACTGTTTTTGCATGAATTATGCGGGTTATTCAAGTGTGCAGGAATTTCAATGGATGAAGTTAGGAAGAAATTATTTGTCATGTCGCTATCTGGTGAAGCGGCGCATTGGTATAAACTGATGAAGGACGGGCGCTCTCTTGATTGGAAGGATATTGTGCCTCTATTTTATTCCAAGTTCTATCCTCCAAGTGAAATTCACAAAGATCGAAACCGTATATATAATTTTTGGCCTCATGATGGAGAGAATATTGCCCAAGCATGGGAGAGATTGAAGTCCTTAATGCTCAAATGCCCCAATCATGAGCTTCCTGGTAATATCATCATTGATAATTTCTATGCAAGACTTTCTTTTCAAGATAAAACCTTGCTGGATACTGCTTGTTCCGGATCATTCACACGCAACAAAGAAGAGTTTAAATGGGACCTTCTTAATCGGATTCGAAGAACGTCGACGATTGGGAGAACGACAAAGGTAAAGAGTCGGGTATAAATTATGATTATGAATGCATTGAAACTTTTATGGATACTCGATAAATTTCGAAATATGAGTGCTACTTATGGTCTTGACTCTCAAGTTATTGCAAATCTTTATAAAGCTTTTGTTTCTCACATTGAATTGCCTAGGAAGAATTTTGATAAGTATCATGAACCTTTTAAAGAGGCTTGCATGAAAAATGAAATTGTTGTTAATGATTGCAATAAGCATGCTCAAACTCCTGAGAATGCTATTTCCTATAAGCATGTTAATTTTTGTGGAATGCATAGACCTTGTGGAATTAATCAAATCGAAGATGAATATTGTATCCACCATATTAATGAAAAAACTAGAAAGTGGGCTAGGACTCTAGATGATCTTGGTAAAAAAGTTTGTGCCCTCTATCCTTTTATTTGTGAAGTTTGCCATGAAGTGGGTCATTTTAATTTTCAATGCTCCTCCAATGATAATTTGAACCCAATGAGTGCTGCAAATTTGTATTGTGATGATGAAATTACTCCTAATCAGCATGATGAACTTACTTTATTTTTGTGGTGTGAAGAGCTCTCAAGAAAAATCTCTTTGTTACATATGAGTGATCTCGATATTGATGATGTCCTGCATGGGTGTTTTTATTATTGCATTGATAATAGCCATACAAATACTTACATACAAAATATTTTAGAAGATGACACCTTGCCAAAATATGATAGGACCGCTGTGTGTTTTCAACTAATTAATGAAAAGGAGGGATCCTCCCAAGTTTCTTCTATTGTTTCTGAAAGTAAATCAGGTTATGCGGACAAGCCACCCTTCAAGCCTCTTCCTCCTAAAGAAGGAAACAAGAAGAAGGGAAAGAAGAAGAAGAAGAAGAAGAAGAGGGGGAATAAGAAGAAAGAGGTAACGGCATATCCACGCGTGTATGAGGTAACAATAGGAAACCGTAAGCATGTTGCTCCTAATGATTATTATGATAATGAATCTGAGTACGATGATCTTCCTATACCCTTTACCCACATTAGTGATCATGATTTGGATGAGCACACTACCTTTGATATTGAAAATCTCTTTGGTACTGATTATGAAAGTAATGATGATAGCATTATTCATGTCCCCTTAAACGATGATATTGAAAGCTCTAAGCTTGGGGATGTTGTGCTTGAAGATCCTGTATTTGAGACCTCTACTTTTAGTGAAAATGATGATATTACATATTCCGGGTGTAGATAATTGCTATAGAGATGTATATGACACATGTTACAATTATCCTTATGAAACTTGTCATAGTTATGATGGGCTTGTCAAAAACCATTCCCTTAGTATGCAACTTGTTTACCATGTTCAAATTCTTGATAATGATCCTGCTCCAATTACTATTAATGAGAAGAGTTTTTCTTATGTCAAAAATAATGATACCTTTATGCATATGAACCATGATAAGAATGTTTTAAGTGATGGTTATATTGTGGATTTCATCAATGATGCTACTGAAAGTTATTATGAGAGAGGGAAACATGGTTATAGGCATCTTAATAATATTAAGTTTCCCCTCTTTATGTTGAGAATCTTGAAGTTACTCGTGTTTTATCCTCTTATTCTTGTCACTTTGTTCTTCATGAATTCATTTGTGTACAAGATTCCTTTGCATAGGAAGTGTGTTAAACTTAAATGCTCTCTTTTGCCTCAAATATTATTTCTTGCGAGTGCATCATTAAAACTGCTGAGCCCATCTTAATGGCTATAAAGAAAGAACTTCTTGGGAGATAACCCATGTGTTTATTTTGCTACAGTACTTTTATTTTGTATTTGTGTCTTGGAAGTTGTTATTACTGTAGCAACCTCTCCTTATCTTATTTTTATTGCATTGTTGTGCCAAGTAAAGTCTTTGATAGTAAGGTTCATACTAGATTTGGATTATTGCGTGAAAGCAGATTTCTTGCTTGTCACGAATCTGGGCCTAGTTCTCTGTAGGTAACTCATAAAATTATGCCAATTTACGTGAGTGATCCTCAGATATGTACGCAACTTTCATTCAATTTGAGCATTTTCATCTGAGCAAGTCTGGTGCCATTTTAAAATTCGTCTTTACGGACTGTTCTGTTTTGACCAATTCTGCCTTTTATTTCGCATTGCCTCTTTTTCTGTGTTGGATGGATTTCTTTGTTCCATTAACTTTCAGAAGCTTTGTGCTATGTCCAGAAGTGTTAAGAATGATTGTGTCACCTCTGAACATGTGAGTTTTTGATTATGCACTAACCCTCTAATGAGTTGTTTTGAGTTTGGTGTGGAGGAAGTTTTCAAGGGTCAAGAGAGGAGGATGATATACTACGATCAAGAAGAGTGAAAAGTCTAAGCTTGGGGATGCCCCGGTGGTTCATCCCTGCATATTTTAAGAAGACTCAAGCATCTAAGCTTGGGGATTCCCAAGGCATCCCCTTCTTCATCGACAAATTATCAGGTTCCTTCCCTAGAAACTATATTTTTATCCCATCACATCTTATGTACTTTACTTGGAGCGTCTGTATGTTTTTGTTTTTGTTTTTGTTTGAATAAATGATTGTTTGGGAGAGAGACACGCTCCGCTGGTTCGTATGAACACATGTGTTCTTAGCTTTTAATTTTCATGGCGAAGGTTGAAACTGCTTCGTTAATTGTTATATGGTTGGAAACAGGAAATGCTACATGTAGTAATTGGTATAATGTCTTGAATAATGTGATACTTGGCAATTGTTGTGCTCATATAGATCTTGTTTAAGCTCTTGCATCATGTACCTTGTACCCATTAATGAATAATTACATAGAGCTTGTTAAAATTTGGTTTGCATGATTGGTCTCTCTAAGTCTAGATATTTTCTGGTTGAGGTGTTTGAACAACAAGGAGACGATGTAAAGCCTTATAATGCTTACAATATGTTTATATGTGAGTCTTGCTGCATCATTGCATACTTGTGTTTGTTTCGAATAACCTTGCTAGCCTAAGCCTTGTATCGAGAGGGAACACTTCTCATGCATCCAAATCCTTGAGCCAACCACTATGCTATTTGTGTCCACCATACCTACCTACTACATGGTATTCCTCCACCATTCCAAAGTAAATTGCTTGAGTGCTACCTTTAAACAATTCAAAAGTTATCACCTCTGATTTGTGTCAATGTTTTATAGCTCATGAGGAAGTATGTGGTGTTTATCTTTCAATCTTGTTGGGCAACTTTCACCAATGGACTAGTGGCTTCATCCGCTTATCCAATAACTTTGCAAAAAGAGCTGGCAATGGGATTCCCAGTCCCAAATTAATTAACAAAAATAGACACTCCTCCATGGTATGTGATTGTTGGACGGCACCCGAAGGATTCGGTTAGCCATGGCTTGAGAAAGCAAAGGTGGGGATGAGTGTCATCTAAATAAAACTAAAATAAAAAAGGCACTCCTTCATGGTATGAGATTGTTGGCAGGCACCCGAGGATTCGGTTAGCCATGGTTTGTGAAGGAAAGGTTGGAAGGAGTGCCACACAAAAATAAAAATAAAATGGGAGCCGCTCTTTGAAGGTTTGTCTGGCAAGGGGGTTAGAGTGCCCACTACCATTCGTTGACAACAACAAACACCTCTCAAAACTTTACTTTTATACTCTCTTGATGTTTTCAAAATCAAAGCTCTAGCACAAATATAGCAATCAATGCTTCCCTCTGCGAAGGGCCATTCTTTTACTTTTTATGTTGAGTTAGTTCACCTATTTCTTTCCACCTCAAGAAGCAAACACTTGTGTGGACTGTGCATTGATTCCTACATACTTGCATATTGCATTTGTTATATTACTTTGTGTTGACAATTATCCATGCGATATACATGTTAAAGTTGAAAGCAACCGCTGAAACTTATATCTTCCTTTGTGTTGTTTCAAAGCTTTCTACTAAGAATTTATTGCTTATGAGTTAACTCTTATGCAAGACTTATTGATGCTTGTCTTGAAAGTATTATTCATGAAAAGTCTTTGTTATATGATTCATTTGTTTACTCATTATCTTCATCATTGCTTCGAATCTCTGCATTCATCTCATGTGCTTTACAATAGTATGATCAAAGTTATGATGGCATGTCACTTAAGAAATTATCATTGTTATCGTTTACCTACTCGAGGGCGAGTAGGAACTAAGCTTGGGGATGCTTGATACGTCCCAAACGTATCTATAATTTCTTATGTTCCATGCTACTTTATTGATGATACCTACATGTTTTATACACATTATATGTCATTATTATGCGTTTTCCGGAACTAACCTATTGACGAGATGCCGAAGGGCCAGTTGCTATTTTCTGTTGTTTTTGGTTTCAGAAATCCTAGTAAGGAAATATTCTCGGAATCGGATGAAATCAACGCCCTGTACCTTATTTTCACCGGAAGCCTCCAGAGCATCGAAGAAGTACCGGAGAGGAGCCAGGGGGGCCCCACACGCCAGGGCGGCGCGGCCAAGGGGTGGGGCGCGCCCCCTTAGTTTGTGGGACCACCAGGCCCCCTCCGAGGCTCCCCTTTCGCCTACTTAAGGTCTCCGTCACGAAAACCCTATTACGTTCGACGAAACCCGAGAAAACCTTCCTGAGCCGCCGCCATCGCGAAATCAAGATTCGGGGGACAGAAGTCTCTGTTCCGGCACGCCACCGGGACGGGGAATTGCCCCCGGAGTCATCTCCATCGACACCACCGCCATCTCCATCACCATCGCTGTCTCCTATGATGAGGAGGGAGTAGTTCTCCCCCGGGGCTGAGGGCTCTACCGTAGCTATGTGGTTAATCTCTCTCTATACTCCAATACAATGATCTCATGAGCTGCTTTACATGATTGAGATCCATATGATGAGCTTTGTATCGCTACTAGTTATGTGCTACTCATGTGATGTTATTAAAGTAGTCTATTCCTCCTGCATGGTGTAATGGTGACAGTGTGTGCATCGTGTAGTTCTTGTCGTAGATTATGATCATGATCTCTTGTAGATTGTGGAGTTAATTGTCATTATGATAGTATTGATGTGATCTATGCCTCCTTCGTAGTGTGATGGTGACAGTGTGCATGCTATGTTAGTACTTGGTTTATTTTGCAAAGATCTATTATGCTCTAAGGTTACTTAAATATGAATGCTGAATGTTGTGGCGCTTGTTAACTCCGGCTTGAGGGAGCTCTTGTAGCCCTACACAACGAATAGTGTTTGTCATCCAACAAAAGAGTGTATGTAGCACAAATGAGAGAAGTTATTATTTATTATGCGATCAATGTTGAGAGTGTCCACTAGTGAAAGTATGATCCCTAGGCCTTGTTCCTAAATACTGTTATCGCTGCTTGTTTACTGTTCTACTGCATGTTTACTTTCTGCAATATTACTACCATCAACTTCACGCCAGCAAGCTATTTTCTGGCGCCGTACTACTGCTCATATTCATTCATACCACTTGTATTTCACTATCTCTTTGCCGAACTAGTGCACCTATTAGGTGTGTTGGGGACACAAGAGACTTCTTGCTTTGTGGTTGCAGGGTTGCGTGAGAGGGATATCTTTGACCTCTTCCTCCCTGAGTTAGATAAACCTTGGGTGATCCACTTAAGGGAAAACTTGCTGCTGTTCTACAAACCTCTGCTCTTGGAGGCCCAACACTGTCTACAAGAATAGAAGCACCCGTAGACATCAGGAGCCAAGAAGCACGTGAAGGTTGTTGGTGGAGGAGTGTAGTGCGGCGCAACACCAGTGAAACCGGCGCCAACGTGGAACCTGCACAACACAATCAAGATACTTTGCCCCAACGTAACAGTGAGGTTGTCAATCTCACCGGCTTGCTGAAAACAAAGGATTAAACGTATCGAGTGGAAGATGGTGTTTGTTTGCAAAGAACAATAAAGAACAATGATTGCAGTAGATTGTATTCAGATGTAAAAGAATGGACCGGGGTCCACAGTTCACTAGTGGTGTCTCTCCAATAAGATAACTAGCATTCTGGGTGAACAAATTACAGGTGGGCAATTGACAAATAAAGATTCAATACATATCAACGATGATTACTATGAGATTTAATCAGGGCATTACGACAAAGTACATAGACCGCTATCCAGCATGTATCTATGCCTAAATAATCCACCTTCGGGTTAGCATCCGCACCCCCTCCAGTATTAAGTTGTAAACAACAGACAATTGCATTAAGTATGGTGCGTAATGTAATCAACACAAATATCCTTAGAAAAGCATCGATGTTTTATCCCTAGTAGCAACGAGCACATCCACAACCTTAGAACTTTCTCGTCACTCGTCCCGGATTCAATGGAGGCATGAACCCACTATCGAGCATAAATACTCCCTCTTGGAGTTACAAGTATCAACTTGGCCGAGCCTCTACTAGCAACGGAGAGCATGCAAGAGCATAAACAACACATATATGATAGATTGATAATCAACTTGACATAATATTCTAGATTCATCGGATCCCACCAAACACAACATGTAGCATTACAAATAGATGATCTTGATCATGTTAGGCAGCTCAAAAGATCTAAACAATGATAGCACAAGCGGAGAAGACAACCATCTAGCTACTGCTATGGACCCATAGTCCAAGGATGAACTACTCACGCATCAATCCGGAGGCGGGCATGATGATGTAGAGCCCCTGCGGTGATGATCCCCCTCTCCGGCAGGGTGCCGGAGGCGATCTCCTGAATCCCCCGAGATGGGATTGTCGGCGGCGGCATCTCAGTAAGGTTTTCCGTATCGTGGCTCTCGGTACAGAGGGTTTCGCGACGAAGGCTTTAAGTAGGCGGAAGGGCGGAGTCGGAGGGGTCACGGGGGCCCCACACGCTAGGGCCGTGCGGCCAGGGCCTGGGCCGCGCCGCCCTATGGTGCTGGCGCCTCGTGGCCCCACTTCGTTTCTCCCTCGGTCTTCTGGAAGCTTCGTGGAAAAATAAGACCCTGGGCGTTGATTTCGTCCAATTCCGAGAATATTTCCTTTGTAGGATTTCTGAAACCAAAAACAGCAGAAAACAGCAACTGGCACTTTCGTCATCTTGTTAATAGGTTAGTGCCGGAAAATGTATAATAATGCTGTAAAGTGTGTATAAAACATTCAAGTATTGTCATAAAAGTAGCATGGAACAAAAGAAATTATAGATACGTTTGAGACGTATCAAGCATCCCCAAACTTAGTTCCTACTCGCCCTCGAGTAGGTAAACGATAACACAAATAATTTCTGAAGTGACATGCTACCAACATAACCTTGATCAACATTATTGTAAAGCATATGAGATGAATGGAGTGATCTGAAGCAAAAGATTTCTAACAAAAGATGATGACTAAACAAATGAATCATATAGCAAAACTTTTCATGAATAGTACTTTCAAGACAAGCATCAACAAGACTTGCATAAGAGCTAACTCATAAGCAATAAATTCAAAGTAGAATGCATTGAAGCAACACAAAGGATGATTAAGTTTCAGCAATTGCTTTCAACTTGTAACATGTATATCTCACGGATATTTGTCAACATAGAGTAATATAACAGGTGCAATAAGTAAACATGTAAGAATCAATGCACACAGTTAACACAAGTGTTTGCTTCTAAGATAGAAAGAAGTGGGTAGACTGACTCAACATAAAGTAAAAGAATGGCCCTTCGCAGAGGGAAGCATGGATTACTATTTTTGTGCTAGAGCTTTTATTTTGAAAACATAGAAACAATTTTGTCAACGGTAGTAATAATTCATATGTGCTATGCATAATACTTCCTACAAGTTGCAAGTCTCATGCATAGAGTACTAATAGTGCTCGCACCTTGTCCTAATCAGCTCGGATAACACGGATTATCATTGCATGACATGTGTTTCAACCAAGTGTCACAAAGGGGTACCTCTATGCCGCCTGTACAAAGGTCTAAGGAGAAAGCACGCATTGGATTTCTCGCTTTTGATTATTCTCAACTTAGACATCCATACCGGGACAACATAGACAACGAGATAATGGACTCCTCTTTTAATGCTTAAGCATTCAACAACAGATAATATTCTCATAAGAGATTGAGGTTGTATGTCCAAACTGAAAACTTCCACCATGATTCATGGCTTTGGTTAGCGGCCCAATGTTCTTCTCTAACACATGCATACTCAAACCATTTGATCATGAAATCACACTTACTTCAGACAAGACGAACATGCATAGCATCTCACATGATATCCAACAATGGTAAAAAGTTGATGGCGTCCCCAGAAACATGGTTACCGCTCAACAAGCAACTTATAAGAACTAAGACACATAACTACATATTCATCACCACAATAGTTTTTAAGCTATTTGTCCCATGAGCTATATATTGCAAAGATAAAGGAATGAAATTTTAAAGGTAGCACTCAAGTAATTTACTTTGGAATGGCGAGAAAAATACCACATAGTAGGTAGATATGGTGGACACAAATGGCATGGGTTTTGGCTCAAGGTGTTTGGATGCACGAGAAGCATTTCCTCTCAGTACAAGGTTTGGGCTAGCAAGGTTGTTCGAAGCAAACACAAGTATGAACAGGTACAGACAAAACTTACACAAGAACATATTGCAAGCATTATAAGACTCTACACTCGTCTTCCTTGTTGTTCAAACACTTTACCGAGAAAATATCTAGACTTAGAGAGACCAATCATGCAAACCAAATTTTAACAAGCTCTACGGTAGTTCTCCATTAATAGATTAAACTACATGATGCAAGAGCTTAAACATGATCTAATGAGAGCTCAAAACAATTGCCAAATTTCAAGTTATTCCAAACCATATGAAGCATTTTCTGATTCCAACCAAATAGCAATCAACGAAGCAATTTCAGCCTTCGCCATGAACATTAAAGCACAACTAAGAACACAAGTGTTCCATATGAAAAAGCGGAGCGTAATATCTCCAATATAAGGATGGTGGGATCCAACTTTATTCAAACCAAAACAAAAATAAAAGCAAACAGACGCTCCAAGTAAAGAACATAAGATGTGATGGAATAAAAATATAGTTTCACTAGAAGTGACCTGATAAGTTGTCGATGAAGAAGGGGATGCCTTGGGCATCCCCAAGCTTAGATGCTTGAGTCTTCTTAAAATATGCAGGGATGAACCACCGGGGCATCTCCAAGCTTAGACCTTTCACTCTTCTTGATCATATTGTATCATCCTCTTCTCTTGACCCTTGAAAACTTCCTCCACACCAAACTTCAAGCAAACTCATTAGAGGGTTAGTGCATAATCAAAAATTCACATATTCAGAGGTGACATAATCATTCTTAACACTTCCGGACATTGCACAAAGCTTCGAAAGTTAATGGAACAAAGAAACTCATTCAACATAGCAAAAGCGGCAATGCGAAATAAAAGGCAGAATCTGTCAAAACAGAACAGTCCGTAAAGACGAATTTTACAGAGGCACTTAACTTGCTCAAACGGAAAAACTCAAAACTAATGAAAGTTGCGTACATATCTTTGGATAAATTGGCAGATTTTTTTGATTTTTTTACAGAGAGTTCTGCGCGAATTCGTGACAGACAGCAATTCTGTTTCTGCGCAGCAATCCAAATCTAGCATCAACTTTAACATAGAGACTTTACTTGGCACAAAAAAACATGATAAGGAGAGGTTGCTACAGTAGTAACAACTTCCAAGACTCAAAAATACAGTAGTAAAATAAAAAAATGGGTTATCTCCCAAGAAGTGCTTTTCTTTAACACCTTTCAGCTAGGCGCAGAAAGTGCAAATCAAGTATTATCAAGAGAAGAAGCATCAACATCATAACTTGTTCTAATAATAGAATCAAAAGGCAACTTCATTCTATTTCTAGGGAAGTGTTCCATACCTTTCTTGAGAGGAAATTGATACTTAATATTACGTTCCTTCATATCAATAACATCACCAACAGTTCGAAGAAAAGGTCTTCCCAACACAATAGGACAAGATGCATTGCATTCAATATCCAAGACAACAAAATCAACGGGGACAAGGTTATTGTTAACCGTAATGCAAACATTATCAATCCTCCCCAAAGGTTTCTTTTTAGAATTATCAGCAAGATTAACATCCAAATAACAATTTTTCAATGGTGGCAAGTGAAGCATATCATAAATTTTCTTAGGCATAACAGAAATACTTGCAGCAAGATCACATAAAGCATTACATTCAAAATCATTGAATTTCATCTTAATGATGGGCTCCCAACCATCTTCTAACTTCCTAGGGATAGAAGCTTCAAGTTTTAATTTCTCTTCCCTAGCTTTAATGAGAGCATTTGTAATATGTTTTGTAAAGGCTAAATTTATAGCACTAGCATTAGGACTTCTAGCAAGTTTTTGTAAGAACTTTATAACTTCAGTAATATGACAATCATCAAAATCTAAACCATTATATTCTACAGCAATGGAATCATTGTCCCCAAAATTTGGAAAATTTCAGCAGTTTTATCACAAGCAGTTTCAGGCAATTTTGCACGCTTTGCACTAGGAGTAGAAACATTGTCAACACCAATTATTTTACCATTGATAGTAGGAGGTGTAGCAACATGTGTAGAATCATCATTACTAGTGGTGGTAATAGTCCAAACTTTAGCTACATTATTCTCTTTAGCAAGTTTTTCTTTTTCTTCTCTATCCCACCTAGCATGCAATTCAGCCAACATTCTAATATAATCATTAATTCGAACTTGGATGGCGTTTGTTTTAGCAAACCTAGCATCTTTAACTTCCTCAGGCATAACTTTAAGTATTAAAAGATCAACATCAAGAGCAAGACTATCAACCTTAGAAGCAAGACCATCAATTTTACCAAGCTTTTCTTCAACAGTTTTATTAAAAGCAGTTTGTGTACTAATAAATTCTTTAAGCATGACTTCAATACCAGAGGGTACACTCTTATTATTGTTGTAAGAATTACCATAAGAATTACCATAACCACTACCATTATTAGAAGGATATGGCCTATAGTTGTTATTACCATAATTATTCCTATAAGCATTGTTGTTGAAATTATTATTTTTAATGAAATTCACATCAACATTTTCTTCTTGAGCAACCAATGAAGCTAAAGGAACATTATTAGGATCAATATGAGATCTACCATTTGCAAGCATAGACATTATAGCATCAATCTTATCACCCAAAGAAGAGGTTTCTTCAACAGAATTTACCTTCTTACCTTGAGGAGTTCTCTCAGTGTGCCATTTAGAGTAATTGATCATCATATCATCAAGAAGCTTCGTCGCAGCGCCCAAGGTGATGGACATAAAAGTACCTCCAGCAGCTGAATCCAATAGGTTCCTCGAGGAAAAATTCAATCCTGCATAAAAGGTTTGGATGATCATCCAAGTAGTCAGTCCACGGGTAGGGCAATTCTTTACCAAAGATTTCATTCTCTCCCATGCTTGAGCAACATGTTCATTATCAAATTGTTTAAAATTCATAATGCTACTTCTCAAAGATATAATCTTAGCAGGAGGATAATACTTACCAATAAAAACATCTTTACATTTAGTCCATGAATCAATACTATTCTTAGGCAAAGAAAGCAACCAATCTTTAGCTCTTCCTCTTAATGAGAAAGGAAACAATTTCAGTTTTATAATATCACCATCTATATCCTTATACTTTTGCATTTCACAAAGTTCAACAAAATTATTAAGATGGGCAGCAAGCATCATCGGTACTAACACCGGAAAATTGCTCTCTCATAACAAGATTCGAGTAAAGCAGGTTTAATTTCATAAAATTCTGTAGTAGTAGCAGGTGGAGCAATAGGAGTACTTATAAAATCATTATTATTTGTGCTAGTGAAATCACACAACTTAGTATTTTCAGGAGTACCCATTGTAGCAGTAATAAAAGTAAACTAAGCAAGTAGAATAAAGTAAAGACAAGTAACTAATTTTTTTGTATTTTGATATAGAGCTAGTAAACAAGACAGAAAGTAAAGCAACTAATTTTTTTTGTGTTTTTGATATGAAGCAAACAAGACAGTAAATAAAATAAAGTAAAGCAAGACAAAAACAAAGTAAAGAGATTGGATATGGAGACTCCCCTTGCAGCGTGTCTTGATCTCCCCGGCAACGGCGCCAGAAATTTAGCTTGATACGCGCGAAGCACACGTCCGTTGGGAACCCCAAGTGGAAGGTATGATGTGTATAGAAGCCAGTTTCCCTCAGTATGAAACCAAGGTTATCGAACCAGTAGGAGCCAAGAAGCACGTGAAGGTTGTTGGTGGAGTAGTGTACTGCGGCGCAACACCAGTGAAACCGGCGCCAACGTGGAACCTGCACAACAAAATCAAGATACTTTGCCCCAACGTAACAGTGAGGTTGTCAATCTCACCGGCTTGCTGAAAACAAAGGATTAAACGTATCGAGTGGAAGATGGTGTTTGTTTGCAAATAACAATGAAAGAACAATGATTGCGGTAGATTGTATTCAGATGTAAAAGAATGGACCGGGGTCCACAGTTCACTAGTGGTGTCTCTCCAATAAGATAACTAGCATGCTGGGTGAACAAATTACAGGTGGGCAATTGACAAATAAAGATTCAATACATATCAACGATGATTACTATGAGATTTAATCAGGACATTACGACAAACTACATAGACCGCTATCCAGCATGCTTCTATGCCTAAATAATCCACCTTCGGGTTAGCATCCGCACCCCCTCCAGTATTAAGTTGTAAACAACAGACAATTGCATTAAGTATGGTGCGTAATGTAATCAACACAAATATCCTTAGACAAAGCATCGATGTTTTATCCCTAGTAGCAACAGCACATCCACAACCTTATAACTTTCTGTCCCTGTCCCAGATTCAGTGGAGGCATGAACCCACTATCGAACATAAATACTCCCTCTTGGAGTTACAAGTATCAACTTGGCCAGAGCCTCTACTAGCAACGGAGAGCATGCAAGAAGATAAACAACACATATATGATAGATTGATAATCAACTTGACATAATATTCTAGATTCATCGGATCCCACCAAACACAACATGTAGCATTACAAATAGATGATCTTGATCATGTTAGGCAGCTCACAAGATCTAAACAATGATAGCACAAGCGGAGAAGACAACCATCTAGCTACTGCTATGGACCCATAGTCCAAGGATGAACTACTCACGCATATCTCCGGAGGCGGGCATGATGATGTAGAGCCCCTCCGGTGATGATCCCCCTCTCCGGCAGGGTGCCAGAGGCGATCTCCTGAATCCCCCGAGATGGGATTGGCGGCGGCGACATCTCAGTAAGGTTTTCCGTATCGTGGCTCTCGGTACAGAGGGTTTCGTGACAAAGGCTTTAAGTAGGCGGAAGGGCGGAGTCGGAGGGGTCACAGGGGCCCCACACGCTAGGGCCGCGCGGCCAGGGCCTGGGCCGCGCCGCCCTATGGTGCTGGCGCCTCGTGGCCCCACTTCGTTTCTCCCTCGGTCTTCTGGAAGCTTCGTGGAAAAATAAGACCTGGGCGTTGATTTCGTCCAATTCCGAGAATATTTCCTTTGTAGGATTTCTGAAACCAAAAACAGCTGAAAACAGCAACTGGCACTTCGGCATCTTGTTAATAGGTTAGTGCCGGAAAATGTATAATAATGTTGTAAAGTGTGTATAAAACATTCAAGTATTGTCATAAAAGTAGCATGGAACATAAGAAATTATAGATACGTTTGAGACGTATCAATGGCGTGTTGAGGGGCTACCCACTTCTTGAAAGGCACATAGACCTCATAGAAGATCTCCTCTTGAGTCTTGTTGTGGAAGCGCTTATCCGTAACCCGATTGCTCCGAGGAGTGAGGTAGGGGTTTATTTGCCGGAGCTCCTTGTACTCAAGATAAAGCATGTTCTTTATTGACACATGAACTTGCTTGCCACAGACTGCGGGTGACTTGGTATGCCTTTGAGCTGCGAGTTGACGGGCCGTGAGCTTGGATGGTCGAGTTTGCTCAACTTCTTCTTCTATTTCGTCCACAGGCCCCTTGTTCCTCTTCTTGGAGCCACCTGGGATACAACCATGATGGTAGGAAAGATAAATGAGTGCATACAAGCAAGGAGGTCAAAGCCATATCCTTCACAGAATATCGAAGACATAGCAGAAAACAGGCCAGGCCGGAAGTTCCGGGGGAACCGGCGGAAGTTCCGCCCCGGGCGGAAGTTCCGGCTTGTGCGGCCGGAACTTCCAGCTATTCGAGAACAACAAGATTTCCCACCAGATTCGAGACAATGGCGTTGTGAACTGCAGTACATCAACATCCTATGCAACATCTAGCAAAGAATCGGCATCTAGAGAGATTCTACCAAAGCTTAGCCTAGAGTATGCCCTATTGTTCATCTAGTGAGGTCTACCCACACATAGAGAGGGAAAAGGCACAAACCGGGAGGAGCCATGGTGGAGGAGAGGGAGGGGATGCCAATCCACGGAGCCGATCCGGCGGAGGTCGCCGGAGGAAGGAGATCCGGCCGGAGAAGATGCAGCCGCCACAGGGGAAGAGTAGAACACGAACAGATCTGATGTGGGGAAAAGTGGGAGGCGAAACTGCCCCCCCCGTCCCCGGCCAGTTAAGTGGGAAAATCGTAAGGGCGGAAGTTCCGCCCGTTGGAGCAGGAACTTCCGGTCCCCCAAAATTTCCACCGACAGAACAGCGACACAGCAGGCAGACGCTGGCCAGAAGGATCAAGCCGGAACTTCCGGTTGGAACGGCCGGAACTTCCGGTCAAGCTGAAAACAGGGCCAAAACAAGATTTTGACAGGGAATGAGGTGCACTCGGAGTAGGAAGAGGATATGGCTTAGATGAGATAGGCTTAGGATAGATGATCCAAACTGTAAGATGGTACATGATCACTCATTTTTGCAAATAATGCAAATGAAGGCCAAAAATGAGCGATTTCCCATAAAAACAAGGAGATGTCAAATAAAAACCAATTAAGATCCAAATTACTCCAAGTCTTCACAAAGAAGAGTGTGGTGGCCTAGGCCACCATATATGAGTGTTATGGCATGGCACCGCGAAGATATATCTTGGGCCCAAAACCACTACTCATCATTGAAGCTCACATATCATTATATGATATAAAGAGAATGATTTCTTTAATGTTGGCATTATGGGGGGAGGGATAGCTCAATAGTTTAAACCGCACTCCCCTATCTCCATGCCCACATCTAAACCAAATAAAGTTTTGAGACAAAGGTGTGTTTGCAAGATGGTCAAGCTATACTCCTTGAATCAATGATATTTAGCTCATTCCTCAAATAGCAAAACATTGCTTCATCAAGGGGCTTCGTGAATATATCGGCAAGTTGGTCTTTGGTAGGAACATAGATAAGCTCAATATCACCACGGGCAACATGATCCCTAATAAAATGATTTCGGATCTCAATATGCTTCGTTCTTGAATGTTGCACCGGATTATAAGCAATCTTGATAGCACTTTCATTGTCACATAATAGAGGCACTTTGTCACAAATGACACCGTATTCCTTTAAAGTTTGCCTCATCCATAACAATTGAGTGCATCCACTTGCGGCGGCAACATATTCGGCTTCGGCGGTGGAGAGAGATATACAATTTTGCTTCTTAGAAGACCAACACACCAAGGACCTACCAAGGAATTGGCAAGCCCCGGAGGTTGATTTCCTATCATCCTTGTCTCCCGCCCAATCCGCATCGGTGTATCCATTGAGAATAAAACTTGAGCCTTTAGGATACCAAATACCATATCTTGGGGTATCAACTAAATATCGAAAGATTCTTTTGAGAGCCATCATGTGGCTCTCTTTAGGAGAAGCTTGATACCTTGCACACACACCAACACTCAACACTATGTCCGGTCTAGATGCACAAAGGTAAAGCAAGGATCCAATCATGGAGCGATATACCTTTTGATCCACCTCTTTACCATTGGGATCTAGTGCAAGATGACATTTAGTAGCCATAGGAGTGGCTACACCCTTCATCTCGGTCATCTTGAACCTTTTGAGCATGTCTTGGAGATATTTTGCTTGGTTGATGAAAGCCCCTTCACTTGATTGCTTGATCTCAAAACCAAGAAAGAACTTCATCTCTCCCATCATAGACATCTCAAACCTATCGGTCATAAGCTTTGAAAATTCATCATTGAAAGTTTGGTTAGTAGAGCCAAAGATAATATCATCAACATATAATTGGCAAATGAAAAGCTCCCCATTAACCCTCTTAGAAAAAAAGAGTGGGATCGATTAGCCCAACATCAAACCCACGGTCTACCAACAATTCCTTAAGGTGCTCATACCAAGCTCTGGGAGCTTGTTTGAGACCATAAAGTGCTTTATCAAGCTTGTAGACATGGTTAGGAAAGTTGAGATCCTCAAACCCCGGGGGTTGCTTAACATAAACCTCTTCATGCAAAGGACCATTAAGAAATGCACTTTTCACATCCATTTGTTGTAACTTAAAGTTACGATGCGATGCATAGGCAAGAAGGATACGGATGGACTCAAGGTGAGCCACGGGAGCATAAGTCTCTCCAAAGTCAATTCCTTCAACTTGAGAGAAACCTTGAGCCACCAATCTTGCCTTGTTCCTCACAACATTTCCAAACTCATCTTGCTTGTTCTTGAATATCCATTTAGTGCCTATAACATTGCGGCACTCCTTTGTCTTCTCTACTAAGGTCCACATTTTGTTGCGCTTGAAGTTGTTGAGTTCCTCGTGCATAGCTTCCACCCAATCCGAATCTTCAAGGGCTTCAAATACTTTCTTGGGTTCCACTAAGGAGATATAAGCATGATGATTGCTAAAGTTAGCCAATTGCCTTCTTGTGGAAACCTTTGCTCAAACATCACCAAGGACCTTGTCATGTGTGTGCCCAAGAATTTCAAGGGTCCTTTCTCTTCTTGCTAGACGACGGGCCTCGATCTCCTCCTTGGTTCTTCTAGGCCTTGGAGGTGTCACTTGATCAACTTGATCATTTGGGTCCCCGTCTTGACCTTCAATTTGAGCTTCCTCAATTTCTTGAGAATGCTCAACCTCATGTGCTTGATCTTGGACAATATTTGGTGAAGTGCAAACATCGAATGGAAACTCATCGGAGCCATCATGAATCCTTGATTGATCTTGTCCTTGATCTTGTACATGAGAGAGAGGGTTTTCTTCTTGTTCTTGGGTTGGTGCATCATTAGCTTCAAGAGATGGGGTTTGTTGATGTTGAGAAGATGAGGGCTCCACCGTGGTAGAGCATAGTCCTTCCCGAGACGCCACACCGTGTCCCTCAATGGGGCGGAAAAATCCCACACCCATTCTTACTATGGCATCTTGAGGTATTTCATCACCTGCACATACATCAACTTACCCCACTTGGGAGCCATCATTTTCTTCGAACTTCACACTACAAGATTCGATGATAATCTTGGAAGATATATCAAATACTCTATAAGTGTGAGATTCGGCACCGTAACCAACAAATATACCCTCCAAAGCTTTAGGAGCAAATTTAGACAAACAAACTCCTTTGATTGTATAGAAACACTTACACCCGAACACCTTGAAGTATGAGATATTAGGCTTGTTGTCGGTGAGTATTTCATATGGAGTCTTGTTCAAGCCCTTACGGAGATAGAGCCGGTTAGAAGAATGACAAGCGGTGGAGATGGCTTCGGCCCAAAAATTATAGCGGGATTTGTATTCCGCCATCATAGACCTTGCCATATCCAAGAGAGTCTGGTTCTTCCTCTCCGCAACACCATTTTGTTGAGGGGTGTATGCAGCGGAATATTGATGTCTTATCCCCTCATCACTAAGAAAATCATTGAGTGTGTAGTTCTTGAACTCGGAGCCATTGTCACTTCTTATTGCCATAATAAGGAGGTTGTGTTGGCGTTGAACCTCGGTGACAAAGTCAATGAAGATTTGTTGAGTCTCATCTTTCGATTTGAGAAAGAAGACCCAAGTGTATCTTGAATAGTCATCAACAATTATCAAGCAATATTTCTTCCCACCAAAGCTTGCATGAGTGGTAGGACCAAAGAGATCCACATGAAGGAGCTCCAAGATCCTCTTGGAAGAGATGATAGTCTTGCTTGGGTGTGGAGAGTCATGCATTTTGCCTTCAACACAAGCCCTACAAACACGATCTTTGGCAAAAGAAACATTTTCCATTAGTCCCACAATATGGTTCCCCTTGTGAAGACTTTGCAAAGTTCTCATGTTGACATGGGCTAAGCGGCGATGCCACAACCAACCCACATCCGCCTTTCCGAATAGGCACATCGCACTTGAAGTGGTGGTCCCCGAAAGTCCACCACATACAAGTTATGTTCGCGATACCCAACGAAAGCGACTTTTAGAGTCTTGCTCCACAAGAGGACCACAATATCATTATCAATAAAGACGGCGAAACCCATCTTGCCAAGGGCGGAAACGGAAAGTAAATTGTAACCAAGGGTTTTGACAAGCATGACATCCACAAGAGTAACGTTGTGTGCAACCACAACCTTGCCAAAACCCAACACCTCGGGTGTAGAATTATCGCCAAAGGAGACGGTGATATTGTTTATGTTGGGCCTCAACTCCTTGACGAGGTTCTTGCCTCCGGTCATATGACTTGTACATCCACTATCAATTACCCATTTTGAACCTCCGGCGGCATAGTCCTACATGAGATCAATTCTTGGATTTAGGTACCCATTTTTCAATGGGTCCTCTTTTGTTAGCAACAAGGGTCTTTGGGACCCAAATAAACCAAGCAACATAACCATCATATGGGCCAACATATTTTGCATAGACATCACCATAATAATCTTTAAATAGAACATAGTGAGGGTTAGCAAATCCCGCACCATCATCATTAATAGTTTTGCCCTTAGAGGCTTCACCATTATTGATAACTATTTTCTTTTCTTGTGCGGGCTTGGCCTTTTTCTTGTTAGCATTTTTAGCCTTGGTATTATAACCAAGACCCTCCTTCCCATTGTTTGACCTTTTCTTACTCAAAAGATCATCCAAATAAAGTTTACTTTGGGAAGAGGAGGCCTTAGCAAGTTCATCCTTTAACCTAGCATTTTCCTCAATAACATTTGCATGATCACAAGAAGGAGTAGAGGAGCTAGGCACATCATATGAAGCAAGCCTAATTTGAAGTTGCTCATACGACTTGGATAGGAGAATGTATTCACTCTTCAAAGCTTTGTGAGCTTTTGTCTAGTTCATCTAGATCCTTCACAAGTTTCTCATGATCAACACCAAATTGGGCCTTTTCCTTTTTAAGCACTTTAGTCTTAGCCCTAGCAAGATCTCTAGCTTTAGTGAGCTTGTTAATTTTATCTTGAGGCCCTTCAAGAGAAGCTATAGTTTCTTGACATTCCTCAAGAGCATTTTTAAGAGCATGAATTTCAAGAGAGTCTTCTCTCTCTATTTGACATTTTTTCTCAAGAGTATCATTTAGTTTAGCTATTCGAACCATGAGACTAGAAACATGCTTTTTGGTGTTACCTTGTAAGTTAAGAATGAACTCATCAAACTCAAGCATTTCTTGTTTCACTTTTAAACTAGCATGGTCCACCCCTAGATCATTTGATATGTTAGGCATAG
Source organism: Lolium rigidum (assembly GCF_022539505.1). Classification (NCBI taxonomy): domain Eukaryota; kingdom Viridiplantae; phylum Streptophyta; class Magnoliopsida; order Poales; family Poaceae; genus Lolium; species Lolium rigidum. The sequence goes on from NC_061510.1 coordinate 370,277,169, forward strand.
AGGGGTTGGGAGATGATACCTCGGAGGATTTAGCCATGAGGCAACTTTCTTCCTCCACATGAATGACTTCATTGGTGGATTCACTTGGTGATGAAGAGTTGGTGGAGAGGGAGGCAAGAGCAACCAATCCATTTGAAGCATCATCTTCTTCATCAACAACATCCTCATCTCCGGAGGAATATTCTTCATGAGTTGATAGCACAATAGATGTGTCCAAGGTGGACCTTGCCATGAAGCAATGTGCATTCTTGATATGAGGACTCTCATTGGGGGATTCAAAGAGAGATGAGGAGGGAATGTTGGTAGTGACAATGGCGGCCACCTCCTTTGAGCTTTCTTCTTCTTCATCATCACTAGAACTTTTAACTTCATCGGAAGAATATTCTTCCCTAGTTACTAGCACAATCCTTCGAGGCCTCTTGCCCTTCTTGCTCTTGTTGTAGAATTTCTTGTTGTTGGGGGCCTTTGAATATTTGCCCTTTGAGTCTTTGCTCTTGTCCTTGGGAATGAGCCTTCCACCATGAGTCTCCCTATTCTCATAGGGGCATTCGGCGATGAAATGGCGCTTGTCATCACAATTGTAGCATGACCTTGTTCTTGGACCCAAGGTAGTGAACCCACTTTTGTTGTTTCTCTTGATGTTGTCTTCCTTGGCCTTGGAGGGATCAACCCAAAAAGATTTTGCATGGAAGGCCATGTGATCATTGTAGTGGAATTCCAAGTCTTCCGGATAGGTCATACTCCAAGATGCCCTATATTGTTCTTGAGGAATCACTTCTTCCACGGAATTGACCGTCAAGGCAAGATTGCTCCCTTTTGACATACCAATGGCACGATTGCGAGAATCATGAGAGTTTTGCTCGAGCACCTTGAGGGCTTGCATCTCGTGCACGGCTTGTTGAGAGGTGAGAGAGAGGAATAGCATTCTCTCCCAACAAGAGTCTTGACATCAATGGGCTCAAACGGCATCATGCAATCAATGTACTTATCCTTGATCCAAGAGTCATTGATGTGGGTGGCACCCACATTCCGGAAAGCATCGGCAACGGTGATGAGTCTTCCATACATGTCTTCATGATCTTCATCCGGTAGCCTCATGAATCCTTCGGCTTTATTCCGAAGAGCATTGTACTTGTTCCTTCTCGTGCTTTCACTTCCAATGCAACTAGCGGCCAAACCATCCCAAGCTTCCTTGGCGGTGGTGAAGTTCCGAACACGAGACAATTCCTTTGTCCCCACACTAATGTGCAAGGCCGTGATATTGAGTTGACTATCAACCGCTTCTCTTCTAGTCAACTTGTCGGGGTTGTAGGGCTTGAAGCTCTCCACGATGATTCTCCAAAGTTCATTGGAGGCACTACAAACATGAGAACGAAACTCAAATTGCCATGTATCGAAGTATTTAACATTAAACTTAGGTGGGTCACCCCGAATGTTTATATGAGGATGAGGGACCGGGATATCGGGAGATAGGAAAGGCGGAGCCACTCGATTGTAGCTCTCACCTCCACTAGTTCCCCTAGGAGATGCAATGGGAGATTTGATAGTAGTTGAGTTATCACCATCCACGGGTTTGGTAGAGGAGGGTAATGCCGAAGCACCTCCCTCTTCTAACACACCCGTGTCCTTTACCTCTACGGCGGGAGCCATGGGAGGGACCGGAGTCAAAAGCTCGGAAATCATTTTTCTCATGCCTTCCATTTGAGCTTCCATGGAGGACCTCAACGAATTGAAGTCATCCATGGAGACCATCTTAGCGGCCCCTTCCGCAGGCCCATCGTCCGGCATACTCTTAGGCGGTTAAGCCCGAAATAAGAGCCGAGGCTCTGATACCACTTGAAAGGATCGTATGCTGCACCTAGAGGGGGGGGTGAATAGGTGCTAACCAATTTTTAGTTCTTTTTCAATTTAGGCTTGACACAAAGGTAAATTCTCTAGATATGCAACTAAGTGAATTTACCTATATGACAAGGTTACCAACTAAGCAAGATATAGCTAAGCAATATATAGGAGATAGAATAGGATAGAGGTAACCGAGAGTGGAGCACGCGATGACACGGAGATGATTCCCGTAGTTCCCTTCCTTTGCAAGAAGGTACGTCTACGTTTGGAGGAGTGTGGTTGCTACGAAAGCCAAACCAACAGCCACGAAGGCTTCACTCAGATCTCCTCTGAGCAACGCCATGAAGGCCTAGCCCACTTCCACTAAGGGATTTCCTCGAGGCGGAAACCGGGCCTTTACAAAGTTCTTAGGGCACACATCCACAACCGAATTGGAAGCTCCCAAATCTGTAACAACACAATAATCAACAACAATACATCAACACAAATCAACTAGGGATCCAAAGAGGAACACTAGCAAGGGGGCCCTCAAACAAATGAGGGGGAAATGTAAATCGCTTCGGTGAGGATGTAGATCGGTGTCTTCTCCTTCGAATCTCCAAAGATCAAGAGCTTTGGTTGGGTGAGGAGGAGATCTTGCAAATCTTGAGTTCTTGAGGTGGCTCTAATGGTGGTGAGGCTTGGCAGATTTTTGTGCAATCATTGAGCAACTTGTCCCATTGGAGAAGAGAGCTATTTATATGAGTGGAGCTCTCAGATCTGACCGTTGTGGACGTTTTTCAGTAACACCGGAAGTTCCGGCCAGAAGGGCCGGAAGTTCCGGCCGGCACCAGAAGTTCCGGCGAGAACCTTTTGCATCAGACGAGCAGGCAGATAGAGGTTTGGGCGGAACTAGGGCGGAACTTTCGGTGACCGGAAGTTCCGGCCAAGTTCCGGAATTGCGAGAAAACCATACTGGACATACTGAGCCGCATTTGCGACATTTCCGGAACAAGCCCGGAAGTTGGGCGGAAGTTCCGCTGACCGGAACTTCCGCCCCTCTTCGCCGGAACTTCCGGCCAGCGAACAAACCTTCAAGGAAAAAAGCGCTGAGAAGCCACTGCTGGAAGCAACAGGGCGGAAGTTCCGCCAGCTGGGGCCGGAACTTCCGCCAGAAATGAAAAACCTGCATAATCTTCAGAACTGACATACAATACCACCAGCCATGTATATATCATGAAATCTTGAACCTGTCTACATCAACACACATAAATATATACCTAGTGTTGACATCAAACACACAAAACCCAAAAGGGCGGGAAATGTTCTTTCAGCAAGATCCATTGACAGGTGCCGAGCAGAAGGGGACCGCATTCTAGCGCTGCATCCATGAATACTTCCATGAGCATTGCCGGTACGGGGAGGACCGATTTGACAGCGACCGCAACGAGTGCTCCCTCCAAAAGAGGTGGGAAACAATTCAAACGGAATGCAACAAGTTCCAGGCGGCGTATGATCGCGTGAAGCGGATTCCCGTTAGCGGCATCGGCATGAAGGAGTTGGTATAATTCTTAACCTCAACTTGTTCTTTCGTTGTTTACACATATGTTTGTCATTGTTGTCTCGCTTTGCTCTAGGTGTGACAAGCTTTGGATTTTTTTTCAATTTGGCGAATGAAGGAATGACCTTTGGGTTCTCTCATTGTTGGAAGGAACTCGAGGGCACCCCCAAGTTTCAGGAGGGATACGAGGGGTACATGGCGAGTTTGGTTGGTAGCAAGACCGCCAAAGATGCCACGGTCATTGACCTTGATGGTGGCCAGCCTTGTGGTAACTCCGCTTCTTGTGCAAGCCGTCCACGAGGCCATAAGGCAGCAAAGGCCAACATGAAGCGTGATGCTTCGGCCATGCAATTGGTCGGCACCTTATAGGAGATGTATGCTGACAAAGAGGTGTCCACGGACAAGAGGGATGAGAGGAGGCGCCGGGAGAAGGAAGAGGACATGAAGACCTACTTCGATGTCCAAAAGAGGAAGCTTGAGATTGAAGAGGTCAATGCCAAGATGAAGGATAGGGAAATTGAGCTCAAAGAGAAAGAATTGGACCTCATTGCAGCGGCAAGGGCCAAAGAGGTGGAGCTGAAGGAGAAGGAAGTTGAGCTGAAACGGCAAGCCAATGACAACATGATCATGACCGCCGACTTGACCGCCATGAGCGAGGTGAAGAGAGCTTGGTTCGAAAAGAGGCAAAAAGAGATCCTAGAGCGCACAAATTAAGTTGACAATCTTAATTTTTAATTTTTATATTTGTTCACACTACGACACATTTCATTTCTTGGTCTTGCTACATTTTATATGATATTATACTATATTTTTTAGATATTTATTTATAAATCTATGTGGCCAAATGGCCTATTTCCCAAGAAATAGATCAAATGACCAAATGGGTGGCCGCTGCGTTGGGCGCAACCCAAACGGACACGCGGACTTGGGGCGTTGTCCGCGCGGCAACCCAAACGACCCAAAACGGACGGCCCAACGCGTCCGTTTGGGTCCCCGCGTTGGAGATACCCTAAGGGCGGCATCCGGTTGCGTCTGCGCGGACAAAAAACGAGCTTCAACGGCTAGACGCAAAATGACCGCAGCGTCCGTCCTAACGGAAACGTGGACCAAATATGCAACAGGAATGCGTCTGCGCGGGACGCGTCCACCCGTCCGTTTTGGCCTAGCTGGCCCTCTCTCTCTCCTTCTCCTTTAATGAAGGACAGACCCATGTGCTGCCTAATGGTGACCACACAAAAATAATATTTTGTCTCTCTCCTTTCTAATTAGTGCATGGCAGAGCCCTTGCGATCAAAAAATACGTCACTGCTGCTGGAGAAAAACCAGACGCATGTGGACATGTGACCATTTTTTGGTCCTTACGCGACACGCAAACGGATATAAATTATGTCCAAAATGCATCGCCCCTTGAGAAATGAACTGGACTTCGCTGCAGGCTAAGATGAGTTTTACACTCGGTCTGACGGTGAAAAAGTTGTTCATCTTGTTCGTGTAAGGGAAAACCATCAGCTGCAAGGAAAAACGTGCTACAAGCAATCGTGGAACAGTAGCGGTCATGGCCTCTGAATTTTCGTTTCCACCGGCCAACCTCATATCTGTATGATTTTTTCTTTTGGTTTCAGCTCATTGGTTTGGATATTAGGAAGAGATTGTCGATTCCTTGTTGTAAATTATCTATGTCTTCATGGAATTTTGCTTTCATTAGACATAAATCCTCCTCCGTTCTCTTTTAGTCTATCTTTTTTAGAATAAAAATTTATTCTATATTAGTCTACATTACAGCATTGTCATCAATAAAAACATAGAAAACAAAACAGTCCAACTCTCTGTTGGATGTCATTAATTTTAATGTTGATTGGATTCGTTGTTTTTGTTTACATATCAAAGTGGTATTAAATGACTTACTAATTGGTCTTAAAGAGAACGGCAGGACTGGTGATTTGCTTAATTTGATTCCCGATTTTTTGGTATTGAGCGTTTAAGGCTAGCCATAGTGCTAGTATCATAGCTAGTATCATGCATATTGATCCCATAAAAATACTGATACGGCAGCTAATTAAGGAGAAGAGAGGAGATTAGGGCTCTCCCAATGCCTGTATCTAAAATGATGTATCCAAGATTTCCATGTCATCTGGATACGCCACTCCTCAATGCATCGTATCTAGTAGTGGGCCTAACAAGTTAACTATCCAAAGATCTGTTGTGGCAAGAGACGAGGCATGATTCACTTGGCAGGAACGAAAACAGCAGCCACACTAGTAGTCACGCCACATGGATCAAGATGCTAGTTAATTTGCATCGGGTGCTGTGGCAAGAGCCGTATCTCAAATAAGAGACGATCATCCTCTCTTTCCTCTTAATTGCAGCTCCACCTAAGCAAAACAGCTGAGCTGGCCATTTTAGATACAGTCCAGAGTGAAGCATTGTGACCGCCCTTAGAGTAACATAGGTAGATACATAAATTTACATTGAGATTTAAAAAACAATAAATATAACATTACTATGATACTACTTCATGATACTAACCACTATAGAGATAGTATCATGTAGTAGTATCATACTATGGCCAGCCTAAGTAAGAAGAACCCAAGTAGTAATTAATTTGGCGGCACTAAAGTTGGTTAAGGTAATTCAAAGGCAGTTGTGGTGTTACAGCCCGTTGTAGGAGATGTTTGCAGTGAACAAGTGATGTCTATATGTGACAAGGATGGGTAGTACAGACAACAGGTGTCTAAACTCTGAACTGATGTACATGCCTAAAATAACTGGCGAGACCTAGAGAAGACAACGGTCACATATCTCTTTCGAACTTTTATTTTCTTTCTACTTATTGTACCTTTTCATCGTCCCAAATTCCATGCTAATGGATTTGGTACAAGAGATGAATCATCCGCAAAGTTAATGCTCTAGCACAAGATTTACAGCTGAGAAAGGCGGGTGAGGTGGTTATTCCAGCTAGTCGGGACCCAACAAGACCCTTGTCCTTTGTGCCTAGCATAAGCAACAATGGAGATGAACATGAAGGCACAGAATAGCCCTGATACAAGAACCACCTGCCACAAGTTACAGATGAGTGAGATACTTGTTGCAAGAATTCAGTATTCGTTTAGTGTGTACAAGGCGTATTATTGTTGAGCGTTGTCATTTACCCATTTAAAGAAGTATGTTTGGTCGTCATTTCAAGTGTAAGGTATGTTCATACCAAAGATTCCAGCAACCAACGAGTAAAGTGACGCACAGTCCCGGAACACAAGAATAGCTCGAGCTGCAGTAAGAGGAAATTATGGATGTACTCCAGCAGAATGTTGAACATGTAATGAGCCAATGAATATTCAAACTAGTACAGTGCAATGTGACCACTGTGGTACGCAGTAACTAGGAACTATTAGCAGTCCTCTAAAGTCTAAACTATACAAGTTTGTGAAACCTTTACTTGAGATTGGAATGCCAACTAAGCATATGATTATTACAAGCATAGGGTTGCCTAAAATGAATGATTATTTTGGATAACTGACATATCTTTACCAAAGAGAATCATAAAGTTTGTGATTTCAAAAGTACCTGAATCAACTGATTACGATGGTTGTCAAGCTGAACAGAAGAACAAAAAATAATAAGTGCTTGAATGAAAGATCCACACTAAGAACATTTTCACATTACAGGGAAACAATACCTGAATATTGATGTAATCTTCCGTGTAATCAATATACTCCCTCAACTGAAGAAGGTGGTCAACAAAGTGATCAATCCTAGGATTCCTTTTTTGACAACTGATAGATCTAATGATTTTAATAAGGCTCAATAGAGCTTCAGCGCTACTGTTGTGATGACGCTTAGTTTTGCTAGCCTATCATGATACTGTAAACTTGACTTTAGATGTCCGAACTTACCGTCGTTAATTTGTTTAATGTGCCATCAAGCATCATGAAGTATGCCTGCAAGTATAAATAACTTTCAGTAATCTGCCAGAGATAGAGTAACCAAGAGTGTTTCAGGTAGATGAGCAGATAAAAAAACACCAGCAACATCTCCAACTCTTCCACATCATTCTCATGTCCATGCATAGTTGCTGCACTGGCTCTACTAGCTCTTGATATTTTTGAACCAATAGTTGGAGATGCTGGAAACCAATTTGGTCCACCAGAGCCACTGGTAGTGTCACGGGAAGGCTTTAGTGGTGCAGCAAATCGTAGGAAATCAATCTGTATCCTTCTAATTTAAGAGGATCAAATCTCTAGAGGTAGTTTCCAAGTTATTTAGTACTTTTCAAGTTTGTTAGGATTCTGGCATTAGGCCTCAAGGCCTCAAGTAATGTACATGGGCTATTTATGCCTGCACCTAGACTCTTACGGAAATCAATCAAGAAAGAATCAGATCTAATATCTCTCCTCCCACATTACTCTTCCTTTGCCTCTGTTGTGCGACAACCCCTCCACGGCTGGAGTCGCGCTGCAGAGGTCCAGGGATTCGGCGTATATCCCACTACGTGACAATTTGGTATCAGATTCAGATTCATCCCTCCCATCCCTCCCACCATGTCCGACGTCGCCATGTCCTTGGAAGAGAAGCTCGAGAAGATTCAGGAATCCTTGCTGGCTTTGTGCAACACACAGACCACAAGAAACTTGCTGCGGATCAGAAGGCTCTCGCTGTCAAGATGGACATGGCAACCTGTCATCCTCTAGCCAGTCTCCTCTCCCCATCAACAAGACGGCGGATGACATGCCACCACGCTACTTCAAGATGGAGTTTCCCACCTACGATGGCGAGGTTGACCCGCTGTCTTGGCTGAACCGCTGCGATCTCTTCTTCAACGCACAGCGGACAACTGAAGCTGAGAAGCTGGGTATTGCCTCCTTCCATCTCGTGGGCGACGCCCAGCTGTGGTATGGCCAGTACAAGGATGTCTACGGCCCGCTGCCGTGGCACCAGTTTACTGAGTTGGTTCATACCCAATTTGGTCCACCTTCACGCAGCAACGCCCTGGGTGAGCTCATCTCGCTCAAGCGCACGGGCCTGGTGGCAGATTTCAACAAGCAGTTCAATGCCCTACTTGGTCGTGCGCCTCGCCTACCATCTGCCCAACAGGTTATGATTTACACCACTAATCTCCAGGAGCCTCTCACACTCGAAGTGGAGATGTGGCGGCCGACTTCTCTACTGGAGGCAATGAGTTTGGCATGTACTTGTTTTTTTTTTTTCGAGTACCCGCAGGAGATCTGCGCGTTTTATATTAAGATGGGAAAAAGAGGGGGGACGATGTCCAATACAGGGGAAAGGCCATCGCGACCCAAGCAACCGGAGGCTAGCTAATTAACTCCTCGCGGTTGCCTGCCGCGGGCTGCCATCCAGGCACACCAAGTGTCTACAACCATGTCAAGAACAACATCAGACGGCGATGCCTTGCCCTCGAAGACACGCGCGTTCCGCTCTAGCCAAATAGACCTAATGACGAGCATGATGATGGAGTTCCCATCCTTCCGCCGGTCGCTAGGAAGGTGGGCGACCGTCGATGTCCACCAGTCAGCCAGCGATTCATCGTGGCTAGGGACAGGCAGGGTAAACCCTAAACGCTGATTAACCCCGGCCCAAACCCTATGGCCAAAGACACAGCCCACGGACAGGTGATCGATCGTCTCGTCAGCCGTCGTGCACATTGGGCACAGGACATGCGAGTGGAGCCCGCGTCTGAGACGCCGATCGGCCGTCCAGCAGCGGCGGCGAAGGGCCAGCCAGGCGTGCATCCGGTAGGCCATGGGGACGAAGGATTCCCAAATGTTCGAGGCTCCAGGCAACGCCGTGGTACCCTGGAAGAAGGCGAGATAGGCAGACCGCGCAGTGAATCCGCCGTCGCTGGTCCACTTCCAACGGAAGCAGTCATTGTTCCCGGGCTGGCGCAGGCAGGTGGAAACGGCTTCCCAGAGACGCAGGTATTGGACGACAGCGTCGACAGAAAGCTCGCCCTCAATGACCGTGGCCCAGGAGTTGTTCTGCAGCCCTTGCTGCACCGTCATTTTGCTCCGGAAGCGGGGCTTGACGAGCTGGAGGATGGCAGGGGCAACCGCGCCAGCGCACAGACCACCGATCCAAGGGTCCTCCCAGAACAGAGTGTGTGCGCCGTCCCCGATGGTGATCCGGACAGACGCGCGGAAGAGGGCGGCGGCCTCAGGAAGCACCCTGGCGCTCATCCCGGACCACGGCCTGTTGAAGTCCGTCTTGGAGAGCCAAGTCCACTTGGCGCGTAGAGCAGCGTTGAGGAGCTTAAGGTTATGGAGGCCGAGGCCACCAAGGTACTTGGGCTGACAAACCTGGCTCCAAGCGACGAGGCAACACCCACCTCTGGCATCTTCCTTGCCCGCCCAAAAGAAGCCACGACGCAGTTTATCAACTGCCTGGAGGAACCAGGGCTCCATGTCAAGGGCGAGGAGATGGTACACCACCGAGGCAGTGAGCACAAACTGGACATAAGCAGCCCGACCCTCCCTCGAGAGAAGCCTCGTCTTCCAAAGCGCAAGCTTGTTGGCAAGCTTGTCGAGGACAAGCTGGAGGTCCCGCTTATGGAGGCGTGTCAAGGAGAGAGGCAGGCCCAAGTAGGTGCATGGGAAGGCAACGACCTGGCAGGGCAGGGCAGGAGCCACGGTCTGCAACACCTCCGACGAGCATCTGATGGGGGCCGCAGCGCTCTTGGTGAAGTTGACGTGCAAGCCAGACGCGTGCCCAAAAAACTCCAAGATGCCCCGGACAGCGTGAAGCTCCGAAGCTTCCGGCCTGGCGAACACCACCACATCATCGGCGTAGAGGGACACGCGGTGCTTGACACCCGCTGTGGCGAGCGAATGCAGAATTCCTTCGGACTCAGCGGCCCGGAACAACGCGGCTAGGACATCCATCGCCAAGACGAAAAGCAGCGGGGAGAGGGGGTCACCCTGCCGCAGTCCACACCCGTGCAAGAAAGCCTGGCCCGCGCATCCGTTAACCAGAACCCTGGTCGTGGCAGTGCGAAGGAGAAGCGCAACCCAGGAGATCCACCGCGGGCCGAACCCACGCTGCCGAAGGACAGAGGCTAAGAAAGGCCAAGCAATGCTGTCGAAAGCTTTTGCCACGTCGAGCTTGAGGAGGAGCGCCGGCACTCGTCGCCTATGGAGCGAGACGGCCGCTTGCTGAACTAGGACGAAGTTATCCTGAATGCAACGTCCTCTGATAAAGGCACTCTGTGCCTTGTCCACCAAGGCAGGCATCAGCGGGGCTAGACGATTGGCGAGCAGCTTGGCGAACAGCTTGCCAAAGCTGTGCACGAGGCTGATCGGCCTGTAGTCCTTGACCTCAGCCGCATCCTCTTTTTTGGGGATCAAGGTGAGGAACGCCGAGTTTAAGCCCTGGAAGAAGAGGTCGCGTACGGAGGAGAGAGCCTCGATGGCGTCGAGGATGTCTTGCTTGATGATCTGCCAGCAAGATTGGTAAAACGCCCAAGAGAAGCCGTCAGGCCCTGGCGATTTATCCGCTGGCATCGATCGGACGGCAGCCCAAACCTCGTCGTCAGAGAAGCTGGCCTCCAAGCTCGAAACATCCACAACCGGCAGGGCTAGGTGTGCAAGGGATATATCATGCTGCCTTGTTTGCGCGGTGCCGAGCAACCCGACGAAAAAATCAGTCGCCACCTGTTCCATCTCCGCCTGATCCGACACAACGCGGTCACCAGAGCGCAGGCAGGTAATGTGGTTCCGCTTGCTTCTCTTGGCCGCATAGATACGGAAGAATTGGGCGTTGGCATCGCCTTCCCGGATGCCAGCCACACGAGCTCGCTGCCTAGCGATAGTTCGCTCGAGGGACGCCAGGCCGAGGAGGCGCCGCTTCAGGCCTCTCCGCAGGGTCAGTTCATCCGGGGAAAGGGACCGGGCCTCCTGCGCGGCATCTAGCCTGGCGATCACCTCATGGGCCACCAAGAGCTGGTCTTTGATGCTACCCACCTTCTGCCTGCTCCACCGCTGCAGCTCCCGGCCCAGTTTGCGCAGCTTGAAGCCAAGGCGCCGTAGCGGATCAGTTGGAGCCTCGTTGTCAGCCCAACAGGTCACGACGACGTCGTGGAAGCCATGCATTTTGGTCCAAAACCGCTCAAAGCGGAAGCGCCTCTTCGCCCGGATACCGACCGCCGTGGCCATGAGGATCGGACAGTGATCAGAGAGCGAGGAGGAGAGAGCTGTCAAGGAGGCGTCGGGATAGGCACCGTCCCAGTCGACCGAGGCAAACCATCGATCAAGTCTCACCATGGTGGGCTGCGCCCTCTCGTTGCTCCAAGTGTAGCGCCGCCCGAGGAGATGCGCCTCCTTGAGCTCAAGGTCGTTTAGCAGTTTGCGGAAGAGACCCATGGCCCTCCTGTTGATGAGGTTATTGCTCTTGTCTCTGGCATCGACGATTAGGTTGAAATCACCCGCCACCGCCCACGGTCCAACGATCGCTGCACGGAGGGAACGCAGTTCGTCGAGGAAAGGAGGTTTGAGGGCGTCCACAGTAGGCCCGTAAACTGCCGTGAGCCACCATGGGGCACCACCGGCGGCAGATAGGTTGATGGAGACCGAGAAGCGATCAGTCCTGGAGCCTAAGACACACACGTCGGAGGAGCACCAAGCGACCAAAATGCCACCAGCTGTGCCGAGAGCAGGCAAGTAGACAAACCCGTCGAAGCGGGGTCCGAGCGTTTCCTTAATGATGAAGAGGTCTACATGCTGTAACTTGGACTCGGAGATGCAGACCACGGAGGCCATGGCGTTCTCAACGACGTCCCTAACCACTAATCTACGGGCTTTGTTATTGAGCCCTCTGGGGTTCCACACGACCACATTAACGTTTGGGCTCGACATGGGGAAGACCTACAAAGCCACCAACAAGGGCAGGCCTAAGCATCCGCAGCCACCACCATGTCCTCGTCAGCCCCAGCAACGCACTCGAGGCCGAAAAGGGCCGCAATGGCGGCCAGCTGCTCCGGACCCAAGGGTGAGGCGAAGATCGCCGCATAATCCTTCAACTGCGCAGCCGAGAGGCGCTCCTCCTCATGGCAGACGCCGAGCTTTTGCATCAAGATGCGTTGCGCGCGCTTGATGGTGGGCGTGGATGGACCGCGCCTCTTCGCCGCGAGACGACGGCTGCGCCTGGCCGTAGACTTGGGGACAGAGAAAAGGCGGCGCCTGACAACCTTGGGGTCCGGAAGCGGCAGCAACGGATCATCTATCCGCAGCCTGAACTGTTGCAGAAGAGCTGCGAGCGTGGCATCGTCCGGCGTCGGCACGAGACCAGGTGCGGCAGGGGCATCGACGTGACCAGTGCCTAGGTCACCGCCATCCGCGTGTTCCTGGGTGGGCACGGGGGGGGGCCTCTTGGGCCGAAGGCGGGTCATTGCAGCCCGGGCCCGTGGCATGGAGAGCTAGGGCTGAGTTGGCAGGCGTAACTGGCGGGGCCCCTGGGGTCCTGGCCCCGCGACCGAGGGGCACGGGCAGGCGGAAGGCATGCTATGCACCAGTCCGGCAGATGCAGCAGATCGTCGGTCAGCGAGAAAGGTGGCAGCAGCTTGGATGGCTTCCCTGTTTCCTTCCAGGAAATCCGCGGCCGCGGGCCTCGGGCTAGTCCGGGAATTGGCGGCATCCGAAAAAGCCGAGGAAACCTGCCGTTGACACGGCGCATGGCTCCAACCCGTGGAAGCAGCGCATGACCGGTCGACGGCCGCGTGCGTGGAAGTCAGCATGCGCGGCCCCTCCACAGACCACGTGTCCACTTCGCATGGGCCCACAGCACCCGAGGCATGCAGAGACTGCGGAGGCTGCATGGGGCTGGGTCGTAGGCATGTGGTGGCGAGCGCTAGGGCGCTAGGGTTTCGCCGCTCGCTCGTGACCAGCATGGCCCCACTGGCAGGTCCAGCAGCCCATCTCCCGGAGAAAGAGACGGCGGTAGGGGCGGCGCCGCCGGTCTCGACAGCAGGTAAGGCGTCGCTTGGCGGGGCTGGGGCGTTGGCGGCCGCATCTCTCCCACGCCCCCGGCGGCGGCGCGGCGCCCGACGGCGGCGCCTCTTGCGGGGTTGGCGGTCCGGAGCCTCATCACCAACATGGGCAGGAAAGGCACCGCCGTCGCCGGGGCCGTCAGAGTCAGAGCTGGCCTCACCGATGAGCCAGCTGACCACGTGGATACGGATGCGGTACCAGAGAACCTTGGGGGTTTTGATGCGTGGGCGGCCATCACGGACCTGGAGGCGGAGCCCCGAGCCGGGCTCAGGGACGGCCAGCCACCGCACGGACGGGGTGGAGGCGACGTCGTGCGACCAGGCCTCCAGCTTGAAGACGGACATATTGGTGCGGTTGGCCGTGGCGAGGTCGATGGCGTCCACTATGCCGCTGCCGTCGAGGAGTTTGATTGCCGTACGCTCCGCCCAGGCATGCGCCGGGATGCCACGCATCTCGATCCGGGCGAGGAAAGGAAGCTCCCTCAACACGGCGCCGGCGCGCCTCGACCAAGGAGATAGCACGAGGGAGAACTGGGAGGTGTCGATGCGGCCGGCGCGGACGAGCGTGTCGCGGCATGTACTTGTGAATGCCGGGCAAACTGGGTACCCCCAGAACCAGCCGTGAGAGCAACCAATGGTCTGCTTCAGGACTCTGACGTTCTCCCTATTCCGGCTCTCCCACCACCAGGAGGAGTGGTTGCAGCACGAGCTGGGAGCCCTCGACGCATGCTATCTCAGGCGGAGATGGTAGCCCGACGAGCCCAGGGCCTATGTTTCAACTATGACGAGCAGTTTGGCCCTGGTCACCGCTGCAAGAAGTTGTATATCATGGAGGTGGATCCATTCCTCGATGATCACAATTCAGCTGATAACGGCTGATTTTTAGCAGCCCTGTCTAGCTTATCAGCTCGAGGACGAGCTGATTCGTGAAGGCTTTAGTGGTGCACCAAATCATAGGAAATCAATCTGTATCCTTCTAATTTAAGAGGATCAAATCTCTAGAGGTAGTTTCCAAGTTATTTAGTACTTTCCAAATTTGTTAGGATTCTGGCATTAGGCCTCAAGTAATGTACGTGCGCTATTTATGCCTGCCCCTAGACTCTTACGGGAATCAATCAAGAAAAAATCAGATATAATATCTCTACTCCCACGTTACTTCTTCCTCTGCCTCTGTTGTGCGACAACCCCTCCACGGCTGAAGTCGCGCTGCAGAGGTCCAGGGGTTCGGCGTATATCCCACTACGTGACAGGTAGGGGATGATGCCCCAGCCAACTTTCTAGACAAATAAAGATCAGCCATGTCATCGTCATCATCCAATAATTGTTCAAGCTCATATCTCACCTAAAATTAAAGCGCATTTTTTGACACACAAGAAAACCATACACAAGACAAATAATGTACCAGTCTATAACTAGTCGTTAAAATAGAAATATATTCCATAGCAAAAATAGCAGCAGACTGACTACCTATTTACATTTGGTGGTGAACAAAAATCAATCATAAAGCAGCAGACTGACTACCTATTTACACTTGCACTACCCGAAATGTGGATAGTTAAGTAACATTTTCTTACATGCCATCCTTTCAGCAGTAAAGTGCAATGTCTTGTAACATCTTAATCTTATATGCACTACAATAATACACTGATGATAAATGCATGGTGAAACATTGGTGAATCAACATAGTCATGTTATATGACCACAAGTCATCTAAGCGAAACAAGATATCAACTATAATATTTTTTCTATCATTCTAGGCAAAATGTTCCTACTCCGTACGCATCAGAATTATAGCTATACAACTAAGTTCAATAGTCGAATAAAAGAAGATGGGCAGCAATCATCCATTGTCCTTTTTTTAATTCTGAAAACATGGTGAAGTGACATTTTTCAACATTCTGTAATTAATATATTCCCTCTGTCCCAAATTAATTGACTCAATTTTGTCTAGATAGGCATGTATCTAGACACTGCGTATCTAGCCTAAGTTGAGTCAATTAATTTGGGTTGGAGGGAGTAGCATCATGCATGGACTAGTTAAAGTGTTCAGTTTTACTCTCCGTTTTCTTCATAGTAAGGGAGAGCAGTTCAGTCCACTTGCTCTTTGGCCGTTAAAGGCATCACCTAAGCGCTCCCCCCTCCGCCTTAGAAAAACGCCCACCTTAGGCGCCTAGGCGTCGGAGCCCCCCCCTCACCTTGGCGCCTTTAAAACCATGAGTAGCATACTGCGTGCTACTTCAAATAAATGGCATACATGATGTTTCTAGGAGGTGCTAATCAAGTTCATACTAGGGGGATTAAGTATAGTGAACATGAGTTCACTCACCTTGGATGTCAGTTCATCCAAAGCTGGGTAAGCATCGGTCTCCAGCTCAGTAGTGCATGCATCAAGAAAGGTGCAGATTGCTTCCAAAGTAACCTCCAGTGCACAGAACTCTAAGGGAGATTCTGGTGTTCATATAATGAAATTGCAGGGCCTGAACATATCTTGTAGAAGTACAATTAGCCTATTATCATGGCCATGAATTAAAGATAGCTAGCAATTAAAACGGAAATAAACAAGAAAAATATTTTAATAAAAACAACAGTACTACTTAGAAAAAACGGGTATTGTTTTTAAAGTACCAGCTGGCATCAACCAATTGGACAGAATCTATGTCGGAGAAATGAGAATCATTTTGATCTAAGGATCAGGATGGCACAAAAATTATCACACGGATTGTATAAGATATACCAGATGAAGAAGTGGTAGTATTGTTGTAAATGATCACAAAGACACCATACAGATAAAGTCTGATCTCAAGGTTCCTTGGTTTATACTGTATATAATAACTATATGACTGGTGCCATGTGTCATAAATCATCCCTGCCTCCCTTGCCCAATGTTAACCTGTAAATACATATGTCCCTGCCTCCCTGGCCCAATATTAAAAGGAAGGGATAGTCACATGTATGATGTATCTACTGGATTAATATTGTAATATCTCAAATTGCTCTGAACAGATTCCCAGCAAATCAAATGGGCACAATATAGTGCCATATATAATCTAGGAAGGCACTAAGAGTCCTAGTTACAACATTTACCAAGTATCCCTAAAAAATAAAATAAATTGTGATGCGTAGACTGGTAGAGGAGACAGGACAATAATTTTGATGAATTTTGAATTTTTTTCTACTTATTGTTTCTTTTCATCAACACTAGTTCTGCACAAAAGATGAACCATTTAAAAAGTTGCATCAACTTTGCAGTTGAGAAAACCGAGCGATACGGTTATTCCAGCTATCTCTTATAGTTTTCCTTAACTGATCAATTCTCTTTCGATTGACTGAAATGACAATGATCTGTTCAGAGAAAATCCATATTAATGAATTGCATCATCCGCAAAGTTGATCCTCTAAGTCAAGATTTGCAGTCGAGGATCTGGCTATTCCCAGCTACTCAGGTCCCAACAAGACCCTTGTGCTGAGCATAAGCAGCAATAGAGAGCAATATGAAGTTACAAAATAGCCCTGGATACAAAAACCGCCTGCCACAAGTTATAATATGTGAGTGAGACAGGTGAATTTTCAAGAAGTACCTTAGAAGCCACCACTGTATCAGAATATCATCACTGCAAACTGTAGCTGTAAGAAACTTGTAAGCTATAGAAGGCCAACTTTTTTCACCGATCCCAATCCAACATTTTGACAGGTGCCTATCCAAGCCTGCTAGTAAAACAAATAGTGCCCTGTGTGGAACAGGAACACAGGGACTCTGGAAGCGGGACAATGCTCGCAGCAGATTTATACAGAGCAACGAGACAGACAACTAGGTAAAATATAAAGGTCAACTAGATTAAAGGCTTATAAGTTCTGAACTAACTGCTCACTAATTAGCATACATGGTTTTTGGTTTCCACACAGGTTGTCAAACCATATTAATAATAATTCTCCATGAAGGATATGACAACCAAATAAAAAGTAGCAACGTACATCATATCCTTGTGAGAACCAAACTACACATAAATCTACTAAATACTAGCATTAGATAGCAATGCAGGATCTTATAGTAACTTTGTTGGCCGACAATTGCAAGTTTTCAACCTCATGTTCATGCCCCTGATTTTCTTTTCCCGAGTAAACTAGGAACAACATGGGAGATGAGGAAATCCTTCAAAACACCAGGGCAGCTCTTGGTTAAAAACTCAAAACCTTCAGACTTGATGGCCGCATCCAGATTCATGGGCGAGCCGAGGAACGCCAAGCAAGCCGCCTTAAGCCCACAGCAGTGGTGCTGCTCGGCCAACGCCAATATGGTCGCCACTGAGCTCGTATCGATATCACTGCTCAGCTTATCCTCGCAAATCAGCTTCAGCCTGTCCAAACCGTACTTGTCTGCTGCAACAAGCAAATGCTGAGCCATGGCGGATTCTTCATCTTGCTTCATCTCCGGCAACGCATCCGTGTAGATGAAGGAAAGCAGAGCACTGAACACGCGTGCCTCCATGTCATCTATGTGGATGGCATCTGTGCTTGTTCCCTCCTTCATGGGGCCACAGAACTGCGCTCTGAAAACTGGCGAACGCGCCGCGAGCACCGACCGGTGGGCGGAGAACGTCTCGCCGGCAACTCGGAACTCGACGTCGACGCAGGCCTTGCTTGACAGGAGGTCCCCAAAGTGCAGGTGCATGTCAGACGGTGGCACCACGATGGCTGGAGCCTCCTGCGTGTGGCACTCGCCCATGATGTTAACATCGACCTTGACAGTGAAGGAATCGTCCTTGAGATGCTCTGATTTCTCCAATGCCTCCCTTCCCATAAACTTGCCAAATCCCCAACAGTCGCTACCCACGGCAAAGTCTCTGATACTGGTAGTCTTAGTATAGTCCGGCACCGGCTTCCCATGTTGGTCGAGTAAGCTGAATTTGCCTTGTGCCTTCACGGTCTCGGCTTCGGCAAGGGTATCATCGAGTGTGAGAAAGAGGGATATGAAATCCACGTTCTTGGAGTCCCCGTTGGGATAGTAACGAACATGCCATGTCCGGCCACCAGCCCCGAACGGGCAAGAGTCGATCCACTCGCCATTAGGGACCTCCTTTGTGCGCGAGTAGCCGACGATTCTTAGCAAATGGTAGCCGCTCACGGCGCCGGCGATGATAGAGGAGGCGGATCCGGTGGGTTGGCCGTCGCCGGCGATACGAGCGGAGATCGTCATGGTGTACTGCGTGAACGCTGGGCAGATCGCCGGTGAGGAGGGAGGAAGGTGGCGGCGGAAGGGTTTGGCCTTTGGGAGATGTGGAGTATGTATCAGTGCAGCCAAGGAACGACTAGACGAAGACGGGACTCTTCTGTGGGTATGAATGGGCCGATAGAGGTGGATGTTGATGGGCCGATACAGAGAAGACGGGTCCATGGTGGCTTGGCGACCCGAGAAATTTTTTTCGAGGGTTGACGGGGGAAAAAACCCCACCGCTTGTTATATTTCCACGAAAGTAGCCTGGCAGGCCCATGTTCTTACAAACAGATAGAAGGAGATACAGGGGGTACAGGGGAGAAGAAGACACCTAAAAAACAAAAAAAGAACACAAGAGAAGGGGAAGGTCAGCACAACGAAGCCAACCGAACCCCCTCGGGAGGCTAGCACCTCAAAGGACAATCACTATGACTTGGCATGCGAGCGAGGGGCGGCGACGAAGACCTGCAGAACCAAGACCAAGCACAGTCGAAGGGCGTCGGATAGCCGAGACTGGGGCGACGACACCGGTGTGCCGACCCCGTGGTCGAAGGGCGATGCAGGGAAGAGCCACGCCACAAGCACGAACCAGACAAGGCCACAACCAGACGTCACCTTGAGGACCTCAAGCCGACCGCTAAACGGGTATCCCGGGAGGAATACACACCGCAGGCAGGCAGACCAGGGGAGCAGGTGGTGGAATACGAGGACACCAACAAGAGCACGCGAAGAAGCATCCCGGCACGATCGAACGGCGTCGGATAGCCGAGTCCGTGCGGCAACACCGGTGTGTCGCCGGCATTGCTGAAGGCGATGTGCCGCCGAGACCAAACACAGTCGAAGGGCGTCGGATAGCCGAGACTGGGGCGACGACACCGGTGTGCCGACCCCGTGGTCGAAGGGTGGCGCAAGCTGAGGCAACCCCAGGACGTCCAGGCAGCTCTGTCGGGCCACCATGACAACAACCTCGTCCCGCAAGTATACAGGCGGGCGGTCGGCCGAGCCGACAAGAGGCGGCGCTGCCCCTAAGCGTGTCGGGAGGTGCACAGAGCCAAGAGGACGCCTCCACGGAGGAGCACGGCGCCGGCAGGCGTCGTCGTCCACAGGCTTTCGCCCGGATGTGCAACTACACCAAAACATCGGGGCAGGCCGACCTCCCCCACCCTGCAGGAGACCGCGGCGAGGGGTGGACACGGGCCACCAGTGAAGGGGGAGCGGTCGAGGTGCAGACGAAGATGAATTTTACACCTGGTCTGACGATAACTTCACACTCCCATTCTGAGCAAACTTTGATATGTATATACGAATCAGGAAAGGGAAAATTTTCGACATTGCTCGTTCACATTTTCTTCACATTGCCGATTTGGCTCCAGTTTTAAGGATTTGCCCATTTTCACTTTTTTAACCATCAACAACTACCAGGAACACGGAGGTGTATACACTTTTAGTCCCATATCTTGCTCAGTGCTCACTAGGTGCAATTTAGTCCCACTTTTTGTTAAGCGTGATTAGTTAGTCCTAGAACTTGTAACCCAGGTGCAAATTAGTCCATTTAAACCGAATTTGGTCAAATTTAATTATTTTTGAGAAATTTCGTTCGCGGGAGGGTTACATCCACGTGTCGTGCTTTTACAGAAAGGTCCTTCCACGCAACCGACGCGACGCTGAGGCCATTCCACACGACCGACCGATGTTGAGGCCCTTCCACGCGACCGACTGACGCTGTCTTGACTCGTGTTGAACTGAAGAGGGGACACTGCACCGGCAGCAAGGCGACGAGAAAGGCGACGCGGCTGCGTTGGTGGCGATGGCGGAGCAGACTGAAGGCTCCTTGGAGCGTACCGGGCGTTCCCCTGCGCCTGCTCGTCGAGGGCCGCGGTGGAGGGGCAGGCCCGTGGCCCCTGCTTCTACTAGGGGCAAAGGGAGGCAGGAGGAGGCGGCGAGGATGGCGGCAAGGAGGGCAGAGCAGGAGCGGAATTAGAAGGACAAGGTGATGCTCCTCCACTACATTCTCGCGTTGGAGGAGGATAAGGGCATCTCCAGCGGCGCGACGCATTTTAGCGTCCGGAAATATCCGCGCGCGTCCGTTTGCGTCGGCCGAAATGTCGACCGCGCGTCCGTTTGCGTCGGGGTGGCTCCAGCGGCTCGACGCATTTTTTTGCTCGAATCATTTTTTTTATAATGTGAAAACATAATTTACATAGTTTAACACATGAAAACAAAACCTAAACGGCTGCGCCTACGGCTGCTCCTCGTCGCTGTCGAGCACGATGAGCTCCGGTACCGTCCAGGGCGAGTTGGATACCGGCGGAACATACGCCGGGCGCGCCGGCGGTGCTTGAGGTGGAGGCGCCCAGGGCTCTGGCTGCGGTGGAGGCGCCCAGGGTTGTTGCGGCGGTGGATGCGCCCATGGTTGTGGAGGCGGTGGAGGCGCCCAGGGCTGTGGATGTGGAGGCGCCCAGGGCTGTGGCTATGGCGGCGGTGGAGGCGCCCAGGGATATGGCTGTGGCGGCGATGGAGGCGCCCAGGGCTGTGGCTGTGGCGGTGGTGGAGGCGCCCAGGGGTTGTACGGCGGCGGTTGTGGCGCGGCCGAGTCCTGTAGCGCCACTCAAAGGGCTTCATCCTCCGACAGGCCCGGCGGCATGAAGCCGGTGGCGTAGCGGGGCAGCGGCGGCTGCACAGGTGGGTCGTTCTCGGAGACGAGGACGCCGAGCTTCGCCATCTCGTCGTCCGTCATGTTGTCCGGGAACTCGAAGTTGCGGCCCTCCGCCATGGCCAGCTGCCATTCCTGGAACACGACCGCGACATATTCGTCACTGTCGTCCTTGACCTCCTCGTTGTGGTACGCCAGCGCATCGATGTAGTCGTCGTCGTCGTACTCATTGTCGTCGTCGTTGTACTGCGCACGCGTCGACGCCTGGTGCGCACGCGTCGGCGCCTGCTGTCTTCGAGGACGAGGCGGCGGTGGACGGTCTAAGGGAAAATCCATGTCGCCCATGAATCCCCCCTCCTCCTCCGATCCCTCTTGGTCGAGAGATACGTACGCCAGCTATCGGAGTCAATGGCGTACGCCGGATCGGCGCGGAGGTCCTGCGGCAAGTACCGCCTCCTACGCCGGATCTCGTTGGTCCTATCTGGCTCGCGCGCATGCACCGAAGGGATGGGCACCCGGCGGTAGCCTGAGCCGCCAGGCATGTGCACGTCCCTCCAGGACGTGGCACGGCGTCCAGTGCGCGTGCATCAGCCTCCCGATGTTGACGGGCAGCGCCACCCTGCCAGGCCGCTCGTCCTTCTTCGTGCCGCTGCCGGACGCCTCAAAGTCGTTCTTCTTCTTCCCCATGGCGCTGCGGCGGTGGTGGTGTGAGTGGGTGTGTGGGCGATGAAGGAACGGGGCCGGTGGACTTTTAAGGCCGGCCGCGCGCGGGATACGATGCCATTGAAGGCGGCGCAGAAGCCCAGCCGCTGCCCGCCAGTGCGCTGTGCGCGCGCAGAACAGGCAGTCGCGCCATTGATGGCGAAGGCTGCGGCACAGACACGGAAGCGCTGACCGCGGAAGTGATGGCCGCCGAAGCTATGCCCTCGATACAGGCTCGCTGCCAGGCGGGCCCGGTACAGACGCGAGCGGACACTTTTCGCGTTCGCGCAGCGTCTGCGGAGACGCAAACCTCCCGCAAATATGCACCGGGTCACTTTGCGTCGCGCCGCTGGGTGGTACCAGACGTATTTTTCGGCCCGACGGACGCAAACGGTCGCTCAGCGCCGTTGGAGATGCCCTAAGGTGAATAGAATAAGAAAGCATTCATATTTCTGCACAAATACTACTGAAACTCAATAGAAACAGCAAAAGCTCAGTTCACTGAAACTGCAAAAGTTCAGTTAACTAAACTTTGCATTGACACTTTTTAGTTAATAACTGAATTTTGATCAAATTAGCATGCTTTACTTCAGTAATCAACAACAAAACGATGCATGAACCCTATAGCAACAGTAGAAATCAATTCAAGACACATTTTTATTGCTCAAACTTCATTGAAATAATCACCGCCAATGAGCTAGTGCGCAACCGCGGAGAACCGAATTTCAATTGGTATAAAACGGTGTTAAAACCCCAGCTTTACTCTTCTATTCGATGCGCCAGTGCTACTACTACCTTTCTCCACCAATTTTCGCCACTAAAACACCCTCAGATTGACAAGGTCATCCGCCCACCTACGTCTACACCACCGGCTCCGTCGCGAGAGGGGAAAAAGAGGGAGGGAGGGTGAAATCGGTACCAAAATGCGGAGGATCCTCCCCACCCTCGCGGTAGTGCATCGCCGGTCAGATCCAACCGGAATCCTCGCCGGACGGACCTCGCCACCTCATCGTCACCGCCCGCTCCCGCGCTAGAACTCTCGGCACTTGCCGTTTTTCTCTTCTGCTCGACGTGGAGCGGAGCGAGGGGGATTTTGTAAATGTACATGAACCGTATAGTGTGGAAGGGCCTCAGCGCCGCGCAAAAAAATTACAGTACTTAGACCTTACTGCAAAAGCACGACACGTGGCTCTAACCCTCCCGCGAACGAAATTCCTCAAAAATGATCAAATTTGCCTGAACTCGATTCTAATGGACTAATTTGCACCAGGGTTACAAGTTCTGAGACTAACTAATCACGTTTTGCAGAAAGTGGGACTAAATTGCACCTAATGAGCAAGATGTGGGGCTAAAAGTGTATATGCCTCTTCTATATTGCACTGCTAGAGAATGTTTCCCCCCTGCTGAATTATAATGTGACACTGGGAAACTGTGTATGACGTCGGTGTCATTGTCTAAACCAAAAGCACTAGAAGATCCTATTTTTTTTTCAGATCAGCACTAAAAGAGTATAGTAATAACAACTACTCCATGATAGGATCGCGAACTGTTGACATGTAGAGGAGACAACCGTCACATACCTAGAGAACTGTTGACATGTAGAGGAGACAACCGTCACATACCCCTTTCAAACTTCTATTTTCTTTTCTATTTATTGTTTCTTTTCATCTTCCCTAATTGCATACTAATGAATTTGATACAAGAGATGAATCATCCGCAAAGTTGATGCTCTAGCTCAAGATTTACAGCTGAGGAAAGCGAGTAATGCGGTTATTCCAGCTGCTCAGGATCCAACGAGACCCTTATGCCGAGCATAAGCAACAATGGAGACGAACATGAAGGCACAAAATAGCCCCGATACAAGAACCACCTGCCACGAGTTATAGATGAGTGAGATACTTGTTATATAATAATTCATAATTCAACTAGTGTACAAGGCATATTATTGTTTGGCGTTGTCATTTACCCATTTAAAGACGAAGCCATGGTCGTCGTTCCACGTGTAAGGTATGTTCATACCAAAGATTCCAGCAACCAACGAGTAAAGTGACAAGCAGACAGTCCCAGAACTCAAGAATAGCTCGAGCTGCATGAAGGAAAGGGAATTTATAGATGTACTCTAGCAAAATGTTAAACAAGTAATGAGCCAATGAATATCCAAACTAATACGTACAATTTTCGATGCAATGTGACCACTGTTGTATAATCTCTGTTCCTTAACGTAAGACTCTTTGGCAAACTAAATGTCCTATATTATAGTCTTCTAAACTAGACAAGTGTGTGAAACCTTTACTTAACATGGGGGTGCCCATTAAGCATATGTTTATTACAAGCACAGGGTTGCCTAAAATGAATATCTATTCTGAAGTACTGACATCTTAACAAAAAAAGAATCATAAGGTTTCTGATTTCAAAATTACCTGAATCAACTGATTGCGATGGTTATCAAGCTGCACAGAAGATTTAAAAAAATCAGTGCTTGAAGAGTGAAAAGACTCACTAAGAACGTTTTTATATTACAGGCAACAGTACCTGAATATTAATGTAATCCTCCGTGTCATCAATATACTCTCTCAGCTGAAAAGGGTGTTGCAGATAAATACAAAGTCCATAAAAAGATAAATCCTAGGCTTTTCTTTACAGCTAAGAATCTTAGGATTTTAATATAACTTTTTCGAGAAAACACAGAATGCTTTTGCATTTCATTGCATTGGAAAGATAAGAGTTTTCCGTTACACGCCTCCTAGGAGGCCTGGTATTGCTAGCCTATCATGATACTGTGAACTTGAATTAGCTGCCCCAACTTACCGTCGTTAATTTGTTTAATGTGCCATCAATCTGCATGAAGTATGCCTGCAAGTACAAGTAACTTTCAGTACAATGACAGAGATAAGAATAACCAAGAGGGTTTCAGGTAGATGAGCAGATAGAAACCTCCAACAACATCTCCAGCTCTTCCACATCATTCTCATTTCCATGCATAGTTGCTGCACTGGCTCTACTAGCTCTTGATATTTTTGAACCAATAGTTGGAGATGCTGGGAACCAATTTGGTCCACCAGAGCCACTGATAGGGGATGATGCCCCAGCCAACTTTCTAGACAAGTAAAGATCAGCCATGTCATCGTCATCATCCAATAATTGTTCAAGCTCATCTCTCACCTAGAAATTAAAGCGCATTTTGTGATATACTAGAAAACCATAAACAAGAAAAATAATCATACCAGTCTGTAATTAGTCATTAAAATAAAATATATTCCACAGGAAGAATAGCACAAAGAGAATGCTCATCCATGAGAATGTATGGGACTGGAGGAAAAACATTACTGTAGCACTATACAGATTCGAGAACAGTTAACAAAATTGACATAGAAAAGCTAAGATAACGTTCCAAGACCAACCAAGTATGCAAGAGTAAAAAACCGTGAAGTTTAAGTGGCGATTAGAATAGTAATTTGAAAAAACTCTACATTATCAAATACAGCTATAGTATATGATACTAAGAATGCTCTTCCAGATTTCTTTTGGATGCTCACTTCTTCTCTAGAAGTAATCACTCGTCCATTGATTACAAATCATATGCCCTATTGTGATAGTGTACGCTTTGATAAACCAAGGAAAAAACTGAAAAGCATGGCATGGCCCATCACACGTGAATAGCCCCCTTACTTACATGGCTAACTTATAGTGAGAACTTGGCTTATACACCAGCAATCAAATTCAGATGACAATATGGCATACAGAATAGCATATATAGTCAGATAACAAACCAAATGAAACACAATGAACAGGAAATCAGACCTTCTGAACCCTTGCAGTCAATCTCGTCATACCACTTTTTAACTTCCGTACCCTATCCAAGTTGCGGCTGCTAATCTGTGGTGCCAACAGTAGCGCAACTTAATATGGAGAAAATAGAAAGAGAACAGTTAAAATGAATCTTTTGTACATATAATATATCAAGAGAATGCAACAAGCCAGCGAGGATTTAGAAATATTTTAGCCTGTCGGGCTTTTAATGGTTGCATGGAAAATTGAAATGCATATGAATTGTGTTATGGAGATAGGTGTCCTAATGTGCCAAAACCTCAATGAAACTTTATGTCATCATAAAGTTCCGCATTGAAACTTTAGCTACTATTACATTACATTTGGTGGTGAACAAACATCAATCATACAACACCTATTAACACTTACAGAGTAATAACACGACTATACTACCAGAAAAGTGGATAGTTAAGTAACTTTTCTTGCATGCCTTCCTTTGAGCAGTTAAGTGCAATGTCTTGTAATATCATCTTATATGCATTATAATAATAATAAACTGATGATAAATGCATTCTGAAACATATATGACCAAAAGTCATCTAAGAGAATCAAGATAGCAACTATAACATTTTTTCAATCATTCTATGCAAAACGTTCCTACTCATTACGCATCAGCATTCTAGCTATACAATTAAATTCAATAGTAAAATAAAATAAGATGCAGCAGTAATGTTTGCCCATCAATTGTCCTTTTTTCAAAATTCTGAAAACAAGGTGAAGTGATGTATTTCTACTTTCTGTAAATAATATAGCATACTACGTGCTACTTCAAATAAATGACATACATGCTGTTAATAGGAGGTTCTAATCAAGTTCATACTAGGGGAATTAAGTTAAGTAAACATGAGTTCACTCACCTTGGATGTCAGTTCATCCAAAGCTGGGTAAGCATCTGTCTCCAGCTCAGTAGTGCGTGCATCAAGAAAGCTGCAGATTGCTTCCAAGGTAACCTCCAGTGCACGGAACTCAAACGGAGATTCTGGTGTTCACATAATGAAATTGCAGGGCATGAACATATTGTGTAGAAGTATATAACTAGCGTATTATCTTGGCGATGAATTAAAGATAGCTAGCAACTAAACCAGAAATAAACAATCCAATATTTTAATAAGAACAACAAGACTACTTTAAAAAATGGGCAGTGTTTTTGAAGTACCAACTGGCCACAACCAATTGGACAGACTCTATGTTTGTGAAATGAGAATCATTTTTGATCTGAGGGTCAGGATGGCACAGCAATTATCACACGAATTGTATACGATATACCAGATGAAGAAGTCATAGTATTGCTGTAAGTGATCACAAAGACAACATATAGATAAAGTATGGTCTCAAGGTTCTTGGTTTATGTATAACTATATGATTGGCGCCATGTGTCATAAAATATTGCTGGCCCAATGTTAACCTGTAAATACATATGTCCTTTGGATAATCATCCTTATTAAAAGGAAGGGACAGTCACATATGTCTACCGGATTAATATTGCAATATCTCAAATTGCTCGGAGCAGATTCCCAGCAAATAAAATGGGCAAAATATACTGTGTCGTAAAACATAATAGGTCTACTAGAGTAACACTACGACTGGAATCACCGAATAACAGTTAGGTGCCAAGAAACCAAGACTGTATACTTTGGACTTTTCTGTTTGGGCTGGTTGTTGAGTTTTTGCCAAAAGATGTCCTAGTGACATGGACATATACTAAAACGGAAAATAACAGAACGGTGGCCAACTGGCCACGTCCCAGTCGGAAGTTTGATGTCCATAGCTTCCTTTTACATGTTTGCATTCCTTTCAGACATTCTGCTCCTTGTTTGTCCAATTATTGCGGCTCGGAAAAAAATTGGCATATTGCTCACAAACAAATGTCATGAATGTAATTACGATCGGCATTACAGATATAGAGAAACCAGACAAATTAAAGATGGTGCTTCTAACATCTGTAATTTGAGAGAATGGTGACTAAACTTACCATCGTCTTCAGCGCCTTCCCCATCATGCTGGCCACTTAGGTTATCCTTCCCATCAAGGTGAGAGGCACCTGAAGGTGCTAGTCGTCTCCGGAGCTCCTCTACTACGGGAATTACATTCTCATCTGAAGGATCTCTGAGCAAAACCTGAGCCCAGCGAAAACCAGAAAATGTGAGTACATCACCAACATTTACTGGACAATAAGAAGAGTATTCAGATCCAGATAGTATCTATCAAACAAGCTACAGGTCTTAGGATATTAAACTGAGCTGAAACTTCTAGACAGTGTTCAGTGGAGGTAGAGTTCAACTTAATATCATTTTGACAGATCACGTTAATCTGACATTGTATGTAGGCTGCCCTTGTTACATTTTGTGCCAGAACCAGTATAAAATTCCCCCAGTCTCATGTTAGCTGTTTCAAAATTACAGATACCTAGCCATTTAAATCAGAGAACGTGTATATACTCCCCAGTCCCCACAGAATCGGTGGAGTAAACCAGATTATGAGAAGGAATCACTGAAAACTTCTACCCGTAATAAATAATAAATTATCGAAAGGAAGTAAATAGAGAGAAAATCACCTCTTCAGAAGTAACGATCGCCTTTATGTGCTGATTGATCCAGCGATGAAAATTCCACCCGAAAAAAAAACAGAAGATTCGTCAGAGATTGCCACGAGTGAAGCATAAATATCGGGCTGTTTTCAGAGGAAATAAATGGCAGCTGTATTCGACTTGTCTGATCCACGGTAAAATCATGAAAAACGACCCGCAGAGCTACTCCTATAACAGTTCAGTTTACTAAAATTGATCCTAAACTCTGAGGCCAAATCGGCACGTGATCCCGGAAAAGCTCCTAGGAAAAAGGTGGGGGAACGGGGTAATTTCCGGGAATTCGGCGCTGCTCCGTGGTTCCATCCATGAACCGGGAGTAATAATTCAGGGGAAATCAGAACAGTAGATAATTCCCCCTCGGATAGTTCAAAGGACTCGCGGCGGGGATATACGGGAGTGAGGGGGCGGCGGGCGCTTACCTCGAGATTGAGCACGATGGCGCGCTCCCGCCCGAGGATGGTGGAGGGGTAGGAGAGGAGCGGGTCGAGGATGCGCAGGTCGCGCGCGTTGATGTCGACGCGGTGCATGATGGCGTACTTGTCGGCGTCGAGCACGCGCTCGTCCCCGGACGCGTCGATGAGGATCCAGCTCCTGGACGCGCCCCGCTTCTTCGCCGCCGCGGCCTCGCCGACCGCAGCCACAGCCGCCGCCATCTCGCCAGCGGGCAGGGCTTCTCACATCTCCGGCGGCCCCAACGCGCTACTCCGCCGCCGCCGCCGCCACGAGGTGGACGGCGGGAGGATGGGTTTTCTACCGCTCCTGGCCCGCGCCCTCGCCCTTTTTATTGCGCGGAAAGGAAGGCTTTCTGGTAATAAATCGCGACGAGGCCGGGGGCGCGTTGATGGCCGATCTGGAGCAGAACGAAAGGCGATTCGTTACGAGCGGTCTCGGGTCGGTTAGTTATTGAGAAAGAGAGGGCCGTCTGATGTTGGCGGAGAGGAATATCGCGATTATCTTTGGTTTGCTTTCTGATGAAATTGTCTTGTTCCTTCCTAGGAGTATTTTTGCTTTTTTTTACAAGAGTCAAATACAAGTCAATGTGTGTCAGGATCGGAATTGGCTGACATTCCTTAATATATACTCGATTACTAAGTCATCTTGCCACAGTTGAGATATTTTAGCAACTTGATGATTGAATTGTGTGCAACTAGGGGCGAAGCTGGAAAAATATCTCACTGTGGTCAACTCTATTTTGTTCTGTATTTTACTCAAACTAGTTACACTAGAAAGTAAACATAGAGTAATAACATGCAAGATAGTCTTAGTTTTACATGCAAGATAGTCTTATTTTTGGTTAGTTTTATGAGAGAGGGGCGGAGAGGAATATCGCGATTATCTTGGCTTCCTTTCTAAAACTGTCTTGTTCCATCTCAGGAGTTTTTCTTTGTTTTCCTATAAGGTAGTCTTTTTTGGAGATTTCCTCTGAGATAGTCAATTGCAAGTCAATGTATGCTAGGATCCAAATGGTCTAACACTCTTTTTTTTGTGAGGGTCTAACATTCTTTAATACTACATCCATCCCAAAGCTTAACACTTATATTTTTTTAGAAAAGTTCTAACTAAGTAAAGTTTGACCAAATTTTTAAGACAATCTACTAACAAATAAAATATTTTGTAGATATCATACGAAAATATATTTTATTATCTATTTAATGATATTAATTTTATATTTTGCATGTTAATGATTTTTCGTAAAAGCTAAGTCAAATTTGACTTTCTAAAAATAATATAAACCTTAAGCTTTGATATGGAGATAGTATTAATCAATTACCAAGTCATAACTACAACTAGGGGGAAAATATCTCACTGCGGTCAGCTCTACTTTGTCTGTATTCTATTGGGACCATCTTGCTAAAATTGACATTAATCAGTACACTTGTATTTTCAAATTGATGTAGTACGTGCTGCTTAATGAAGAGTTCACTAATTTTCATTGGGCCAGCTGACTACGACGTCGGATCCAACAAGTCGGCATAGTGTCCACTACGGCTTGACTTTGACTCCACATCTACAAGAGATATATGGCGAGGGCATGCATAAGGTTATTATAATCTTAGCAACAAGTCGAGTAGGGCGATTACAGAGGTGGAATAGAGAGGAAAGAAAAGGTGTAACCAATAAATGTTGAATAGAATGCCGCTAAGATATATCAATTGAAAACTATTTTTCCTAATTAACATATAATATGTAAGATAAGTTAGACTTATCACCCAATGTGCATACATATGTCTCACTTAAAGCTGAGTATATATGACCATGCACCTCGTGTCATGTTAATTTTAGGGTTGCACATCGAAAGGTGGTTGTACACCCACGCATGGGTGTGGGTGTTTTCGTCACCGTCTTTTTATTTCTCGAGATTCATGCCCACCATGGTAGATGAAAGATTTCTTTCTTTCTTCTTATTTTATCCGAATCTCAAAGCACAATAGACGGTGACGGAAACACCCACATCCATGTGTGGGTGTACAAAATCCACTCTAAATGTTTGAAAAATTATGTAGTAGTAGGTTTTTTAGACAGACACATTTGGTGATCAATGCTAGTTTTTTTTAAAATCATGTTTAATGCTATTTACCCGCACCTCATGTTGCCTTTTGTCTTCACCACACTCTTTGCAAGTTGTGGTGGCAAAAGAGGTTCACCGAACCGAGCTAGCAACGGCTTTAGCCGACGGATGTAGCGGAAAATGGCGAAGCGGACGGCTGGTAGAGTGCTTCTTTCGTGTCGATCGAGCGAGCCGCTCTGGGGTGTATCGAAGTTAGTTGGTTGGTTGGACTACGCGTTTCTTAGTTTAGTACTCCCTCCATTCAATAATATAAAATGTTTTATTTTTTTGTAGATTATTTGGTATGTATCTAATCTAATTTTAGTTTGTAGATTCAGTCACTATAGCATGTATCTAGTTCACTTTAAAATATCTAAAACGTCTAACGTAGTGTTTGGATGCAGTGAATTAGACTCAGAATTGGGGAATTGGAATTAGTACCTCTAATTCTAGTGTTTGGATTGGTGTGAAATTGTAGCCCGGAAACTGATCCCAATTCCAGCACCCCCGTCCCCGAAGCGTTTTTTCTGAAAGGTCCAATACGGAGGTTCGACCCTCCATATTGGCGTGGAATCGCCCGTCGCCTCATACCTGTTCGCAGAC
Source organism: Lolium rigidum (assembly GCF_022539505.1). NCBI lineage: Eukaryota > Viridiplantae > Streptophyta > Magnoliopsida > Poales > Poaceae > Lolium > Lolium rigidum. Next base: position 370,308,672 of record NC_061510.1, read on the forward strand.
ATACGCAACTCCCGATCGATCCGCGACGCCTAGCTCCGAGCCTCCTCTCCCTCGATCGTGGCTGCGGACTCCGGCGAAGGTATGGGCTCCCCGCCCTCCGCTATCCTCTTCCCATCCCTCTGGACCCCCTCTTCCTATCCCGCCCAGCTGACCTCTTCATATGCCAGGTCCGGCTATCCATGACTCCGCTCGTTGGGAGTACTGGCGGCGGTAGGGGCCGGCGGAGGCTGTTTCTGGCCGCTTTGTGGCCAGCATCTTCACCAGTACCAAAACCTACGAAGAGATCGAAGTCGTTTCTGGCCGATTTGTTTTTGGATGAGGAGTGCTTCCGCTCGTACAAAATGGTGGCTGTCATAGACTAGTGCCAACACCATTGTACACGTGAATTTTTAATATGTGTGCATATATACAATTATACATGCTATTTTTCTTTTCGTATACACAAGTTTATATTGTCCAAACTCAAATAAACATCAAATTTCACGGCTTGTACATCCAAACAGAAATTGAAATTGAGTACACCCTTTGATTCTGATTGTAAATTTCAAGCACACCCAAACGGCAGAATTTAAATTGGAAACCAATTCATTTCCATCTTGAATTTGGAATTATGGATCTAATTCAATTCTACATCCAATTCATTGCATCCAAACAAAGCGTTATATTTGTGAATAGAGGGAGTAGATATCTGATATCTTATTTTAGTTACACGTGTCTAAGTTTAATTTTTTACCATGTCATAATTTAAGAAACATGCAAGCAATAAGTGCTGAATAGTATGATGCTAAGATATATCCTTTAACTAACATAGAATATGTAATACAAGACAGATTTATGAACCAATGTGATGCATGTGCATGACCTAATCATTTAAGCAATGATGGGCTTTGGTTTTCCTGAATCATACGTGTCTACACACATTTTATTGTGTATGTTCCCTTATCTTGGACCTCTCGGTTCATATATAGTACACACTGAAATATCCAAAATATCTTAAAATTTATACTGGATGGAGTAGTAGAAAGTATTTGGGGCTACGTGATATCTCCGGCCACTTAAAGTGGAGCATGGGTGGCTATCACATCGTGTCAATTTTAGGATTGAGCAGAACTCCACCACCCATCGAAAGAAAGAAATTATGCTAAGAATCAACCGGAACGCAATAAGCGCGCAGAACGAATATAATGTTCACAAAAAGCACTAAGTGTGGTTTTTATTAGATGAACGTTCTACTCCCTCTGCAGACAAGTATACTTTTACCGCTTGTCTTAAGTCAAGCCTTTTTAAATTTGAATTTTATTTTAAAAACGTAACAACATTTATAACACCGTATTAGTATCATTACATCCGTTAACAAATGTATTTTCCTTATGTACCAATTTGACATCTAAGTTACTAAAGTTAGTCAATACAAAAGCTAAAAATATATACTATAGTTATTTGCGAACTAAGCGAATAGCAGCTGGGCATCGTCGCGTATGCTCCAGCGGCGCAACCCAAACAGATCGACATATCCGATGGGACCATCTATCCACCAAAGTTTGTGGACGGATACGTCTATGCGGACATGTTGCGGCCCTCCTTCATGCACCGCGGGCCCATATGAAAGCGACCCGACGACAGAAGGCTGACCGGTGGCAGCAACTATGGCCATCAAACACATCGCTGACCGCTGCCGCCGCCTCAACTCCTGAACCGACATTGATGTTGATGACGTTGAAAGTTGCACGGGCATTGATGGCTAGGGTTAGTTTAAAATGGCCTTGCGCCCGCCCCTTCTCCCCACTAAAATGGTGGCACCGGTTTAGCATGCCAGACCGCGTCCTAATTTCTATCTGCGACGCGATCCAAACGAAGAGTATCAAGCCGAGTGGATCGGCCTTTTAGAGATGCCGTCGCGGAGGATGGTGGCGTAGGCGGGCGGCCGGTGCTTCTTCCGTGCGCAGCGGCGGGGATCGAACACGATGCTGCGCGGATCGCAGTCGCAGTTGGTTGGTTGAACCACGCGTTCCCCGCCGAGCTATCTTCGAGTCCTCCTCTGCTGCGCGCTTCTCGCGAGGTGCCAAATCTGCGGTCCCGACCGCCGCTACGTACGACTCCGGCTCAGGCCTGCCTGCAATTACGTCCGTGCCTGGACTGGATCACTGGACTGGCCTGTACTGGACTCGCCGGCGGCGCATCATCATCATCCCGCGCTGCGCCGCCGAACGCGTTGGACTCTACGGCGGCCCCGCCACTGCCATCCACCGCCACCGGATGAAGAATCGCCGCCGGTGTCCTTTTCCTTCTGCAAGGGGTTGTCTTGTCGTAGCAGGCTCGAATGCTCGTGTCGTGCTATCGGCCGGCGTCGCGGTCAGAGACGCTGACGTCTCTCAGGTAAAACCCGGCCACCACCGTACGTACGTGCTCCATCAAGAGCAAAAATGCAGACTCGACTTTATACACTACATGAATATTTTTGTGCACGAGATCGAGTTTTCCCGTATGCAAACACGTTCATGTGACCTCATACGTACTCCGTACTAGCGAGTCCATAACAAACGCCGAAATAAGATCCAAGCCTGACAGCGGCTTTGGGGATCTTACAAGATTCCAGTGAACTAAACAAAATCAGATACAGCTATTGGAAGTCGACCCAAGCTTGACATCAACATGTCTGCTGAAAAAAAGGAAGAACCCACACCCCCAAGAAATCTTGGTTGTTATTTTTTTTTTCTTTCAGATAAAATCGGGACACACCAAGGCCATCACTGCACGCACATCAAATTTAAATAAGCTTGAAAGAGGGGGTGCTTCTTCCTAAGAGTGCAAGGGGATTCTCCATCAACCATCGATGCTTGCTTCCCTGCTAAAATCTACTGTGTGAAAAAGATTAGTTTTCAAGGTGCTGCGAAGAGATGATAAAATTGTCTGCCTGAAATGATTATGACAAGGTTAGAATTATAGTTGTTTCTGGATGGAGGGAGTAGTGCCTATTCGTTGTGTTAATCTTGCTTACTCAGGTTGTGGCTACATAAATCAATGGATTATAAAATCAAACACGATGTCAAACTCAAACTTAAGGATATTTTTTTCAATAAATGGCGTTTTATTACTCAAAAGATTTTAAGCATTACACCCAGCCTCTACATAACTATGGGAGAGACTTGTATAGGATCTCTCCATTAGGTAGGATCATAGGATCAACCCAGAAAAAACATACTTTGAACAGGCGAAAAAATCTGAAAATAATAAACAACATGCATATAGGTTGTATCTACAATTACACAAAATTTCAGCTTAAAATCTGATCTACACTTGGAGAAACAAAAAAGACAAATTCTATTGTGAATAGTGTCAGATCTAGTTGAGTAGTATTTCACACTATTCACACTCAGATTTATCTTTTTTGTCTCTCCAAATGTATGTCGAATTTGAAGTTGCAAATTTTTGACGTTGCATATATAACATAGATATGTGTTGTGATTCTTTTTCAGATTTTTTGAACATGTTTTGTCTTTGCAAAAAAATTGTTCTCATAGATCCTATCTAAGACCTGATACTACCCAAGTCTTCCCCACATAACTATGATACACAGCCGTTTCATAGTCTAGTATGTAACACAGAATAATGTGAAAAACGAAAGAAAAAAAAAGCCCAACTAGTTCGAATCTCCATTGGCTTCGATTCTGCGGTTATGCAGCCACCCATGTTGGGAAATAAACTCCTTGGCTGTATTCTCCAACCATAAAAACATCTTCATAAAGAGGTCGCGATCCTCCAAACGCTGAAGTAGCGACCATGAATAGAGCAAAGATGTACACCGGTAAATGACCTGCATAATAGAAGAATTTTTGTCATAAAAAACCTTGTCATTTTTACATAGCCAAAATGACCATGCAACTGCAAGTTTCTACTTAAGGATGTTTGCATTGTTGAATTAGCCTAGTTTAAATAGAAGTTTTTTGATTAAGAGAATATATTAATATCAAAAAGATATCAATTACACCCAGCCTCTGCAACAACATGGCATCAAAAGCTAGTCAAGAGATTGAGGATGCACACACCCAAAAATGTAAAAGGAAAAAAGTTTAAAATATGACTTGCATTAGTAAAAACTGTTGTAAGTAATGACTGCCCATCTCACAATTGGCATGCGCAAGGTTTTTATATGGGCGTTCGCCACATAGACAACACCATGTTAGCACCACGAGCCGTGAAACATCGTCCTCATCTCCTCGATTGGGACTATGCCCGAGACAACCACACAGCCGTACAATCCTAACAGTATAGTCAAATAGCTAGTATGAAGCTGGCCAAGACTTACAATAGGATCACCTTTGTTTTCACTATGGGTCCACCTGTTTTTCTATCCGTCCTCAAATAAGTATATTTCTCGTTTTTGACATAAGTTAAACTTGTTAAATTTAACACTAACATATGGCACTGTATCGGTATATTATGAAGCTATCTACACTACTCTACACTACTTAAAAAGAAGGAACATGTTCCTTATTCTGCCCAATACGTCAAACCTTTTGGTTGTACGTCCTACGTGGGCCGCTTCCGCCCAATCGTCAGCCCAATAGGTCGTCCGCTTCGTCCGACACCCCTCCCGTCGATTCCTTCCCACAAACAACGCCCCTAACCTCCGCGCACACAGTTGCCGCTCCTCCCTGGCATGTTGTGCACCGCCGCTCGAAGAACCCTCCGCTCGCCGATGACCCTCCTGCGCAAACCTCCTCCGGTCGTTCCCCGTCCTCGGGGCCGCCCCTGCCTCCTCTGCGCCGCGCCGCCGGTGGCGCCCTGTGCTCTCGAAGATCCCTCCACTCCAGTGGTCGCCGACGACCCCTGCTGCGCAAACCTCCTTCCGTCGTTCCCCGTCCTCACGGCCGACCCTGCCTTCTCCGGGTCGCGTCGCCGGTGACGCCCCGTGCTCTCCACGATCTGAATCTCGCCTTGCGGCCGTCAGCACGCCTTCACGGAGTTCCGCGACTCGGCGCCGTCCCCCGGGCGTACCGATGGCGCCTCAGCAGACGAGGCCGGGGAGATCGACTTCGATGCCCGCTGACGGCCGTGGCAGCGCGCTGGTGCCACATCGGAAGGCCAAAGATTGATCAATGGTTGTGGCTCGTCTATTTACTGCCACGCGCAGGCACGCCGAGGCCGGGCGCAGTGAGGAACACAACATCCTCTCGCATTGCTTCAAGTTCCAAACTGTTCGCAGGTGCAGCAAGCTTTTCCCCATCTACTTTGCGCCACCCTGTAAATTTATCCGTATCTACTTCAGTCACCGTATCCACCTCTTTTGATTTTTATTTTAGTTCTGATCCTTGCATCTTATAGTTGGGGCAAGTTCTAATTAAGTTCTAAATCACAAAGAGGTACAACTAATTAACTAAGAGGAATATATGATACTTTTATGAAATGCAGCAGCGAAAATAATCGAATAGGATTGATGACAAAACAGTCAAACTCTATGGTTTAGTAATATACTTTGGTATAGTTCCTTTTTGTTTTGAAGTAGCTTATATATATTGATGTTAAAAATACTTAAATACATTTTGTAAGCTGTTCTGTATTACGATTTGGCAAGCCAAAAAATATGCATGCCATTTTGCATCTTCGCCCCTCCTAAGATTTCGTTCAAGCTCCGCCACTGGATGCTCATGCTGACTCCTTTCTCTTGCCTCTCACCTCCCTCCTCGGCCTCCACAGCTCTGCTAAGATACCGGGAGGTCGAGTCGTCATTTTTTTAAGGTTGCGTCTTTGCAGAGCGCCTGTGCGAGACTGCGAGCCCCAAGTCAAGAAAGAAGTTCGAGATCACCACAAAAGTCATGCGCTGCCTGGACCACTCCGTTTTGTTACAAGGATGATGTGAGCTATTACCAGCTTCTAAGATTTACTTTGTTTGACATAGTGACAACTTATTAATCAATACCCAGTATATATCCTTGTTTATGTCAATCTTGATATCTGATGCGATGGAGTTATTTATTTCATCCACAATGTATCAGGATGAAGATTCGCTCCCCATCCCCTTTCCACTTCAAATTTGGGCTCTTCAAGTTCTGGGACATGGTGACTGCAGGATTTGGGCTCCACGGAACACCTGGGCTGTGAGCATTAGGTCATTTCCTTCGTTTTGGTTTCAGTCCTGCTTACTGCTTAGTTGCCTTTTATGCATCTGTTCGCTAAATTTTGCTTCTCTTGTTTCAGTTCTTTTGTTGGGGTCAGGAAGAACTGATGCAGCTTATAACGAAGGACCCCTCCAAATTTCTCTACAGCCCAGGAGCTACAGGCCGGTTTCCGGCTCTCTTGTTTCTGCAGTTTTAAAACTTTGTCTTGCTTTACAGTGGAAACCATTCTCTTGGGTGTGTCTCACTTTTGTTGCAGTATTAACACTTCGGTTAAAACTTACATTGGTGTCATATTTTGTACCTTTCTATGATCAGGTAATTCCTAAAGATTATGCACTTGCACACTTTCCACACAAAAATCAGACTATCACATTCCAGCTGCCTGGGCAGAGAAAGAAGTGGCACTGTGAGTTCCGTGTCTGACCTGATGGAGGTCGTTGCAGTCGTTATTGGTGGGATTTTTCCCGTGACAATCATTTACTGGAGGGAGATCACTGTCTCTTTCAGCCGATGAAGAAAGCTAAAGGGAAAAATTCAAAGAGATGGTTCATCTCATTCGAATGCAGGTATTGATCATCCATCCTCTGAAATATTGCCTCCACAGTGGTTTCTTGACAGTGAGGACTCCAATGAAGCTTCCAGCTCTCCCATGGTTGAGCACCCACCACACCTTAAGTTCAAGAGGCCAGCAAGACTGCTAGGAACATTATGAATGTAAGTCAAGAGTTATTTTCAGGAGTCTAGGAACATCCAGCAATGTTGCATTAATCACTTGAACAGCTTAACATATTCATTAATTGAATATTTCAGATGTTGAACAAAGAGGCAACCGGCAAAGACCACACAGAGAGGGAGATTCCTGTCGTACAGCCTGGATGTATTGTTCAAATGAGAGTTTTAAGCACCAAGTAAGTGCATTCTCGACTTAGTGTAACATCTAAGTTTGGATGGTGTGAATATGTCAGTGCTTGTCCACTTTTTTAGTGTTCTGAACTTCTGAATGGTGTGCAACTTCATTTTCCTAGCTGCTTTTTTTAGATGTTCTGGATGGTGTGCCCTAGTGGCAGTGCTTAGTAATTATGTTGAGAGTGTTAATTATGATTAGAACAGTAGCGATTACGGAAATTTCGTTTAACAAAGTTGGTCTCTGATTAACAAAGTTGGTCTCTGATTAACAAAGTTGGTCTCTGATTAACAATATTCCCCTGATGGAATAAAGAGTTCCACCATTAAATTAAACTATGACTTAAAGGTAGATAACTCTTTTATTAAGAGTGCTTTTGTATTCTGTAGGCCCATGCAGTTATTTACTTGCGTGGAAAATATTTTTTTCCTATAAATTTTTATCAGGCGGCAATTGCGCGTCTCCAGCAGCGGGTGCTGGTTCGTGTGTCCCTGTCGCGAGTGGACATGCTGCGTCCGCTCCAGGTTTGAGCCACAAGATTGTATGAATGCTTGCCTGATGAAGATGTCAGAAATTGGACTACTAAGTGATGGTTGTTTAGATCAATTTTTTGTTTGCATATAATGTGTAGTTGCTGCCAATTGGATGTATCTCTGCTACCTCAAAAGAATGAACAATAAATTTGACTACCTGAATATTTTCTGTTTTCTTTGTATGTAGGGTTTCAAAAATTTGAGTACTTGAATTCTCTGCAAGCACGGTGCATTATGTGGATTTTTATCTCAGGTACATCTTTGTTTCCAATAAAGGTAAGTTCAGAGGGATTATGTGTATATATAATCAATTGAACTCACAAGCAAAAATAATTATTTATTCCAATATAGCTGCACCTCTTGAATTATAAATCTCTGTTTACTCATGAGTGCTTGCACATTACCTGCATTTCCCCCTGTGTATTCCTTCTTAACAAATGTATTATTAGAATACAAATATTAGTTGTTATCGGTGTCATTTAATCAACAAGAAAGTCTCTTACATTGTTAATATTGAGGACCCGTGGCAACGCACAGATGGTTCCCTATTTAAAAGAGTGTTGTCATTTAAAAGAATATCAAATGCTCTCATGTATCTTTAAATTTTCTAGCTATATCATATATAGGATTTAGTAACCCTAGACTTCTCCACTGGTGTAGTTTCTAGCAATTTCCCTGGTCCATCTTTGAAAAAGGGTCATGGTGTTTTGTCTAAAAAAATTCTTAGCATTTCAAACCTATAGCCGTTACATGTTTGTTTTCCTTTTGTTGGCAAGATGGGATTACTGTGACATCTCAAACACGTGCATCATTTCCACATTGAGTACCAGTGAGTACATGCGGGGCCGTGTGCTCACTAATGCCATCGGCAACCTACCGGAGTATATGTAGAGGCCATGAACTACACATGCAAGTTTGCGGCAGAGGCCGTGAAATACACATGAAAAGTGCCTCTCACCCTAATTGCAGGCTTTTTTTAATCTTAGTAGTTCTTCATACTCTTGCTACACATGACAACACCGTTCTTTGAAAACAGGGACTGCAATTTGTGCCAACTCTATGATTGCCCTCCAACAAAAAGTTATATGCACTCCCGGAAACAACAGAAATATATTAGCATAGAATTTATCTCTCATTAGCTTTATGATTCTTTCATTTGTCTGAAATACACATGATAGATGCTCTGTTGGTAAGTTTCTCTGGACCAAGAAAATAAATTCTTCTAGCAAAAACAATTCCACTTAATTTGTGCATACCTACATATATGGCCAATAAGAGTTATCGGCGTGACATTGATTCGCTCCATCTTGATTAGCACCTTCCTAAATGATATTTGCATATTAACCCTGGTGGCTCGGAGAGAGTGACAAACACATGGCTCTCCTTTGAATTAAAAAATTGCACCAAGGCAGATAGTTGAGGCATGGTTAACATAATTAGCTATATTTGCTTCTTGTTGCAGCAAACTATATTGCCAGATTGTTTGTTTAATTTCATTTATATTGGAATATCTTAAGCGATAGGCAATGAAGTTGAAGCATTTTGATCTAGAAGGTCTCATCCTTCCGAGAGGGTTTACTCAAAATTAGTTTGCGAGTTTTTTTAAATTGCCACAGAAGATAAGAGATATGTGGATATTTCATTTGTGCCAATATATACTACCTGAGCTCTCCCTAACCAAGATACACTCTAGAGATATAGCGTTACAGTTGCATCATGCAATAAGTCACCATTCTTCTCATGTCTATTATGCCTTGCCCATCAGTTCTCACTTTTTTAGTTTTCAGAACAAGCTACAATATATTTTTAATTCTTATTGTGGTAATTGCATCTTTTTCTTAATATATAAACTTCTGTGAGATTTTGATCTTTAACTATCCAGAATAATAAAACTTGGGTGCAATTATCTTTATGCATTGTTACTGTTTTTCACGTAGTTTCAGCAATTGTAACATATTTGTCACCAGCACACGAGGACACAATGTGATTTGATCATAAGAGAGGTAAGTGGCTTTTGAAAACTGAGCTATACAATTAATATATTTGGTGAAAATAGTACATCCTTGGATTATTTGCCTTTCCGATCGAGGACAAGATGTGGGCGATAGTTGCCTGCTTGCTTTATTTGTGTGTCTGGGTGAGGAAGAGATGCAGGTGCCAGTGTGCCATCTTTGCTCTAAGTTCAGATTCAGGCTCATGCATCTCTACACCTGTCAGTCTTCCAACAATGTGGAGACCACTACAACAACTATCTACACCACCATCCTAAGGCATAATGTGTGGAAGGGTAAAGAACCTAAAATAAGAGCCTGATTTGAATTCACTGTACTACCTCGGTTAAAAAATAGGAGAGTAGTATGGGTCTAAGATTCCACATAAAGGTTATTTTTGCAACATATTTTTTAAGTTATGTGGTTATTGCGTTGAAATGTGGAAGTCATTTGCTAAAATAGTTCCTTTACATTAATGTATTATGCTTGCGTTCACATAGTGTTGATGGTTATATCACAATTGCAGGAAAGCTCTTTTAATATGGTCACTTCTTCAAGTGGATCTCTTCAGGTGGTATTCAATCTTCTCCTGGGTGGATGAGTCAATATGTTCATCTAGATATACTCTTTTCTTTCACTGTCAGCTAGCTGTTTGATTATTTTAGTTCTCTGCTCTGCTTGATGAACATTCCTCACAATAGGGAAACTGCAGGTAGCTGCACGTTGTAGACGAGCTGCCGCTGTTCATGACGAATGATCCTCTAAACGCAGCTATGCGCATGTATTTGCCTGTGCAACCCAATGCGTAGAGCTACCTCGGGTGGTCGACATGGACTATGTCCAGTTGATCACCGTACGTCATGCTCAATAGTGTGTTCATCTGTTAAAGGTATGCCAAAGAACTAGAGTGTACTTGTGTCACATCGACCTAGGGCATACATTGACATGGAGCGATGGCAAGGCACATAGAGGAAATGCAAAGCACCAAAGGTAGCAATTAATTGCTGTTATGTGATGATTTGCCAGTGATTATAGGTACTTACATGTAGTTTTGCTGTGAGGAGTACTACAAAGCTGAATAGGCACATAGAGGAAATGCAAATCACCAAAGGTAGCAATTAATTGGTGTTATGTGATGATTTGCCAGTGATTATAGGTACTGGATTAACTGTAAACAAGGCCTACGCCAGGGCGACCCCCTATCACCATACCTATTTATTACGGGGCAACTGGATTAACTGTAAACAAGGCCTACGCCAGGGCGACCCCCTATCACCATACCTATTTATTACGGTTGCTGATGTCCTACAACAATTATTAGTCTTTGCCTGCCGGGACGGACTTCTAGCGCACCCTCTACTTGACGACATCCCTTGCCCTGTCCTACAATACGCAGACGACACCCTTATCATTCTCCGAGCCACACCAACAGCTGCCCAAAACCTAAAGACAATCCTACATAATTTCGCACTGGCCACTGGACTTTCAATCAATTTTGATAAAACAACTCTTGTCCCTATGAATATCCACATCGATCTAGCGACAGCCATTGCCACTACCCTCGGAACCCACATCTCCTCCTTCCCACAGACATATCTAGGCCTTCCCCTATCCGCCACCAAACTACCACCTTCAGCATTCCAACCTATTATAGACAGCTGCGATAGGTACCTAGCAGGCTGGCGCGCCACTCTCCTGTCCAAAGGGGGGAGGCTCGTACTCCTCTCCTCAGTTCTAGATGCCCTACCAACATACTTCATGTCATCCTTCCTCGTTCCCATCTCCGTTCTAAAAACTATTGACGCTCGTCGTAGAGCTTTTTTCTGGGCTGCTGAAGAAACATGTACGGGATCTCAATGCCTCGTAGCGTGGGATAAGTTATGTGTACCGACTACACGAGGGGGTCTTGGCGCAAAAAATTTAAACGCACAGAATGTTTGCCTTCTTTTGAAATTTTGTTTCAAATTCTTGCATTCTCATGATTTACCTTGGAAACAATGGATTCTAACCCAGTCACCAAATCCATACACTGCCTCAAACCCCTCCTACCTTAGCAAAATTATTTCCAAAAACCTCGACACACTCCTACAGATCACCTCTTGCATTGTACACAATGGTAAATCGGTTCTTTTTTGGCATGACAAATGGCTCTTACCAGAATCCCTAGCCACAGCCTACCCGGCCCTATACTCCCACCATACACAAACCCATGCATTGGTATGTGACATTATGCAAAATGATATTTCTGCTGGCCTTCGGTGTAGACTAACCAATGCGGCGTCCCGACAACTTGCTTCTCTCTCTAATCTGCTGCAGGATGTACACCTCACTGATGATCAGGACACCAGAACGATGCTAGATGGATCTCCATTCTCAACCAAAGCAGCCTACAAGCAACTACAAACCCAGCTCCAAGACCCCGACGCCTCACACATCTGGACCTCCAGCGTGCCAAAAAAGATCAAGGTGTTTGGATGGCTGCTTCACCTTGACAGGATCAATACAAGAGCGAACCTGCTGCACAAAAACATCATCACTTCGCAACAATGCCCGAGATGCCAAGCACCTGTCGAAGATCGCGCGCACCTGTTCTTCTACTGCCCAGCTTCCGCAGCGATATGGACGCGGCTGTCCATAGCACCATACACTCGCACTTTCTCAGATATCTGGTCCACGCCGCTACCTCGCCAACTCCCCTCGGCGATATGGAGCTCCGTCGCCCTCACTATTCTATGGAAGATTTGGGATGCAAGAAACGCCAAAGTGTTCCGAGCAGTGGATCAACCAGTAGAGGTGACACTTAGGAACATTATCTCGGACTTCACAATCTGGTCTCACCGCTTTAAGAAAGCGGAAATGAAGGTACACGCCGACCTGTGGCGTGACTACCTCTCCCTATGTAACCGACAAAACATTTCTTGATGCAATATATTCAGGTGGGGATCCTCTCCCCCCCGGTGAAAGCTTCAATTTTTTTTTTATAGGTACTGACATTTAGTTTTGCTGTGAGGAGTACTGAAGAGCTGAATAGTCGCCGGGTGAGCCACTAACTGAACTGAAGAAAGAAGATCCGACAGGAGGGATGACCACGTGAAGAACTGAATGTTGTGTGTGCGTGTAGTGTTAGAGTTGGTTTGTTAACACTTGTAAAATTTGTTCGGAGAAATTGTTGGCAGAGAATGTTGAAGAGGGATTGATGTTTGGATTGCATCTTTTGGGTCTGTGACTTTAAGAACAATGTTAATTTTCTGATGATATTTTACCGTTTCAAATTTCAGTTTAGTGCTTGCTCCCGCGTGACTAGAAAACATGTCTTCTATCTTTTTTATCCCAATCCTTGTACCAAGTATGACAAAGCATAACTCATGTTTGATAGGTCATCTTGATCTCCCTATTCGTCTGAACATGGATCGGAGGGAGTATATAAATAATACATTTTAACATGTCAACAAGTATGAAACATTAGAAAATTATATTTACAGGTACGACGATGATAGACATGTACTGATGAGAATAGGAAATGTAAGCAAGAGCAATTATGTGAATACACATAAATTAGGACATATATTTCAATCTCCTGTCTATAATAAAATTTGCTATCCCGTGGCAACGCACGGGCAATTGTCCTAGTATTTTAAAATGGACCAAGTCATGCTAGTTTAGTGTAAGAAATGTGGCTGCATTTTCTAATATGGCTGCTCAAATGTGAGAAAGTTTAACTTAAGGTAAGGGCTAAAGGTACACTAATTTAAAAACAAGGGAGCAGACCACACCATAGGTAGAGTTGTGAAGTGAGGTCTCCTTACTTTGTTATAGAAGTATTTTTTTGCGAAAATGGGTTTTTTTTTATATATCTTGCTTCCCATCAGTGACTGGTCAGCTCGATAATATTAAATAAGGATGATTCATGTGAATGATTAAACAAGTGGTTTTGTCTCCAACCCAACGTAATACTACCCCGTTTAAGAATGTGACACATATAAATTTAGTTAAAAGTTTAAAAAACTTACTTAGTTTGATTAAATATATGTATAAAAAATATCCACATCTACAATACCAATCAAATATACTATGAAAATATATTTTATGTCGATCTCTTAGACTATGTTAACTTTTGAATAAAATTATATGCCTTGCATTTTAGAATTGAGTACATGGTTTGAGGTGTTGTCAAATTTTGGTGTCCAGTGCATGCTCCTGAGGGCCTGCTCGCCACTAACACACAAACCACTCGCCACCTAAATCGCGCCCCTCCGTCTTTGCAACAATTCTTCCGCACCCGCCGCCACCTGCCACACTAGTCGCCTTTGCTGGTGCCGCCTGATGGGACTATTGCTCGCCGGAAGCTAGGGCTACTCTAGGCGTCGTTGCGTGCACATGCCGGCACCATGACAAGCCCCAACTCGCTGAATGTCATCTCCGAACCAACCAGTAGCTACGACGCCCACCACCTATTTAGTCATTTGCGCGAACGAGTTTGAGGTATAGACTTGGTCATTTGGACATGTGTTACCATTTGCGCTGGATATTGTCTAAGAACATTGTCGGCTCATTGTCGGACACCTAAATGGATAAGGCTGGCCAGACGACCAATTTCGTGTCCGCGGTTCAATCCAAACGATCAGAAAATGGAGAATTTGTGCCCGAAGTGGGTTGAGCCGATGGAGAGGCCGTAAGTGGCCCACAACAGTATATACTTCACACTGTCCCATTACGGATGAATCCAATGAAATCAAGTCAAGTGCCGTGAGGAATGCATGCACGAGCAGACGATCGAACTGTAGGCCATGTTCAGTTCGTCAGGTCGGGTCCCGGCGCGTCTCCGGGTTTGATTTGACCAAGGCACAAAAGGTTCAGCAAACGGAGCAAGCAGCACGGGATGCCCGTCGGCGTGGTCGCTCGCGGATGGCGACGCGAGCGGGTGCGCGCGCCGCGTGTGTTCTTCCCGGGGGAATCGAATCGGATGCCATGGATCCATCGAGTCGGTTGGTCCACGCGCTCGCCGCCACGCCTCACGCCGCCCTCGCCGCCACGGCCGGGCGGCCGTCACGCACGGCACGATCCCTCTTCCCTCGTCGCCGCGCGGCTGGACGCGCCGGCGTGCGCGCATCGTCGAACATGTTCGGATGCGCCGTCAGTTCATCACTGTACTGTGACCCTGTGAGGATTCGGCCGTGTCTGTCGTTTTGCTTTTGGAATGGCGCAGAAGGTACGAGTGCCGCGTCGGATCGGACGATGTCGCTGCCAGAGACGTTGACGCTCAGGTGAAAAAACCATGCGTACGTACGCGCCTACTCAAATTCTTTTTCACGTCCGTCGGTCCAATTAGGGTGCATGAGTTTTTTTTTTTTTGAGAGTTCCTGACACCTCTATTTACTTAGTGATGAACGGTACAACTTAGGTATCAGGTGATTCTAGCAGCCACAACCGGCGTCCATGTTCGAAATACAAAGAGGATCTAGCTAAAATTACGAGCATGTGTGTTAGAACATCTAATTTCATGAGCTAAGTTGAATAGTGTTAAAATCAGTCCTTCACTGATCTATATCACGGAGGATGAAGTAGTAGCTGTTCCTACTAGACTCCGGAATGTCACTCATGACTTCCACACTGCAAGAGTTAACCACTCACGTAGATATACATATTTTTGTCTATTTTACATATGCCACAAATACAAATATTTAAGTTTCAGATTTCGCACACAAGTAGTTGCATTCAATACCTACGTGCAAATATTTTGTTAAATTTTTCTGAAGTCTAAAGTTACATGAAAAATACATTGACTTTTCCCACGAACCCCACCGCTGGCTTTTTATTGGCTACAATATTGAGTTCATCTGACCTTTGGTGCACATAATTCCTCCTGGAGTAAGCTGCCATGGCTGCCTTGGGGTTTTTGTCAGCAAAGTCCAAAGCTGATATATACTCCAGATCCAATTTACTTTAGAAGTTTGTACCGTCATGCGATCAGAGGAGGTGATGTTTACTGATCCTAATACCTCAACAGGATCTGTGTCGCAGCTGTGGGCTGTTGCCTCTCCGAGCATCCCGGCCAGATGGTGGAAATTAACGGGCGTGTCAGTTCTATGCTGTGCCTAGTTTTGTCACGCCGTCTCTAGTATTTCGTAAACAAATACCGTACGTCGATTTGATTTGGACATGATCTCATAGTGCTCGACAGAGTGCCTCAGAATGTTCAGACAAGATCCAATCCAGACGGTGGAATCCTAGGAGATTCTGTGGTCAAAGAAAGGTAATACAACTAGTGAGGTCAACTCGACATTGAGACCGACATCCATGTTCAGACGATTAAATAATTAGAAAACCTCTCTTTTCAAAAGGAAGGATTTCACGTTAAGGAACGGAAGCTATATATATGCGTTAGAACACTAGACGCCTAGACGGTCCATAGTATCGGCACACGAAAGCAAGAAAATTATGTGGAATTTTATCCATGCCCGCATAAATATTATTATCTTCGTTCTAAGCGAAGGTAATACTTACTTTTAGAAAAAAAAGGGCTAAACTAGTTTTCTAAAAAAGCATATACGTTAGTATTTTAAAACGAAGGTAATAATTAATTTTAAAGAGATGACAAGAAATTAGGAAGTATTGTCATCGCTTCCACGAGGGGAAATAAGAGGGGAAGATACAATGTATTTTGTGTCTTATGAGTCATGACGGGTGGGTCACTACTGGAACAGGGCAACTCTTTCAGTAATTGATTACCCGCTCCATACACAGCTACCAACTAATGGTAAACCTACTTGACGATCATGGCTAGCAGCAGAAGATTAGAGCATCTCCAGTCGCGTCCCCCAAAGCGTCCCTCAAAACGATTTGGGACGCGCCGGACAAAAAAACGTTTCCAGCCGCGCGCCCCAAAGGCCTTTTTTGTCCGGCATGGCCCGATACGGTGTCCGGTGTCCCGAGCCCGTCCCCATCTCACAGAGGACGCACCGGGCACGCCGGACACAACGAAATGAGAGGCGAGGAGGCGCGGGCCTGACCCGTCAGCGGCTCGGACGCTCAACCGCCACATACGTAGCGACGGTGCAGTTGCCAGGAAGCGGAACCGTCGCATTGGCAACCGCGTCGACGACGCACCAACCCCGCCGGAATGGAGCGCCGACTCCTCAGAAGAACAACCGCTGCTCTCTTCGACTTCTGCGCCGCCGTTCATCCGCGCTCAATAAGACCCGCGCGTACGTACGCCGCCATTCATCCAAGCCTCCATCCGACACCTCCAGCGACGATGAGCTACATCTCCCAGCTCCCGTCCGACACCTCCAGGCGAGGGAAAGCCTGCCGGCCGGCGCCATTGGTGGGACGAGCCGGGACGCCGAGCAGGCGGCGACGATTCCCCGCCGCCGGTTGACGGCGAGGAGGAATGGCCGGGCTGGGAGGAGGACGCGGAGGAAGAAGAGAGCGAGGACGCGGCGGCGGCGGTGGCCCGTGCGAGGCGAAGGCGGCCAAGGCCAAGGCCGCCAAGGCCAAGGCCAAGGCAAAGGCGCAGCCGACGAGCACCGGCGACGACGAGGAGGACTCCGACGCGTCGGGCGCCGACACCGCCTCTTCGGAAGAGGTGACGAGCAGGAAGCGCCACCGCGATGACGACGACGAGGCGGGGCCATCAGCGAAGAAGAAGAAGTAGATAGTTTATATGTATTTAATTATATTTTTTCGAAGTTTTATATATAATTTGTTTATGTTCAACCGATTTGAATATTAGTAAATAGTTTTTTTCTAGCCAAAAAAATTATTTTAAATGTTTGGGGGCGGCGTTTGGGGGACGCGGCTGGGAGCGACGTCCCCCAAACGCGGCACGAACAAAACACGTCCTCCAAACGCTCGATCCAGCGCGGTTTGGGGGACGCTTTGGGGGACGCGGCTGGAGATGCTCTTAATACAGCTAATCCGCGTTGGGCAGATTAATTGGAGTTTCCTGTGCTGTTTTCCCCCCTTTTTCCTTGTTTTTTTCAAGCACTCTCAGTAGTGGCCGCGACCCGTCTCTTTCCTATCGTTTTCAGGTTGTCCACCTAAGTGTAACCTGCTGTTGCATACAGCATACTGGCCTTCTTTTGGCCTTTTCCTTCTCCTATAATATATCACATGCAAGGTTTTTGCATGATTCGAAAAGGATAGGGGAGAAGAACACAACGTGATCATGTGTGGCTGATGGCCAGGGTGGGTCATTACTGGAACAGGGGGCTTCGGTCATCTATCACTATCAGACTATCACCAACAATCTGAAATCCTAATGTTTTGACGATCATGTCCAGCCAAAACAGGATACTACAAAAATATACTACTTCCTTCGATCGGTAAAGATTGACGCGGAATAGAGCAACGATAGGTACATATTCGCCTCAATTAAATCCGATAGGAGGTTGTAGTTCCGTGATGATTGTAATTAAAATAAAGTGCAGTAACCATCTAAACGTGAGGCCGTCAATCCGTAGACGAACGCGAGTAGTGAGTATCCTATTCTTACGTTTGTCTCTGCTTTCTTGTGTGCTCAAGTGGGATATCTGCTACTACGTACACTACAGATGCCTGCCGTGAGCCTCAGAACTGGACTTCAGCTTGGAAAGTGGGGTTCTCTTCCTTTGTCCTTGTTTGAAGCAAAATGAACAGCATGCACTTGTTTGAGGAAGCCAGACATGTCCAGTTCGAGCATGAATTGCTGCACGCCATGATTCATTCAAGCTTCAATTCAGAGCATTTATCTCTTTTTTATAGGCAAGCGTTGAATATAATTGCTTAATCTCTTTCATCAGATTGGTCTTATTATGGTTGAATTGGATCATGCAATTCCACAACAAATTCATGGCATTTTGTCACTTGGAGAGTGGGACAACCTTTTCTCTCTGACTATGTACAACATCCTTTCCATATTAACCGTCCTAGACTTGTCTAGATTCGTAATTGTTGGGCATAGTATATGACAAAGCTTTTGTTTCCGATAATTATCTTATAATTATGCCATAGTTAGTTCATAACGAGTGCTACACTTGCACAATTTTAAAATCTTGTCTTGGTTTTCGAGGTCAGTAATAGTCGAGGTATATGTTGTTGAAAATATATCTTGCTATATTCAAACTACGGACTAACTTAGTTCAATTTGGATAAGACTTTTTTGAAGAAGCCAGACATCACTCTATTGTGGATGTTCGATTTGTGCATGAATCGTTGCACGCCATGATTCCTTCAAGCGTGAATACAGAGCGTTTCTCTCTTTCTTTTGAGACAAGTTAACGGAATTTGGTCCTTTGGAGAGAATGTAACAACATTTTCTCTCTGACTATGTGAATAGGTCATGCATAAGGTTTATATGATTCAAATTGGTTTTATAGAAAAGTTGGAGAAATGCCCAATTTTTTTTCCAAGTGGTTTTTTTTATTGGTAGGATTAAATCCCATGAATTCCTAACGATATTCTTGCACCACATTTATAGGAAATTTTATATGGATTCAAACCCGCTGGAAAATATCATTTTTTTCCTAATCGTGTTCCGAATCCCTTGAGTCAAACAAGCCATAAAGTAGGAGTCCACACACATACCAGTTGGCACCATTTTAGCATATTTGTCTGTTATACCGTTGTGTTTGTTGCCATTAATTATCATCCTTTTTTTTTTGTTGCTACAAGCATGCCAGAGTTAATTTTATAATTAGTGCTACTCTTGCCAAACTTTAAAATCTTGTCACGGTTTTCCGAGGCAGTTACAGTTAAGGTACATGTTGCAGAAAAGACATCTTGGTATGTTCAAAATAGCGCACAACCTAGTTAAATTTTGCATAACTTATAGTGGGACAAATTGTAGCAAATTCCGTTGTTATATGTTAGCAAAAGTAGCATTTTTTACTTCCTCTGGCCCATATTACTTGTCGCATACTTAGTATAACTTTATACTAAATCTACAATAAATAATATGGATAGGAGAAAACTTGTATAACTGTAGCATGGTTGGGCAACAATCAGCAGGCCTCGGTCGAGAAACATGATTCGCTTCTATCATGTCCAACTGAAGAAGGATCAAACTATAACGGGCCCAAGTTATCCAGAGAGCAAGAGGCCCATGTATGCAGTTGACAAATGAGGTCCAAAAATGGGGTTGGGACTCGGCCCATCAATCAAGAACGTTTTTGTTTAGATTGTCTGCATTCATATCCCGAAAAAAATACAAAGTTGTTGCCCCTAACAAGCACTGAGAAACACAAACACAAAGGACCACGAACACCTAGAACACCCTAAGACAACCATAACCCATGAGGATCTCCGGAGCCCTGTGTCATCATCCCACAATCTTGAGAGAAGACCCCTGCGGCAGAAAAAACTGCAACCAAACGCAAGCAGTCATCATCTTCGACCACAGTGCAATTGCCACCACGTTGCTTCCTCCTTCCTTGACACCAGCGCCGAGAAGGCATGGACACCAATCCAACACACCGACAAGGAGAAAGAAGGGTCTTCGTCTCCATGCAACCATCTCCCATCTGAGGACCCAACCGGGTGGTGCCGATGGACCTCTAGCCCCCATAGCCCGCGACCTCGACGAGATCCGGGGACTGTTACCGCCCGATTTTGGCCAAATCAGGAGATGGGCCGTAAGTGAAGATGGGCTTGAAGGACGTACATGTGGAGCATCTTCAAAGCGGACTTGCGCTAAGAGTTTGGGCTAAACCGCCCGTGTATCTGTAATATTATTAGATCGTAACGTGTTTAGAATTAACAGTTAGAGTCCGGCCCGTGCACGGTTAGGTGCACGCCTCAATTAGAAAGTCCCTTGGACTATAAATATGTATCTAGGGTTATCAGAAATGGAGGACAATCATCGTTCAACCAACACAAATCAGGCGCATCGCCACCCCTTTCTTCGAGGGTTTCTCCCGGGTAAGCACCATGCTGCCTAGATCGCATCTAGCGATCTAGGCAGTATACGTTTATTCGTCAACCTTGTATTGCTCGTGCTGAAGCCTTGTTGATGGCGAACAGTACTATTTATCCTTAGGTGTTTAGGGGCTTGCATTGATGCTTTCACGTGCATATTTGCGTGGCGATGCCGTCCCTCGACACCTAGCTGCCCTTACGTCTATCCAGACGTAAGGGCAGCATCTTGCTTGTTCGTTACTTAGTAGATCCGATCCGTTATAGTTGCTCCTTGCTCCGCGGGGATTAGTTTAATATCTGCATAGTTAGGCCTTACGGCTGGGGTCGGAGGATCCGGTAGTGCGTTAGATGTTGTTCACCGTCCCTGCGAGGGATGTTCCGGGAATCGACGTTATGTTGGTTTTAGGCCTCTCGTAGGGGTGGTTTGCATCATCTTCCGTAGCTGCTAGGCCCGATCACACGTAGGACGTTCGGTTATGCGGTAAAAACCCTAAACTGTCGTGGATCGTTTTAGCTTTGTCCCGATCAAGCGGGATCCCCATGCCATTGTAAATCCAACGTGAAACATGGGGCGATCGGCTCCTTGAGCCGATCCACGAGGAAACCCGAGAGCCGATAGGGCTCGTATTTAATGTTTACGTGTCTACAATGCAGGAACAATCGAAGCACTCTAACACCTTCCCGATCGGGTCTAGGTCGGGTGGCACGCCCTAGCAACCGCCGGGACGTGGCTAGAAGATTTGCGGGACGACGCGAGGTGCCGAGGGTCCACTAAGCGGCCCCGGGAGCTTCCCGGCTCTTTGTGTTGCTCAGCCATTGCCCGTCGGTGGGTTTTGGAGGGTAACACATTCGCGCACGCCGGTGGGACCACCTTACGCAACATCCACGTCAACATCGGCATCCGAGATGGCGGAGGAACAGATCACATACGAGGATCTTCCTCCCGATCATAAGAAGAAGTACGATGAGTCTGAAGGCCATCGTTGAAGCCGAACTCATCGGCTCCTTTGAGAAGACCCGTTCGCACGGCATCAGGTTCAAAGGATTCACGCCACAAGGTGTCCTCGATGGGTTGGATTTATCCCTCCCTTCAGATGAACGAACCAGAGCCCTGCGACAGGAAATCAACTACGTGGTGGCCCATTCACTGCATCGGCATTCTGAGAGCCTGGTGAATTCTTTGGAGCGCGTTGCGTTCCGGGTGGTCCAAGAGATCATGGAGCGTCGGTACTCCCCTTCAGGACCTGCTCTAGGGACTCACCAAGGAGAGGTGCAACTCCACACCAGGCCACCATTGCCGTACGCTATGGCAGCTCCACATCAACAAGGTTCACCGGCATACGTTGTCCACAAGGTTGGAAGTGATCCGGGCGACTACCAGTTCTTATATGAGCCGCCCAAGGAGATCCCACACGGGTACGTGTGCACTTTGTGCCGGATTGCAACAACTGGACACAGGCGATCCGAGCTCCAGCAGGAGGGATTGCCGGAGCAGGAGCCATTGTTCCGGCAGGAGGAACGACTGCAGCAGCGGGGAGTTTGGGAGCGGAAGCTGAGAAACAGGCGTGGCTAGCCAAGTATACCACTGCACCAGTCCAGGAAAGCTCAGCTGCCACCACCTCCACCGCAGATCGGATCGGCGCAGTCTCGAGAGATCGGTTCGGCATCTTGCCGAAGAAGAAGATAATCGGCTATTCCAAGCCGTACCCCAATGAGTTCGACCTGATCCCACTACCACCTAAGTACCGGCTTCCGGACTTCAACAAATTCAGTGGGTCGAAGGGTCTAGCTCCATTGAACACGTGAGCCGATACTTGGCCCAGCTGGGCATGGCTTCGGCATCGGATCAGCTACGGGTGAGGTGCTTCTCGCAATCCCTCACCGGTCCAGGCTTTTGGATGGTACACCTCGCTGCAGCCGAACTCAGTACGATCATGGAAGCAGTTGGAGGAACAATTTCACACCCAATATCATTCAGAAGCTACGGAAGCTGGTATTGCTGAACTAGCACAAGTTCGGCAGAGACGAGGAGAGACAGTGGCTGAGTACATTCAGCGTTTCAGAACTGTCAAGAACCGATGCTATTCGGTTCATTTAAGCGAGAAGAAGCGATCGAGCTGGCCGTGGCGAGGCCTTGCAGCGTCATTCAAAGATCCGACGTTCCAAGTGGAGTACAACTCGTTGACGCACTTTGGTCGATGAGGCTGACCTTATATGAACAGCGCCATCCGGAACTGTACCAGGACAAGTTCAAGCGCGCGATAACCCTGGTCAATGCTGATGAGGATGAAGATTCTGCGGAAGATCAGGAAGTTGCGGTAGCCGAGTGGACTCGGACGCCAGTACCTGTGTCCTGCAAATGGGTGAACCCGCCAGGGCCTCCAAGAGGGTTGGACTTCGATGTGAGCAAAACTGAACAGATCTTCGATCTGCTACTAAAAGAGAAGCAGTTGAAGCTCCCTGAAGGCCACAAGATCCCTACGGCACAGGAGATGAACAAAAGGCCATACTGCAAATGGCATCATACGTTCACGCACGCCACCAACGACTGCAAAGTGTTGCGCGCACAAATTCAGATGGCGATAGAATCAGGCCGATTAACTTTCGGACAGTTTGCCATGAAGGTAGACATGCGTCCGTTTCCGGACGTCAATATGGTGGACCTGAGCCACTCCATAAGGGAACCTGGGTTCTCTTTTGATGTCAATATGGCAGGGTTTGTGATCCGCCATGGCAAAGATAAAGCCGAGAGCAGCCACTCTCGTGGCAAGGATAAAGAGGAGGCCGTTCCACGCGACCGGCCCCAAGATGATGATAGACGGTACCTAACCGAGGAGGAGGTGAGAAGCATACGGTATCAGCGCCCACTCTCCGTGCATCTCCTCAACAAATATGAACAGCAGTATGACCGACGTCAACGCTACGACGAAGACGATGAAAAATATCGTCGGTCGGATGCGGAAAGCAGGAGGTATCGTCGACGCATGACAGGAACAACGACGGGTACGAACGTCGCGCTAGAGGGAGGTCAAGGGAGCAAGACGACGTGGATAAGCATTGGGACTGTCCCTTCTTCAAACATTGCTGGGACTCAGGAATGAGCCGATTGCCAACAATCGAGAATTGCCCAGAATGCAAACAGCGAAGGAGAAGGACAAACGAAGTTTCAGTGTTCGAGCGTCTAGGACCTCTCCCACCTCATAACAAGCGAGCTGAGTCATCTCAAGAAGAAGACTTCGAGGAGTCAGATGGAGAAGAAGATAGGTATCACCGGCCAAGGTGGTGCCCTGATGGACTCGACCATTCTCGGAAGCGTAGAGTGCGGCGGCTGCGAAACCTCGGAAGAAGCCGAGGCACGATGCCGTACACGTTGAGAAGAGCACGGCCCGATCCGGCCGTGAAAATTCAGCAAACAGTGGAGACGAAGGCGCGCCCGCCAAAGAAAGTATGGCGCCCAAAACAGGCGAAAGCCGATGCACGAGCATCGGGCTGAGGCCGATGCAGAGACATCGGCTGACACAAACATGGTGTTTATACTCCCGTCGGAGTTTCGCGCTCCAAGCGACGAGGAAGTTTCAGTGGCTCAATTCGACTGCGGTCCACGACCAGTTATCTTTGAAAAGCCACGAGATAGAAGCTACAGGCATCTGAAAGCCCTATACTTGAGGGGTTACATCAACGGGCAGCCTGTCGGCAAGATGTTGGTTGATACGGAGCGGCGGTCAACATAATGCCGTATTCCATGCTACGTCGTTTGGGGCATTCTAGCGACGATCCGATCAAGACCAACATCACATTAAGTGACTTCAACGGCCGGGCATCGAGCGAAAGGTGTTCCGAATGTAGAGCTTACGTAGGCCGGAAGACCATACCTACTGCGTTCTTCATCGTCGACGGCAAAAGCAATTACGCCGTCCTATTAGGAAGGGACTGGATTCATGCTAAGCTGTTGCATCCCGTCTACAATGCACCAATGCATCATACGGTGGGATGGAGATGAAGTGGAAGTCGTTCGGGCGGATGACTCAATCGAGATATCATTAGCTGCCATGAGCGTGTGGGAAGCGAGATAACCAAGAGCCGCTCTCGGAATCGGTTTAGAGGTTGTGAGCGCATCGAAGCCTCGAAAAATGGGGTAAGGCTGGTTTTATCCACCGGCCTAGTAGAGTAGCGAGATCCAAGACATTGGACGTACGTGGCAAGCCGATCCGCGAGATCGGCCCTCAAAAAGTGAAAAGCAAAGGATCTTATCTCCAGACATGCCACGCAGCTACGGTTGAAATCCAAGAAGTTGCAAACCATCGCCAAAGCATTGCAACGGAAAAGGAGGCCGATTCCCGCAATCGGCCAAAATTATCATCGACATCCTTTTGTCCGTATTCGGCATTGATCCAACGAGATGCTGAAGAGCCGATACCATCAATGACTTGACGAGAATCGGCTCGGGGCACATAGATGGATAAGACACGAGGATACGAAGCTGAGAATGCATGCCAAACGCCCGGCGAACGGCTCAAAGAGGGGGGCCGATACATAAACAAATCGACCGCAAAAAATCCAAAATACAGAAATTTTTGAGCACAGCCGATGCGTAGACATCGACTTAAGGATTCAAAGCCGATGCACGGCCATCGACTCAAGGGATACCACTGTTACAAGCGGAAGCCATCTACTGGAGGAACCCCTCAATGGGATTGCTTGGTGACTCAGGCCCTCTCTTCAAGGACTTCCAACTCCTTCTACAAGACTTCAAGCTTGGCAGCACCAGCAGGAGCGTCAGTTTGGGCGTCCGAGACGGCCCTTTTTCTCATTTAAGCTGCTGGTAGTCGCCGGCAAGTTGGAGGATTGCGGCCACGGCCAACAACAAGAACGGCATGGACGTGCGGATCGGAGGCTAGGATCATGAGAATGACCGACGGTCATCCAGTTGAACTGAACTGCATTCCCATCAGAGGTTGCCTCATTGGACTGAAGAAGCTCGGGGGGTAGTTCACATTGAAGGTTCTCTGCTTTTGAAAAGCCGATTTGGTTAGAATCGGCTGATGCTGCACCACAGTTGAGAAACTGATAGTGGCCCAATGCGGCTGGTGCACTTTCATTCTCGCCTTGACCGAGGCTCGGGGGCAGCTAGCCACGAAGATTATTCGCTGCGAAAAGCCGACGGTGTTGAAATCGGTCATCTACTGCATCATAACCATGTTGAAGGGTAGAGGACTCTTGCAGAGGAAAATTACCAGGTTGACAGGAGGAGTTTGAAGAAAGAGCCATTATAATTGACAGGCTTGGGGCCGGTTTGTGTTGGAGATATGCCCAAGAGGCAATAATAAAAGTGGTTATTATATATCTTTATGTTTATGATAAATGTTTATATACCATGCTATAATTGTATTAACCGAAACATTGATACATGTGTGATATGTAAACAACAAAGAGTCCCTAGTAAGCCTCTTAACTAGCTTGTTGATTAATAGATGATTAGTTTCATAATCATGAACATTGGATGTTATTAATAACAAGATTATATCATTATATGAATGATGTAATGGACACACCCAATTAAGCGTAGCATAAGATCACGTCATTAAGTTATTTGCTATAAGCTTTCGTTACATAGTTACCTAGTCCTTATGACCATGAGATCATGTAAATCACTTATACCGGAAAGGTACTTTGATTACATCAAACGCCACTTGCGTAAATGGGTGGTTATAAAGGTGGGATTAAGTATCCGGAAAGTATGAGTTGAGGCATATGGATCAACGGTGGGATTTGTCCATCCCGATGACGGATAGATATACTCTGGGCCCTCTCGGTGGAATGTCGTCTAATGTCTTGCAAGCATATGAATAAGTTCATAAGAGACCACATACCACGGTACGAGTAAAGAGTACTTGTCGGAGACGAGGTTGAACAAGGTATAGTGTGATACCGATGATCAAACCTCGGACAAGTAAAATATCGCGTGACAAAGGGAATTGGTATCGTATGTGAATGGTTCATTCGATCACTAAAGTCATCGTTGAATATGTGGGAGCCATTATGGATCTCCGAGATCCCGCTATTGGTTATTGGTCGGAGTGAGTACTCAACCATGTCCGCATAGTTCGCGAACCGTAGGGTGACACACTTAAAGTTGGATGTTGAAATGGTAGAACTTGAATATGGAATGGAGTTCGAATATTTGTTCGGAGTCCCGGTTAAGATCCCGGACATCACGAGAGTTCCGGAATGGTCCGGAGAATAAGATTCATATATAGGATGTCATTTTATGTGAATTAAAATGATTCGGAAGGTTCTATGGAAGGTTCTAGAAGGTTCTAGAAAAGTCCGGAAGAACACACCTAGGAAGGTGGAGTCCACATGGGACTCCACCTCCATGGCCGACCAACCCTAGTGGGGTGGAGTCCCAAGTGGACTCCCCGCAAGGGGCCGGCCACCCCCATATGGTAGGTGGAATTCCCACCTCTAGTGGGAATCCTAGCTTGGGAAGGTTTCCCACCATATGGAAGGTTTTGGGTTCGGGTCTTATTCGGAGACTTGTAGTCCAACACTTGGGGCTTCCACCTATATAATGAGGGGCATAGGGGAGGGGGCCGGACACACCAAAGCCACCACCTTGGCCGCCCCCTATAGTGGCCGGCCACCCCTCTCCCCAAACCCTAGCGCCCCGCTCCTCCACCATATCCCGCACGCTTAGCGAAGCTCCGCCGGATTTCTCCACCGCCACCGACACCACGCCGTCGTGCTGTCGGATTCAAGAAGGAGCTACTACTTCCGCTGCCCGCTGGAGCGGGGAGGTGGACGTCGTCTTCATCAACAACCGAACGTGTGACCGAGTACGGAGGTGCTGCCCGTTCGTGGCGCCGTGATCAAGATCTTCTACGCGCTTTTGCAAGCGGCAAGTGATCGTCTACCGCAGCAACAAGAGCCTCATCTTGTAGGCTTTGGAATCTCTTCAAGGGTGAGACTCGATAATCCCCTCGTTGCTACCGTCTTCTAGATTGCATCTTGGCTTGGATTGCGTGTTCGCCGTAGGAAATTTTTTGTTTTCTATGCTACGTTGTCCTACAGTTTGTTGCTGCAAAGAGACAAAGCCTCGCGGCGAAAGTTGTAGGCGATCAAGATTTTCAGCAATGGTCCTATAGTTCCCCTGAAGGCATCAATTCTGGAGTTTTGCCGAATAGGGCTAACATGAAGGCTTGGAGGACTTGGATTTCCAAGATTTAAGGTGTGCGCGATTCCGGTTTGGTCCCGTTCGGCTGAAATTTGAGTATCCAAACTAATCTATCTCGAAATGTATCATAAGAGACCGATGCGTTGCCATCGGTTCGTCGAGCGTTGATCAGGCTAACAATCGGCAAAATCCATATAAGGGAGAATCGGCTAAATCACTCGGTCAAGAAATCGGCAAAATCAAGTTGGGGAAATTCTTCATTGATAAATAAGATTTCTTACATAAAGAGACGGTTGCTCTCAAAAGGAAGAGTTGGGGGGTGCATGGCCTTATCTACTACTGCTGGTCCTAAGCTAAGCTCCTATCTAGGGGCCATGGCTGCCCCTCATCGTCGTCGTCGTCACCATCACCGTCGTCGGCCGGCATTTCCCGGCCAGCTCGTCTTCGGCTGGCGTGGCGGCTGCCGGCGGGGCCTTCGTTGTCCTCATCCTCCTCGTCAACATCGTCGTCCTCGACTGCCGAAATCGGCGAGGTGCCGGGCCAGGGGCAATGGCGTTTGGCCGGCGGCTCGTCGGAGGAGCCGTCGTCCTCCTCCTCCTCGTTCACCTCCTCGGAAGAGGGGAACCCGTCCCAGGAAAAGCGGTCGTCATCGCTTGCCTCCACCGCTTCCTCATTGGCGAGGAAGCGGAGGTCACTCTCCCCGTCAGTTGAGGACCTGTCATCCTCGGACCAGACGGAGGAGTCATGGTCCTCCTTGTCCCATGCTTTGTTGGGGCAAGGATATCGTGACGCCGCTGCGTACCCCGCTCCGTGTTGACTCCGGATGGGGGAGGACACGTAGGAAAGGCCTGATGAAGTGGAGGAGGAAGAAGAGGAAGAAGACATGGCGGCGGAGGAGGGTTTTTGGAAGTGCGTGCGAGAAGGATGAAGAGGAGAAGCGATTCGATGCGGCCAAATAAAAAGGGGATATAATGATTTAATGCCTAAGCGGTTCCCAAGGACGTGGGGCTGGAGCCGTCAAGTCGTGCGAGAGAAGTTGAGAAGGCAAGACGTCATCATGAAGAAAAGCTGCAGACGGATTACCGCCACGACATGACCCTTCAAAGGAGACAGATGATTTTGCAATTATCATTATCAAAACCAGGGGGGCATGTGTTACCGCCCGATTTTGGCCAAATCAGGAGATGGGCCGTAAGTGAAGATGGGCTTGAAGGACGTACATGTGGAGCATCTTCAAAGCGGATTTGCGCTAAGAGTTTGGGCTAAACCGCCCGTGTATCTGTAATATTATTAGATCGTAACGTGTTTAGAATTAACAGTTAGAGTCCGGCCCGTGCACGGTTAGGTGCACACCTCAATTAGAAAGTCCCTTGGACTATAAATATGTATCTAGGGTTATCGGAAAAGGAGGACAATCATCGTTCAACCAACACAAATCAGACGCATCGCCACCCCTTTCTTCGAGGGTTTCTCCCGGGTAAGCACCATGCTGCCTAGCGATCTAGAGCGAGTATACGTTTATTCGTCAACCTTGTGCTTGCTCGTCTTTGAAGACTTGTTGATGGCGAGCGGTACTATTTATCCTTAGGTGTTTAGGGGCTTGCATTGATGCTTTCACGTGCATATTTGCGTGGCGATGCCGTCCCTCGACACCTAGCTGCCCTTACGTCTATCCGGACGTAAGGGCGGCATCTTGCTTGTTCGTTACTTAGTAGATCCGATCCGTTATAGTTGCTCCTTGCTCCGCAGGGATTGGTTTAATATACGCATAGTTAGGCCTTACGGCTGGGGTCGGAGGATCCGGTAGTGCGTTAGATGTTGTTCACCGTCCTGCGAGGATGTTCGGGAATCGACGTTATGTTGGTTTTAGGCCTCTCGTAGGGGTGGTTTGCATCATCTTCGTAGGCTGCTAGGCCCGATCACACGTAGGACGTTCCGGTTATGCGGTGAAAACCCTAAGCTGTCGTGGATCGTTTTAGCTTTGTCCTGATCAAGCGGGATCCCCATGCCATTGTAAATCCAACGTGAAACATGGGGCGATCGGCTCCTTGAGCCGATCACGAGAAGACTTTGAGAGGCCGATAGGGCTCGTATTTAATGTTTACGTGTCTACAATGCGGGGAACAATCGAAGCACTCTAACACCTTCACGATCGGGTCTAGGTCGGGTGGCACGCCCTAGCAACCGCCATGACGTGGCTAGAAGATTTGCGGGACGACGCGAGGTGCCGGGGGTCCACTAAGCGGCCACGGGAGCTTCCGGCTCTTCGTGTTGCTCAGCCATTGCCCGTCGGTGGGTTTTGGAGGGTAACGGGGACCCCCCCCCGCTGGCTCCTAGACGAGGCGGAGGCCTCGCGCGAGCGCGAACGGGCCCGAGAGGAATTTATTCGGACGCGACACCGCCGCACGGCCTCAGCAGCGTCTCCCACAACCTTGACCCTACCACGCACCCGCCAAACGGACAGACCCGAGGTTCCCCCTCCCTCCCGCCGCTGGAGCGGCCGACAGAGAGAGAGGGAACCGACGGCACGCAAGGGAGCCCTCGTTTGCCTCCTGGGTCGCCTTGTGCAATCCCCTTTTCCCGGAGCGAGAAACCGTTTCGTTCCACTGTTATTTCCTCGGATGAGTTTCTGTGTGCAAAATCCAACAAGTTACTGTTGTTTGTAACCAAGAGATCAGAGTCAGATTCATCTGGAAAAAAAGATCAAACAAGTTTTTTTTAAACTAATGATCAAACAAGTTGAGAAATCCTGTTCCGTTCGATTGGGATCTAACGGTCTCGACGGAGCACCCGAGAAGAGAGAATGGGGGAAGGGCGAGGAAACAGCCAAACAGGGCCGGCGAAAGGAAAGCAGGTAAAGGAATCCATGGCGCAGGGGAACAAACCAAAACCCTAGTCGCCACTCCACCAATCCGATCCGGCCCCGATTCCGATGGACTTCGCGGAGCTGGAGGCGGTGGAGGGCCTGCGCTGGCCGTGGCACTCGTGGCCGCCGACGCCGTCCGCCGCGGAGGCGCTGGTCGTGCCCACCGCGGTGCTCTGCGCGCCGCTCCACCCGACGGCGCCCGACCTGCTCCCGATCCTGCCCTACCCGCCGCTCCGCTGCGCCACCCGCACCTGCGCCGCCGCCCTCAACCCCTTCTCCCGCGTCAACCACGCCGCCGCGCGCTGGTCCTGCGCCTTCTGCGGCGCCGCCGCCAACCCCTACCCGCGCCACCTCTCCCCCGACGCCATCCCCGCCGAGCTCTTCCCCACCCACTCCAGCGTCGAGTACACGCTCCCCCCCGACCCCGCCGAGGGCGGCGGCGGCGGTGGCCCGCCCGCGATCGTCTTCGTCATCGATGCGGCCACGGACGGGGACGAGCTCGCCGCGCTCAAGGCGGAGGTGCTCAGGGTCGTGCAGGGCTTGCCGGAGAGGGTCAGGGTGGCGCTTGTCACCTTCGCCGCCTCCGTGTGGGTCCACGATCTCGGCTTCGAGGGCTGCGCCAGGGTCGTCGTGTTCAACGGGGAGCGTGAGCTCGAGTCGGAAAAGGTTGGTGGATTCTCAATTCCTAATGTCATCCTACTTCTAGGGTGTTGCATAGTTAGATTTTGTATGCTAATTATAGACGCAGTTCAGTGCTCCGTGCAAGGTGCCAAGTCAGTAGGAATCACATTTACTTCCGCTGATTCAGTTAGATTGTATTCTAGTTACTTCCGCTGATTCAGTTAGATTGTATTCTAATTACTTCCGCTAATTCAGTTAGATTGTATGCTAATTACTTCAGTTCAGTTAGAATGAACGCTAATTATTGCATAGTTAGATTGTATGGTGAAGTAGATCAGTGCTCCGTGCAAGCTGTAAGTCAGCACGTGCTAGGCGATCACATTTGCTTCCACTGCCTTTGCTATAAATTAATGTAACATGTTATATGGTGAAAAGAAAATGGTTTCCGATTCTAAGTATCACACATATTGATTTATAACCCGGCCCTGTTTGCGGCGACTTACACTGTTTGCTAAGAGAAAAAGCTTCCCTGACCGGTCTACTTCTGAAACTGATTATGAACAAGTTCAAGCAAATCTCTTGAAGAAATCGCAAGCCAGATGGGAATAGCTTCGAGGGCAAACCATGCTTGCGGGGGCTTGTGCATACCCCCCCCCCCCCCCTTCCCAAATGGAGCCATGTCTTGGCTTCTGATTTCCAAGTGGACTGAATAATGTGCATTGTAAATTAAGGGTTCAGTTTACGGCTGCTGAACTATGCTGCATTGAAATTACATTATAATCTTCCGTGAAAAAATTGCCACAATATAATAAAAAAGCTGGTCAAACAAACGGTAAAGCACATAAAAGCTGGTTAGAAAAGATTTATTATCATAATCCACTGCAATGCCAATTGCAGCATAGGTAACTCTCTAAATATTCTTCGTGATCTCTGCAATTTTTGTGATACATACGAGTCAAGCAGGGTGTGTGTTTTTGTGTTATAAGATAATTATTGTTGGATTAGTACACCTTGCATATGCTCATGTACATCAAACTACAGTGAGTCTATGTTCCCTTCTTTCTACACAAGGACTGAAAATGTTTGATTTGGACAGCAATGATTTTCAATTTATGATTAGTGACTCACTGGAAATAATTTGAATTGTGAAAGATATAATCTGTTGAAAGTTTTAATATGTTTGGATAGATAATTGATTACACATCCTTATTTTCAATTGGGTCAGTTACTGGTGCACCGCTAACGTCTTTAACCGATCTGTTGCAATAACTGCTTTTCTTTGTATAATTTGTCATTAATCTGTGTACCTCATAGGGCTTCTCTTATGTTTCAGATACAGCAACTTCTAGGTGTTCGACATTCACGATACAGCAAGTTGGCTGCACTGAAGGCCACTGAAGTGCAGAGATTTTTGTTACCTGTTTCTGAATGTGAATTTAGCATCACATCTGCAATAGAGGACCTGAGCTCTATGTCTGCTTGCCCACGTGGGCATCGCCCATTAAGAGCCACTGGTGCTGCTATTTCCACAGCTATTGCTCTTCTGGAAGGTTGCTGCTCGTCTAACACTGGTGGCCGGATTATAGTTTTTACATCTGGTCCCACGACAGTCGGTCCAGGACTTGTGGTGGAAACCGATCTTGGGAAAGCAATTCGTTCGCATCGTGACATTTTCAATGCCAATGTGCCTCTCATTGAAAAAGCACAGGACTTCTATAAGAAAGTTGCCAAGAGATTAACAGATAGTGCATTAGTTCTTGATCTGTTGGCTTGCTCTCTTGATCAGGTTGGGGCTGCAGAACTGAGGTATCCAGTTGAAGTGTCTGGTGGCTTAATGGTGCTTGCAGAGTCATTTGAGTCTGAACAGTTCAAAAGCTGTTTAAGGCAAACTTTCAAGCGTGAGGGTACTGATTACCTTAACATGAACTTTAATGCAACGATTGAGATAGTGACATCAAGGGAGGTCAAGATTTGTGGTGCTCTTGGTCCCTGCATCTCCCTCCACAGAAAAAATAGCTCAGTTAGTGATAAAGAAATTGGTGAGGGTGGGACAAATTGTTGGAAAATGAGTACACTGAACAACAAAACCTGTATTGCTTTCTTCTTCCGAGTTGATTGTAGCCATAGTACTGAGCGCAACAGTGAGCCCCCAACTGTCTTCTTTATTCAGTTTATGACAAGGTACCGACATGGTGATGGTAGCTATCGCCTAAGGGTAACAACTGTTGCGAGAAGATGGGCTGGACCTCGATCTCCTGAAATTGCTGAAGGGTTTGATCAGGAAGCTGCTGCAGCAGTTATGGCCAGGATTGCTGTTCACAGAGCAGAGACATACCATGTTAGAGATGTAATACGGTGGCTCGACAAGATGCTTATTCGCTTCACTGCTAAGTTTGGAAACTATGTCCCTGAAGATCCATCTACATTTCGGTTGTCAACTAATTTCTCTCTGTATCCGCAGTTCATGTACTACCTTCGAAGGTCACAGTTCATTGATGTTGTCAACAGCTCTCCTGATGAAACTGCTTTCTTCCGGTTGATGTTGAATAGGGAGGGAGTTGTGGGATCTCTAATCATGATCCAGCCAACTTTATTCCAGTACTCATTTGACGGACCACCCATTCCTGTGCTGCTAGATGTCAGCTCCATTTCTCCTGATGTCATTTTGCTATTTGATTCGTACTTCTATATAGTGATTCATTATGGCTCGAAGATTGCTCAGTGGAGGAAGCTTGGCTATCATAAAGACCCAAACCATGAAAACTTAAGGAAGCTGCTTGAAGCACCAGAAGTTGACGCAGAGGCACTATTGGCAGACCGATTTCCGGTGCCAAAACTCATAAAATGTGATCAGCATGGGAGCCAGGCCAGATTTTTACTAGCCCGGTTGAATCCATCTGTGACACAGAAGTCACAGCTCTCTGAAGGATCTGAAGTCATATTCACCGACGATATTTGTTTGCAAGTCTTCATTGATCACTTGCAGGAGTTGGCTGTTCAGGGCTAGCGACTCGTGGACCTAGCAATGTTTATGCTATCCCAGTTGGACCCATCTCAGATCCTGAAGATACGGCTTTCTGATAGATTGAATGTCATATTCATGGGTGATGTTTACTTGCAAGTTTTATTGAACACTTGCAGTAACTGGCTGTACAGGATGGATGAGTTCATGTGGATTGTTTACATGTTATTTTCTGGCTGTGTGTTATCTTGAAAGTATTGGCAAAGCTCTACTACCTGGAGGAATGAGATCTCCTTGATTTGTTGTACATTGGTCCAGCTCCAGTTTTGATGTAAGCCAGTTACCTTCTTATTTTGTATAGCCTGTGATGTTATCACACTTTATCAACCACGAATTTTGAGGTGCCTCTGGTTTCGTTTGGTGTGCAGTATAGCATTCTGTCTCTCCTGCTATAGTTATGCAATAGCAGTAGTACATAGTATTTTATGGAGAATTAAGTATTCAGATGCTATTTTATACATATAACACGTCCTCTTAGCAGATCCATTTCTGTTATGCAAACAGTGACATGTAGATGCCTTTGATCATCTTCACGTAGCATTCACGTAATCCTTTTGATGATCTGATCGTACTGCTGTGTGATTCCAATGCAATGTACCACCTTGCAGACCAATCATGATTAGGCATCTTGTTTTTATATATTAGAAACATTTATTTGCCATAAATAAATGCATCCTGAATATATAATGTTTTAATTTGCTTATGCAATGTACTTAGCTTTGGTATCACCATAACTCTGGCAGAGCAAGGAAGCTTCTTGCTATGATCATACCCATCATCCCTCAAGACCCAACCTTCTCAATAACTCAATGACAGATAGGCTAGGTTATAGTAATGGATTCCCCATCACCAAGCACATGGCTTGTTCCCCCCACTTGATCACACACAGAGTACAAAAATATTGTGCTTATAATTAACAAACAAGTTAACTTACATGATACCATAATAATAATAGTCTCATTGATGCCCTTTACTTAACAATTACACATACTTAATCAACAACATTGGAATAAAATCACCAAGTAGATTCTTTGACACATGGTAGGGAACATCACATAACACCAATCCAGCTACACACAGATAGATAATTGCTTCTGGTCCATCAACAAATTAAACATGGCAACTCTCCCTTCTTTTAATCCAACTATTAATTAAAACATCATATATCTAAAACCATAGCACACTGCAAGAACACCATTCTTATGGCATCATACTCTTCCTCTTATTACTGCCCCATCTTTAGCTCTTGGTCTTGTACTTGTCCTTGGCCCTTGGTGCTGAAACAAAAAAATCTCATAGGGGTTAGAATTAAGATATAAATCTTGAGTTGGAAGAGAATTTTAGCTGAAGACACTGACCAAGACCGATGGCTTCGGAACTCTTCATGATCCTCAAGCGTTTGCATGAAGCCACAAACATCCTGCAGGGTATTTGATCAGCCGACGAAAGAAACTGAACTTTGGACCTCGCTTAATTGCATTCTAATCATGAGGTCTTAAATACGGGAGTAGATAAGGGGCGCAAGAATGAAGTAACATACTCCCACGGGACATCTCCAACAAGCATCCAGTCGCCATCCTTGTCTTCGTAAGTAGTAACAACATCTGAACCATTCACTGCCTCAACCATCTTCCCCTCATTCCCTGTAAAAAATAGTTGATAATTGTGGCCCTTGTTAAGTCAAAGTAAGTTCCATTTGTACAGTTGAGGCAAAATGGTTAAGTTCAAGTTGATAATCTGCTGCAGGTTCTGAGGCCGACGGATTTACCAGTTGCAGTGAAGGTGCTGAACATCTTCTGCAGAGCAATGGAGAGGTCCTTGTAGGTGTTGTACATCTTCAGATCCACCTTGCGCAGGTAGGGCGCGCCATCCATGCTCACCTTCACAAAGGCAGAGCCGTTGCCACCAGCAGTAGCAGCAGCAGCAACAGGCTGCTGCTTCTCGGTTTCCTCTTCCTTCTTGATCTTCACAGACTGCACGGTCATGGCGTTCCTGCGGTAGGATCGGACTGGTGGCCAACCCACAGCTTGTGCCCTGGTGGATACATAAGATGCAAAATTAGCTACGCATTTACACTTGCTGTTTCCACAAATTAGTTATGATAAGCTCTTAGTCTAGACTACTTGTGATGTAAAAACAAAATAAGATTCTTTAATTAATATTGTAGCTGGAAGTTCCATCTATCTCGATCATGCATGTTACTATATTCTTCCTGACAGGGAGCCAGCTCTGGTTAACTAATGTGTATGCCTGTGGCAACTTTATGGTAGTACTCTACCATTATGGTGTATAATGAAAACGGCATCAACTTTAGTTAGCGCTAATGAATCATGACCGGCATGATTATCTACAGAAATAGTGCTCTCATCTCACTGCTCAGAATAATATTTCTTCGTTTCCACAACAGAAAACGATAACACAATAACCCCTTGCTTTTCCAGTGGAATCTACCAAAAGATGAAGAGAGAATATACATCATATTAATTTTCTCTGACATCTACCGGCTGCCGCGCAAAGCAGGCATCAAGTGTGAATATGTTATGGTTTAAAAAGGTGATAATAATTCGCCCGGGCGCTTTAGAGGCGACAGAGAACATAGACGATGGTGTCGCCTTGTGCGCTTTCTGCCATGGGATCTCTTTTCCGGATATTTTGCCCTACTTTAAGTGTTTGCCCATTTGCATGTAATGTTTATTCAGCATGCTATAAATATAGAATGAATCCAAACTCGAGAAAATTTATCAGAAAGGGAAAATGAAAAGCCTGCACATGCTGACATGCCCAAACTCTGCATACGCCTAATTTTTTCTATATGGATGGATCTTTTGCTATGCATATCTACCAAGATGAAAGAGAAAGAGATAATCAGAAGCATCTAGGAAATTCAGACATCCTAATCCTTAAGTCCGGAACTAAGAAAACATCCGACTAAATTATCACTAACGAAATGATTTGTGTTACCACATAGCAATATAGCATAGATATGTATGTATGCAGACATACTTGGGAGCAGGTGGCTTCTCGGGGTCGCTCTTGGCCTTCTCGGCGGCCTGTTCCGGCTTGCTGGCGGCGTCTTCCTTCATGCTGCCGCCGGTGGGGAGCGTCAGCTTCAAGTCAATGGTGTCCTCATAGCCCCTCTTCGTGGTCTTGGCCGCCTCGGCGCCGCCTCCCGGCAGCCCGAGCCGGAGCTCCGTTCCGACGTCGACGTCGGCGCCAGCCATCGGCTCCTGTGGAGCAGCTGGTTGGCTAGCTAGCCTGTACTTGCTAGCGTTGAGCCTCCAACCTTGGACACGTCCACGCTAGCTACTTGAGCTGCTTGCTGATCTCTTGGTTTCTTCCTCCCTTTATGTGTGTATGCTAGATGTCTTGTGGTGATTAGGAGGTGGAAGAGAGAGGAACCAAGAGCAGGGTAGGGGTGTGTATATATAGAGGGAAGAGAAAAGAGAGGAGAGATAAGGTGGTAAAATGCTCTGCTGGTAGGGTGGTAGAGAGAGAAATGTGGGGTTAGAACAGCAGTTAGTTAGAGCATGAGTGAGGCCACTTGGAGGTTGGGAGCCAATAATTTTTGTTCCCATGTTTCCCCTGTCTGGATTGTCTGCTCAAGGACTGTTGAAAGCATAGGTGTTGCCGTGCTTCCAGTGTGGAGGTTTAGCAAGATGGATCTACTAGTATATATAAAAATGTCAACAGGGTGGACAGGCTTGGACTAACAAAAGTGGTTTATTAGTTAAATTAGTGGGCAGAATACAAAGTTCCATTAGAATCTCCAACTAAGATGAGCTGCACCATGCTGGTAACTTGGTATCCAACGTCACATTAGCTCTTGTGTTGTAGACCCGCTCGTGAGATTTAATGATGATTTATGTTTTATGTGCGAAATTAGTTGATAGCAATAATTGCACAAACTCATATCTCATGATATGAGGTTGGAGTTGTCTCACACACACACTGTCGCTTCTCTGCCATTTGATTATCTGCTGACATTGTTGTGAAATATACCATTGCAGAGGATTTAAAATCTGAGCAAATTGTACTGTGTACCCACTAATTAATTACTAGAAACACAAGTATTATGACCACTTTGTATAACATTTTGCAGTATCTTTTCCACTTTGTGCCTTACTTGTGACGAATCTGATTGGTGATGTTGCTATGATTTCTTGACAGATTGCTGCTGCACCTCCTTTTGAGCGTCCGTTACCACCGTTACCGAAAGATCACGCGCTTTAGGTCGACATACATTTGCAGTGCGGTCTTCAGGTCGCTAGCAGCGCTTTTAGTTGCCATAGCTTGAGTCACTTGGTAGCTAATTGGTTTAAGATAACATGGAGGCCATCTAGCCATCCAGGGAGAACTACGTGTTCGTT
Organism: Lolium rigidum; assembly: GCF_022539505.1. Classification (NCBI taxonomy): domain Eukaryota; kingdom Viridiplantae; phylum Streptophyta; class Magnoliopsida; order Poales; family Poaceae; genus Lolium; species Lolium rigidum. The sequence continues at coordinate 370,347,162 of NC_061510.1, forward strand.
TGGTGTCCAGTCAATAGGGGCGTCAGCCTGGCGAGCATGGCTCAGTGGTCAGAAAATACTGTCAAATAGGGTACAAAGTGGAGAAAACAATGCTAAAAGGGGTACAAAGTGGAAGAAACAATGCTAAATGAGGTACAAAGTGGTCATTTTTGTACTCACAGGACATACATAGTCAACCATCTGATCTGATTTAGTAATACAACTATAAATTAAGTGGTGGAAAAGTCCACGGATCTATTAATAATCATTAATAGTAATACGGAAACTCTTTAAGTAATATAAATTACAAATTGATCCTTCTATCACCAACACTGGAGTGAGCCGGGTGCGCTGCCGTCCTTAATCCTTACTCACTGGAGCCGAACAAAGCTTGTCGTGTAGAACTTGTCGTACTAGACAAGCGGGAAGTCCACGGGGGTGCTAAGGCATCAACGACCAACGTAGCAGAACAACAACAATCACCAATGATGATAATTGTAGATCAAAAGAGGCAGACCTGCAACCATACCGACGGACACGAACACCTACTGAGGGATCCATTGGGAAGTAGACTCCACACGACCTCAGTCGGCACTACGCGCACCGCTGGAGCGGGGATAGGGTGTGGGGGACCTTATTATGATTTCAGGATGTTGTCGCCGCTTCACCGTCCAAAAAAAAAGACACCAAAACTAACTTAAAAAATAAGTGAGGACCTTCTCGCTAGCGAGGGGTAGTGGTCCTCTGCACGTTCGAGCCCTTAAGGACACCGTTGGGAGGACGGACTGGAGACGTCGCTGACGAGAGAGACAAAAACCCGAGATTGGGTTGGGCTCCCTCATTTCTCCTTGGGATGTATGTACCGGTTAAACTTATTAAGCTTGAATGTCCGGAACATTACCCTTTTCATCTTCTTAATCGTAGATAAAAGTTAGGTACGGGTAGTGTCAGGTTAGCCAAAATGATTTCAGCAAAGTATCCAATTACTCCCTGCTTTCAAAATTAGGATGCATGTAGTTTTTAGTCAAGGGCAAACTTTTTAAAGTTTGAGAAACTATATACAAAAAACATCAACATCTAAAATTAAAAATACACATAATATGAAAATATATTTCACGATGGTTTTTTTTTCGATAATGGGCGTTTTATTACTTAAACAAGCGATTACACCTGGCTTCTGCATATCCAAGATGGACACAGCCATTTCAGAGTCTCAAATATCTTAAAGTAAAAACTAAAAAGGAGAATTACATATCAATCATGAACAATTGTAAAACGCCTATGAAAAAAATGTTGGCCCAATCCGTAGATTATGATGCGATCCATGTAGGGAAAAAGTATCACTCGCCGTATCCTCCAACCGTGTATAGACCTCCGTAAAGAGGTCGCAGTTCTCCACTCTTTGCAGCGCAAACCACGAACGGAGAATAGGGATACATCTGTATATAACCTGCAAAAGAGAACAATTCTTATCATAAAAAACTTTATCATTTCTGCAAGCTAGAGCGACCATATAACGGCAAGCGCTTCCACCCTAATAAGCGTTCTAAACCCTTGATCAATACCATAAAGCCAAATAACAAAGATATTGGCTACACTAGTCGGAGGATACAGATCAGAAGCTACTTGGATGCATGACCATATAGATCTGGCAAAACGGCACTGGAAGAACAAGTGTTTAATCGTCTTATTGTGATGATATAATACACACCGACTACTCCCAAGCCAATTGTGTTTCACAAGATTATCTTTGGTTAGGATTACCCCTCGACGTAAATACCAGCCAAAAATCATAATTTTTAGCGGTATTTTCATCTTCCAAATTTTCTTGTTCTTATCGACTGGTATATCATGTTGGATCATTATATTGTATAATGAACTTACTGTAAAATTTCCACTGGGTTGTAAGTTCCAACGAAATTCATCAGGCCCTTCAGATAATTGAATGGATTCCAAAAAAAGTAAGGCGTTTCACGCAGTAAGCCTCGGGCCGTATAAATATCGTTTAAACGTCACTGACGGAGGTGAGGTCGCCATTACTAATGCAATGGTATCACTTTTGCGATGAACAATCCTATAAAACGTCGGCTATTGTTCATCTAGTGGCATATTCCCTAACCATGAGTCCTTCTAGAACCGTATCTGTGATCCATCATTAATGAAAAAAGTACCATATTTGAAAAAAAACCTCTTCGTAGCCATTAGGACAGCCCAGAAATGCGAGTCCCCAGATTTTCATAGGATTTGGGATAACGCTTTCTCGCCAATGAACTTTCTCTTGATGAGGGTCTACCATACACCATCTTCAGTAAGAAGCTTGAAACGCCACTTACCTAGCAAGGCTAAGTTTTTTTTACCTCGAGGTCATGAACACCCAATCCACCCATATCATTGGGACGGCATACAACATTCCACTTTATCAGTCGATTTTTTTTCTCGCTATCCCATTGCAAAAAAAATCGATTGATAATAATCGAGCTTGTGTAAAACACCTTTAGGCAAAAGGAAGAAGAATATCATATACAACACCATATTGATAAGTAGTGAATTAATGAGTACCAGTCTTCCTCCTAGGGATAACACTTTACACTAAGACACTTCTGAAGCCTTTCCTCCACTAGTTTCCACTCAGCAATTTTTAATCTCCGATAATAGATCAGGATCCCCAAATCGTAAGTTAGGATTGTAAGTGTTGACACTTTTTTTCTATATAGTTGGTGAAACTTTAAAATTTAACGTTATTGAAATATCATAAGCATCATATTTTGAAATAGAGGGAGTATATGGCAATTCAGGAGGAGATTGCGTAAAAAGCATTATCGGCAATTGTTGACGTCAGAAACCCACCGGCGGGCAGCGATTGGTCAACACCGTAGAGCCGGGAACAACTAGGGCTGCGGCTGGCCCCAGTCCCTCAGAGCGACGGCCCGCAAAGCCTCCTGGTCGCGCGCCGATGCAAATTGCAAGGGCGTGCCACCGACCTATACCTGGTCGGGAAGGTGTGGATGATGCCTCGCTTAGTTTCTGCAGGGGCACACACGTACACATTAAATACGAGCCTCGATCGGCTCTCGAGGTTATCCCGTGAATCGGCTCATGGAGCCGATCCACCCATGATTCGTCCAAGGTGGCCGAATATATGGTGGTCTCGCTTGATCAAGATAAAGCATATGAGATCCACGACGATTTAGGGTTTTCACCGCATAATCGGATCATCCTACACACGATTGGGCCTCGCGCTCGCGCACGGTGATCGTAAGCCAAACCTAAACAAGGCCTAAAAACCAACACGAGGTTGATCCTCGGAACGTCCTGTCTAGGGCCAGCAAACTACACCCTACGCGCGCTGGATCCTCCAACCCTTCGTAAGGCCTAACTATTGCGAGATGTTAAACTAATCCTTGATGAAACAAGGAGCAACCGTAACGGATCAGATCTACTAAATAACGATCAAGCGGGGTGCCGCCCTGCACCCATGATGAGGTACGGGGACGGCTAGATGCGCAAGGGTTGCACTACGACGAGCATATGATACTAAGAACAATGCTAACCCTAACACATCTATGATAACTACGTTGCTCGCCATCAAAAAGGCTTCGAGCACGAGCAACGCATGAACAACGTAGGCAGGCTCGTCTTGCCTAGATCGCAAGATGCGATCTAGGCAGCATGGTGCTACCGGAGAAACCCTCGAGACGAAGGGGTTGGCGATGCGCCGAGATTGGTTTGTGTTGAACGTTGGTTGTTGTTTATTCCATAAACCCTAGATACATATTTATAGTCCAGCGGACTTTCTAATGTGGACGTGCACCAAACCGTGCACGAGATAAATTCTAACTTCTACATAACCTACTATAAAGATACACGGGCTAACTAGCCCAAACTTGGCAAACAAGGCCGATTCACCTATTTCCTGATGTACATATCTTCAAGTCCATCTTGATCGCGGCCCACCTCTGGCTTGGTCAAATTCTGGTGATAACACATGCCCCCCTGGTTTTGATAATGATAATTGCAAAACCATATGCATTCTTCGAAGGGTCATGTCGTGGAAGAGCCGTCGCAGTTTTCTTCATGAGGACGCCTTGCCTCCTCGTCTTCTCTGCATGACTTGATGATTCTGGCACTACGTCCTCGGGAACTGCTTAGGTATTAAATCACGTATTCTCCCTTTATTTAGCCACTTCCTGTGGCTTCACCGTCGGCACACCGAAAAAACCCTCCTCCACCGCCATGACCTCCTCTTCGTCTTCTTCCTCATCAGGTCTTTCCACCCAATCCTCCACCTCCCGCGAGCCAACGCCCGAATGGGGTCCACGGGAGGCCCATGCGGCCGACATCCGCCGCGCCATAGCCGACGGGGACGAGTCGACCCATGACTCCCTCGTTTGGTCCGAAGACGACCAATCTTTAACGGACGGGGAGAGCGACCTTCGCTTTCTTTGCTGTCGGGCGGTCGGAGGAGGAAAGCGACGACGACGGCTTCTCCCGGGACGGCTACTCTTCCAGCGAGGAGGTGAAGGAAGAGGAGGAGGATACCACCTCCTCCGACCGAACCGCCGGCCAAGCGTCTCGCCCACGGGCGGGCAACATCTGCGACTTCGACGGCCGACTATGGCGACGCTAGCGAAGAAGATGAGGACAATGAAGGTCCCGTCGGTGGTTTCTCCGGCGGTGAGGATGAGCCGGCCGGGAGCAGCGCGATGATGGCGAGGATGAGGACAGCAGCGGCCCTTAGATAGGATAGAGCTAGGAGCAGTAGATGGGAAAACATCCCTCCTAGCAACTCCCTTTGAGAGCAATCGGCTCTTTATGTAAGAAATCTCTGCTTATCAATGAAGAAGTTCCCTTTAACTTGATTTTGCCGATTTCTTTTATACTGAGTCCACCGATTGTCAATCCGGTAGATGCTTAATGAGCCGATGACAAAGCATCAGCTTTCAAATGGATTGCAAAACAGATCGATCTGATTGCCTTCTCAGATGTCGACTTGCAGTCCATGGAATTCAGACCCAAACTTCCAATCGAACAGGTCCGACGCGCAGCTTTGAGACCCCAAGGCCTTTAGACTTTTAACATCATCCGAATATGATGTTCGTCCTGATAACAAAACTTCTGGGTTAATGCTCCCAGGAAAGCCTGACGACCTCGACGCCGAGCCGACACCTCTGCTCAACAAGTGTTGCTCACGGCTTTTCCGGCGATGTCGCACTCCTGTGCCGCAACGAGCGGCCTAAGGCCTAACCACCGATGATGGCCCCTCCTTCAAACTCCTCCCGTCAACCCCGGTGGTTTTACTCTGCAAGAGCTCTCTCGTTCGACATGGTTATGATGCGAAACAGACCAATTTCAACACCATTGGCTCGCTGCCCCCGAGCCTCGATCAAGGCGAGAGTGAAGTTGCACCAGCTGCATTGGGCCACTATCGGCCCCTCTCTTGTGGTGCAGCGTCGGCCCGATTCTGACCGAATCGGTTGTTAACAGCAGAGAACTTCCCAGGTGAGCTGCCCCCCAAGTCTCTTTGGTCCGATGAGGCAACCTTTGGCGAAAATGAAGTTCAGTCCAACTGGACGACCGCCGGTTGTTCTCGTGATCCTAGCCTGATCTGCACATCCATGCTGTTCCTGATGTTTGGCCAGGGTTGTGATCCTCAAACCTGCCGGCAAACCTCAACACATTAAATGAGAAAAAGGGCCGTCTTGGACGCCCAGACTGATGCTTCTGTCGATGTTGCCGAGCTTGAAGTCTTGCCGAAGGAATTGGAAGTCGTTGAAGAGAGGGCCCGAGTCGCCAGGCAATCTCAATGAAGGGCCTGCTCTTGTTAGGCTTCCGCTTAAATCCCTTGAGTCGATGGCCGTGCATCGGCTTTGAATCCTTAAGTCGATGACTACGTATCGGCTCGTGCTAAAAAATTTCGTATTTTCGATTTTTTATTAGCCGATCGATTCATGAATCGGCTTCCCCTGGGTACATACTTCGTGGCTTTGTACCTTCTCCGTGTGTACGCCCCCCGAGCCGAATCCTTCAAGTGATTGAAGATATCGGCTTTTTCAGCCAATTCAAGCTTTTCTCGCCACTCACCATGCGAAATAGCACATCAGTAAACAAGGGTGGTGCGAGTAATTTTAGCCGATCGCTGGAATCGTCTTCCCTTGTAGTTGTCGATCCGACTATTTACAGAATGTTGAGATTTCGAAAATCTATGGCAACGCGCCACCGGCCATCCTTTTTCTCCACGGGTATTACATTGGAAATCCTTTCGAGCGTACTCGCATGGCCCGATGAACCCGGCGTCCAACAACTTCTTGATCTCCTTCTTGACTTCCTCAATCTCTTCTAGCTCGTCGCTCGATGTAAACCCATACCCCGGCTTTCCATCGCCTTCTAGGTTAATGCTGAACACAGGTAAAGCGTATGTTGAGGATAATATTGGCCAATCGCTAGAGTCGGCGTTCCTTTTCATCGTTTGGGGCCGATCGTGTGGATCGGCCTCCTCTTCACCTTTGCCGCGGGAGCGACTGCTCTCGGGCTTATCCTTGCCATGGCGATCTGCAAGCCCTGCCATATTGATATCAAACGAGCAACCTGGCTCGCGTCCTATGCAGTGGCTGAGATCGACCATGTTGACCTCCGGAAACGGTCTGCGTGTCAACTCTCATGGCAAACCGACCGAAAAGCAACCGGCCTTGCTCTATCGCCATTTGAATCTGTCCGTGCAAGACTTTGCGAGTCATTGGTGGCATGGGTGAACGTGTCATGCCATTTGCGGTATGGTCCGCCGTTCATCTCTTGTAACGTGGGGATTTTGTGGCCGTCGGGTAACTTCAGTTGTTTTTCCTTCAGGAGCCAATCAAAAATTTGCTCCGTTTTGCTCAAATCGAAGTCGAATCCTTTTGCGGGCCCTGGTTGTTTCGCCCACTTGCAGGACACGGGTTTTGCCCCCCGGGTCCACTCAGCAATAGTGAACTCCTGATCTCTTGCAGAACCTTCATCTTTGTCCTTCTCGATCAGGGTGACGCGCTTGTACTCGTCCTGGTACAATCCTGATTGGCGCTGTTCATATGTTGTCCACTTCTGAACCATGTTTGTGTCTACCGATGCGTCTGCATCGGCATCAGCCGATGCCTGTGCATCGGCTTTCGCCTGTTTGGGGCGCCATACTTTCTTTGGCGGGCGCGCCTTCGTCTCCACTATTTGCTGGATTTTCGCGGCCAGATCGGGCCGCGCTCTTCTCAACGTGTACAGGTACTGTGCCTCGGCTCCTTCCAAGCTTCGCAGCCGCTGTACCCGGCGCTTCTGGGAATGGCTGAGCCCATCAGGGCACCACCTTGGTAGGTGGTACCTATCTTCTTCTCCATCTGACTCCTCGAAGTCTTCTTCTTGAGATGACTCAGCTCGTTTACTCTGAGGTAGGAGAGGTCCTAGACGTTTGAACACTGAAACTACGCTTGCCCCCTTCTTCCTCGTTGTTTGCATTACTGGCAGTTCTCGATTGTTGGTAATCGGCTCATTCCTGAGTCCCAGCAATGTTTGAAGAAGGGACAGCTCCAGTGCTTATCCACGTTGTCTTGCTCCTTAGACCTCCCTCTGGCGCGACGTTCGTACCCGTCGTTGTGGCCGCTGTTCTGACGATACCTCCTGTTTGCATCAGACCGACGATATCCTTCATCGTCGTTATCGTAGCGGCGACGTCGGTCGTATGGCTGTTCATGTTTGCTGAGGAGATGCTCGGATAATGGGCGTGGATGCCGTACGTTTCTCACCTCCTCCTCGGCCAGGTATCGTTTATCGTCGTCTTGGGGCCGGTCACGTGGAACGGCCTCCTCTTTCTCTTTGCCACGAGAGTGGCTGCTCTCTGCTTTGTCCGCGTCATGGCGAATCACGAACCCTGCCATATTGGCATCGAAAGAGAACCCTGGTTCTCTTATGGAGTGGCTGAGATCGATCGTGTTGTCATCAGGCAACGGACGTGTGTCTCCGTCGAGCTTGATGCCGTGCGAACGGGTCTTCCCACGGGAGCCGACGAGTTCGATTCCGAGGACCGCCTTGACCTTGTTATGCTTCTTCTTGAGTTTGTCAGCCAGGTCCTCGTACTTGACCGGAGTGCTTTCCGCCATCTCAGACGTAGATGGCGATGTGGTTGATGTTGAGGATTGTCCCACCGGGCGTGCCAGAATGTGTTGACGTCAGAAACCCACCGGCGGGCAGCGACCGGTCAACACCGTAGAGCCGGGAACAACTAGGGCTGCGGCTGGCCCCGGTCCCTCGGAGCGACGGCCCGCAAAGCCTCCTCGGTCGCGCGCCGATGCAAATTGCAAGGGCGTGCCACCGACCTATACCTGGTCGGGAAGGTGTGGATGATGCCTCGCTTAGTTTCTGCCGGGGCACACACGTACACATTAAATACGAGCCTCGATCGGCTCTCGGAGTTATCCTGTGAATCGGCTCATGGAGCCGATCCACCCATGATTCGTCCAAGGTGGCCGAATATATGGTGGTCCTGCTTGATCAAGATAAAGCATATGAGATCCACGACGATTTAGGGTTTTCACCGCATAATCGGATCATCCTACTCACGATTGGGCCTCGCGCTCGCGCACGGTGATCGTAAGCCAAACCTAAACAAGGCCTAAAAACCAACACGAGGTTGATCCTCGGAACGTCCTGTCTAGGGCCAGCAAACTACACCCTACGCGCCGCTGGATCCTCCAACCCTTCGTAAGGCCTAACTATTGCAGATGTTAAACTAATCCTTGATGAAACAAGGAGCAACCGTAACGGATCAGATCTACTAAATAACGATCAAGCGGGGTGCCGCCCCTGCACCCATGATGAGGTACGGGGACGGCTAGATGCGCAAGGGTTGCACTACGACAAGCATATGATACTAAGAACAATGCTAACCCTAACACATCTATGATAACTACGTTGCTCGCCATCAAAAAGGCTTCAAAGACGAGCAACGCATGAACAACATAGGCAGGCTCGTCGCTGCCTAGATCGCAAGATGCGATCTAGGCAGCATGGTGCTTACCGGAGAAACCCTCGAGACGAAGGGGTTGGCGATGCGCCGAGATTGGTTTGTGTTGAACGTTGGTTGTTGTTTATTCCATAAACCCTAGATACATATTTATAGTCCAGCGGACTTTCTAATGTGGACGTGCACCAAACCGTGCACGAGATAAATTCTAACTTCTACATAACCTACTATAAAGATACACGGGCTAACTAGCCCAAACTTGGCAAACAAGGCCGATTCACCTATTTCCTGATGTACATATCTTCAAGTCCATCTTGATCGCGGCCCACCTCTGGCTTGGTCAAATTCTGGTGATAACACATGCCCCCCTGGTTTTGATAATGATAATTGCAAAACCATATGCATTCTTCGAAGGGTCATGTCGTGGAAGAGCCGTCGCAGTTTTCTTCATGAGGACGCCTTGCCTCCTCGTCTTCTCTGCATGACTTGATGATTCTGGCACTACGTCCTCGAGAACTGCTTAGGTATTAAATCACGTATTCTCCCTTTATTTAGCCACTTCCTGTGGCTTCACCGTCGGCACACCGAAAAAACCCTCCTCCACCGCCATGACCTCCTCTTCGTCTTCTTCCTCATCAGGTCTTTCCACCCAATCCTCCACCTCCCGCGAGCCAACGCCTGAATGGGGTCCACAGGAGGCCCATGCGGCCGACATCCGCCGCGCCATAGCCGACGGGGACGAGTCGACCCATGACTCCCTCGTTTGGTCCGAAGACGACCAATCTTTAACGGACGGGGAGAGCGACCTTCGCTTTCTTGCTGTCGGGCAGTCGGAGGAGGAAAGCGACGACGACGGCTTCTCCTGGGACGGCTACTCTTCCACTGAGGAGGTGAAGGAAGAGGAGGAGGATACCACCTCCTCCGACGAACCGCCGGCCAAGCGTCTCTGCCCCTGGGCGGGCAACATCTGCGACTTCGACAGCGACTATGGCGACGCTAGCGAAGAAGATGAGGACAATGAAGGTCCCGTCGGTGGTTTCTCCAGCAGTGAGGATGAGCCGGCCGGGAGCAGCGCTGATGATGGCGAGGATGAGGACAGCAGCGGCCCTTAGATAGGATAGAGCTAGGAGCAGTAGATGGGACAACGTCCCTCCTAGCAACTCTCTTGGAGAGCAATCGGCTCTTTATGTAAGAAATCTCTGCTTATCAATGAAGAAGTTCCCTTTAACTTGATTTTGCCGATTTCTTTTATACTGAGTCCGCCGATTGTCAATCCGGTAGATGCTTAATGAGCCGATGACAAAGCATCAGCTTTCAAATGGATTGCAAAACAGATCGATCTGATTGCCTTCTCAGATGTCGACTTGCAGTCCATGGAATTCAGACCCAAACTTCCAATCGAACAGGTCCGACGCGCAGCTTTGAGACCCCAAGGCCTTTAGACTTTTAACATCATCCGAATATGATGTTCGTCCTGATAACAAAACTTCTGGGTTAATGCTCCCAGGAAAGCCTGACGACCTCGACGCTGAAGCTGACACCTCTGCTCAACAAGTGTTGCTCACAGCTTTTCCAGCGATGTCGCACTCCTGTGCCGCAACGAACTGGCCTAAGGCCTAACCACTGATGATGGCCCCTCCTTCAAACTCCTCCCGTCAACCCTGGTGGTTTTACTCTGCAAGAGCTCTCTCGTTCAGCATGGTTATGATGCAGAAACAGCCAATTTCAACACCATTGGCTCGCTGCCCCCCGAGCCTCGATCAAGGCGAGAGTGAAGTTGCACCAGCTGCATTGGGCCACTATCAGCCCCTCTACTGTGGTGCAGCGTCAGCCGATTCTGACCGAATCGGTTGTTAACAGCAGAGAACTTCCCAGGTGAGCTGCCCCCCAAGTCTCTTTGGTCCGATGAGGCAACCTTTGGCGAAAATGAAGTTCGATCCAAGCGGACGACCGCCGGTTGTTCTCGTGATCCTAGCCTGATCTGCACATCCATGCTGTTCCTGATGTTTGGCCAGGGTTGTGATCCTCAAACCTGCCGGCAAACCTCAACACATTAAATGAGAAAAAGGGCCGTCTTGGACGCCCAGACTGATGCTTCTGTCGATGTTGCCGAGCTTGAAGTCTTGCCGAAGGAATTGGAAGTCGTTGAAGAGAGGGCCCGAGTCGCCAGGCAATCTCAATGAAGGGCCTGCTCTTGTTAGGCTTCCGCTTAAATCCCTTGAGTCGATGGCCGTGCATCGGCTTTGAATCCTTAAGTCGATGACTACGTATCGGCTGTGCTAAAAAATTTCTGTATTTTCGATTTTTTATTAGCCGATCGATTCATGAATCGGCTTCCCCTGGGTACATACTTCGTGGCTTTGTACCTTCTCCGTGTGTATGCCCCCCGAGCCGAATCCTTCAAGTGATTGAAGATATCGGCTTTTTCAGCCAATTCAAGCTTTTCTCGCCACTCACCATGCGAAATAGCACATCAGTAAACAAGGGTGGTGCGAGTAATTTTAGCCGATCGTCGGAATCGTCTTCCCTTGTAGTTGTCGATCCGACTATTTACGGAATGTTGAGATTTCGAAAATCTATGGCAACGCGCCACCGGCCATCCTTTTTCTCCACGGGTATTACATTGGAAATCCTTTCCAGCGTACCTGCATGGCCCGATGAACCCGGCGTCCAACAACTTCTTGATCTCCTTCTTGACTTCCTCAATCTCTTCTAGCTCGTCAGCCGATGTAAACCCATACCCCAGCTTTCCATCGCCTTCTAGGTTAATGCTGAACACAGGTAAAGCGTATGTTGAGGATAATATTGGCCAATCGCTAGAGTCGGCGTTCCTTTTCATCGTTTGGGGCCGATCGTGTGGATCGGCCTCCTCTTCACCTTTGCCGCGGGAGCGACTCGCTCTCGGGCTTATCCTTGCCATGGCGATCTGCAAGCCACCGCCATATTGATATCAAACGAGCAACTTCGGCTCGCGTCCTATGCGAGTGGCTGAGATCGACCATGTTGACCTCCGGAAACGGCTGCGTGTCAACTCTCATGGCAAACTGACCGAAAAGCAACCGGCCTTGCTCTATCGCCATTTGAATCTGTCCGTGCAAGACTTTGCAGTCATTGGTGGCATGGGTGAACGTGTCATGCCATTTGCAGTATGGTCTGCCGTTCATCTCTTGTAACGTGGGGATTTTGTGGCCGTCGGGTAACTTCAGCTGTTTTTCCTTCGAGAGCCAATCAAAAATTTGCTCCGTTTTGCTCAAATCGAAGTCGAATCCTTTTGCGGGCCCTGGTTGTTTCGCCCACTTGCAGGACACGGGTTTTGCCCCCGGGTCCACTCGGCAATAGTGAACTCCTGATCTCTTGCAGAACCTTCATCTTTGTCCTTCTCGATCGGGGTGACGCGCTTGTACTCGTCCTGGTACAATCCCGATTGGCGCTGTTCATATGTTGTCCACTTCGAACCATGTTTGTGTCTACCGATGCGTACGCATCGGCATCGGCCGATGCTCGTGCATCGGCTTTCGCCTGTTTGGGGCGCCATACTTTCTTTGGCGGGCGCGCCTTCGTCTCCACTATTTGCTGGATTTTCGCGGCCAGATCGGGCCGCGCTCTTCTCAACGTGTACAGGTACTGTGCCTCGGCTCCTTCCAAGCTTCGCAGCCGCTGTACCCGGCGCTTCTGGGAATGGCTGAGCCCATCAGGGCACCACCTTGGTAGGTGGTACCTATCTTCTTCTCCATCTGACTCCTCGAAGTCTTCTTCTTGAGATGACTCAGCTCGTTTACTCTGAGGTAGGAGAGGTCCTAGACGTTTGAACACTGAAACTACGCTTGCCCCCTTCTTCCTCGTTGTTTGCATTCTGGGCAGTTCTCGATTGTTGGTAATCGGCTCATTCCTGAGTCCCAGCAATGTTTGAAGAAGGGACAGCTCCAGTGCTTATCCACGTTGTCTTGCTCCTTAGACCTCCCTCTGGCGCGACGTTCGTACCCGTCGTTGTGGCCGCTGTTCTGACGATACCTCCTGTTTGCATCAGACCGACGATATCCTTCATCGTCGTTATCGTAGCGGCGACGTCGGTCGTATGGCTGTTCATGTTTGCCGAGGAGATGCTCGGATAATGGGCGTGGATGCCGTACGTTTCTCACCTCCTCCTCGGCCAGGTATCGTTTATCGTCGTCTTGGGGCCGGTCACGTGGAACGGCCTCCTCTTTCTCTTTGCCACGAGAGTGGCTGCTCTCTGCTTGGTCCGCGTCATGGCGAATCACGAACCCTGCCATATTGGCATCGAAAGAGAACCCTGGTTCTCTTATGGAGTGGCTGAGATCGATCGTGTTGTCATCAGGCAACGGACGTGTGTCTCCGTCGAGCTTGATGCCGTGCGAACGGGTCTTCCCACGGGAGCCGACGAGTTCGATTCCGAGGACCGCCTTGACCTTGTTATGCTTCTTCTTGAGTTTGTCAATCAGGTCCTCGTACTTGACCGGAGTGCTTTCCGCCATCTCAGACGTAGATGGCGATGTGGTTGATGTTGAGGATTGTCCCACCGGGCGTGCCAGAATGTGTTGACGTCAGAAACCCACCGGCGGGCAGCGACTGGTCAACACCGTAGAGCCGGGAACAACTAGGGCTGCGGCTGGCCCCAGTCCCTCAGAGCGACGGCCCGCAAAGCCTCCTCGGTCGCGCGCCGATGCAAATTGCAAGGGCGTGCCACCCGACCTATACCCGGTCGGGAAGGTGTGGATGATGCCTCGCTTAGTTTCTGCGCAGGGCACACACGTACACATTAAATACGAGCCTCGATCGGCTCTCGAGTTATCTCGTGAATCGGCTCATGGAGCCGATCCACCCATGATTCGTCCAAGGTGGCCGAATATATGGTGGTCCTGCTTGATCAAGATAAAGCATATGAGATCCACGACGATTTAGGGTTTTCACCGCATAATCGGATCATCCTACTCACGATTGGGCCTCGCGCTCGCGCACGGTGATCGTAAGCCAAACCTAAACAAGGCCTAAAAACCAACACGAGGTTGATCCTCGGAACGTCCTGTCTAGGGCCAGCAAACTACACCCTACGCGCCGCTGGATCCTCCAACCCTTCGTAAGGCCTAACTATTGCAGATGTTAAACTAATCCTTGATGAAACAAGGAGCAACCGTAACGGATCAGATCTACTAAATAACGATCAAGCGGGGTGCCGCCCCTGCACCCATGATGAGGTACAGGGACGGCTAGATGCGCAAGGGTTGCACTACGACAGCATATGATACTAAGAACAATGCTAACCCTAACACATCTATGATAACTACGTTGCTCGCCATCAAAAAGGCTTCAACGACGAGCAACGCATGAACAACGTAGGCAGGCTCGTGCTGCCTAGATCGCAAGATGCGATCTAGGCAGCATGGTGCTTACCGGAGAAACCCTCGAGACGAAGGGGTTGGCGATGCGCCGAGATTGGTTTGTGTTGAACGTTGGTTGTTGTTTATTCCATAAACCCTAGATACATATTTATAGTCCAGCGGACTTTCTAATGTGGACGTGCACCAAACCGTGCACGAGATAAATTCTAACTTCTACATAACCTACTATAAAGATACACGGGCTAACTAGCCCAAACTTGGCAAACAAGGCCGATTCACCTATTTCTTGATGTACACATCTTCAAATCCGTTTGATCGCGGCCCACCTCTGGCTTGGTCAAATTCCGGTGATAACACATGCCCCCCTGGTTTTGATAATGATAATTGCAAAACCATATGCATTCTTCGAAGGGTCATGTCGTGGAAGAGCCGTCGCAGTTTTCTTCATGATGACGCCTTGCCTCCTCGTCTTCTCGCATGACTTGATGATTCCGGCACTACGTCCTCGAGAACCGCTTAGGTATTAAATCACGTATTCTCCCTTTATTTAGCCACTTCCCGTGGCTTCACCGTCGACGACACCGAAAAACCCTCCTCCACCGCCATGACCTCCTCTTCGTCTTCTTCCTCATCGGGTCTTTCCACCCAATCCTCCACCTCCCGCGAGCCAACGCCCGAATGGGGTCCACGGGAGGCCCATGCGGCCGACATCCGCCGCGCCATAGCCGACGGGGACGAGTCGACCCATGACTCCCTCGTTTGGTCCGAAGACGACCAATCTTTAACGGACGGGGAGAGCGACCTTCGCTTTCTTGCTGTCGGGCAGTCGGAGGAGGAAAGCGACGACGACGGCTTCTCCTGGGACGGCTACTCTTCCACTGAGGAGGTGAAGGAAGAGGAGGAGGATACCACCTCCTCCGACGAACCGCCGGCCAAGCGTCTCTGCCCCTGGGCGGGCAACATCTGCGACTTCGACAGCGACTATGGCGACGCTAGCGAAGAAGATGAGGACAATGAAGGTCCCGTCGGTGGTTTCTCCAGCAGTGAGGATGAGCCGGCCGGGAGCAGCGCTGATGATGGCGAGGATGAGGACAGCAGCGGCCCTTAGATAGGATAGAGCTAGGAGCAGTAGATGGGAAAACATCCCTCCTAGCAACTCCCTTTGAGAGCAATCGGCTCTTTATGTAAGAAATCTCTGCTTATCAATGAAGAAGTTCCCTTTAACTTGATTTTGCCGATTTCTTTTATATCGAGTCCGCCGATTGTCAATCCGGTAGATGCTTAATGAGCCGATGACAAAGCATCAGCTTTCAAATGGATTGCAAAACAGATCGATGCTGATTGCCTTCTCGGATGTCGACTTGCGGTCCATGGAATTCGGACCCAAACTTCCAATCGAACAGGTCCGACGCGCAGCTTTGAGACCCCAAGGCCTTTAGACTTTTAACATCATCCGAATATGATGTTCGTCCCGATAACAAAACTTCGGGTTAATGCTCCCGGGAAAGCTCGACGACCTCGACGCCGAAGCCGACACCTCTGCTCAACAAGTGTTGCTCACGGCTTTTCCGGCGATGTCGCACTCCTGTGCCGCAACGAACTGGCCTAAGGCCTAACCACTGATGATGGCCCCTCCTTCAAACTCCTCCCGTCAACCCTGGTGGTTTTACTCTGCAAGAGCTCTCTCGTTCAGCATGGTTATGATGCAGAAACAGCCAATTTCAACACCATTGGCTCGCTGCCCCCCGAGCCTCGATCAAGGCGAGAGTGAAGTTGCACCAGGCTGCATTGGGCCACTATCAGCCCCTCTCTCGTGGTGCAGCGTCGGCCGATTCGACCGAATCGGTTGTTAACAGCAGAGAACTTCCCAGGTGAGCTGCCCCCAAGTCTCTTTGGTCCGATGAGGCAACCTTTGGCGAAAATGAAGTTCAGTCCAACTGGACGACCGCCGGTTGTTCTTGTGATCCTAGCCTGATCTGCACATCCATGCTGTTCCTGATGTTTGGCCAGGGTTGTGATCCTCAAACCTGCCGGCAAACCTCAACACATTAAATGCGAAAAAGGGCCGTCTTGGACGCCCAGACTGATGCTTCTGTCGATGTTGCCGAGCTTGAAGTCTTGCCGAAGGAATTGGAAGTCGTTGAAGAGAGGGCCCGAGTCGCCAGGCAATCTCAATGAAGGGCCTGCTCTTGTTAGGCTTCCGCTTAAATCCCTTGAGTCGATGGCCGTGCATCGGCTTTGAATCCTTAAGTCGATGACTACGTATCGGCTCGTGCTCAAAAATTTCTGTATTTTCGATTTTTTATTAGCCGATCGATTCATGAATCGGCTTCCCCTGGGTACATACTTCGTGGCTTTGTACCTTCTCCGTGTGTATGCCCCCGAGCCGAATCCTTCAAGTGATTGAAGATATCAGCTTTTCAGCCAATTCAAGCTTTTCTCGCCACTCACCATGCGAAATAGCACATCAGTAAACAAGGGTGGTGCGAGTAATTTTAGCCGATCGCTGGAATCGTCTTCCCTTGTAGTTGTCGATCCGACTATTTACAGAATGTTGAGATTTCGAAAATCTATGGCAACGCGCCACCGGCCATCCTTTTTCTCCACAGGTATTACATTGGAAATCCTTTCGAGCGTACTCGCATGGCCCGATGAACCCGGCGTCCAACAACTTCTTGATCTCCTTCTTGACTTCCTCAATCTCTTCTAGCTCGTCAGCTCGATGTAAACCCATACCCCAGCTTTCCATCGCCTTCTAGGTTAATGCTCGAACACGGAGTAAAGCGTATGTTGAGGATAATATTGGCCAATCGCTAGAGTCGGCGTTCCTTTTCATCGTTTGGGGCCGATCGTGTGGATCGGCCTCCTCTTCACCTTTGCCGCGGGAGCGACTGCTCTCGGGCTTATCCTTGCCATGGCGATCTGCAAGCCCTGCCATATTGATATCAAACGAGCAACCTGGCTCGCGTCCTATGCAGTGGCTGAGATCGACCATGTTGACCTCCGGAAACGGCTGCGTGTCAACTCTCATGGCAAACTGACCGAAAAGCAACCGGCCTTGCTCTATCGCCATTTGAATCTGTCCGTGCAAGACTTTGCAGTCATTGGTGGCATGGGTGAACGTGTCATGCCATTTGCAGTATGGTCTGCCGTTCATCTCTTGTAACGTGGGGATTTTGTGGCCGTCGGGTAACTTCAGCTGTTTTTCCTTCAGGAGCCAATCAAAAATTTGCTCCGTTTTGCTCAAATCGAAGTCGAATCCTTTTGCGGGCCCTGGTTGTTTCGCCCACTTGCAGGACACGGGTTTTGCCCCCCGGGTCCACTCAGCAATAGTGAACTCCCGATCTCTTGCGGAACCTTCATCTTTGTCCTTCTCGATCGGGGTGACGCGCTTGTACTCGTCCCGGTACAATCCTGATTGGCGCTGTTCATATGTTGTCCACTTCTGACCCATGTCTGTGTCTACCGATGCGTCTGCATCGGCATCAGTCGATGCTCGTGCATCGGCTTTCGCCTGTTTGGGGCGCCATACTTTCTTTGGCGGGCGCGCCTTCGTCTCCACTATTTGCTGGATTTTCGCGGCCGGATCGGGCCGCGCTCTTCTCAACGTGCACGTGCACCGTGCCTCGGCTCCTTCCAAGCTTCGCGGCCGCCGCACCCGGCGCTTCCGGGAATGGCCGAGCCCATCGGGGCACCACCTTGGTAGGTGGTACCTATCTTCTTCTCCATCTGACTCCTCGAAGTCTTCTTCTTGAGATGACTCAGCTCGTTTACTCTGAGGTAGGAGAGGTCCTAGACGTTTGAACACTGAAACTACGCTTGCCCCCCTTCTTCCTCGTTGTTTGCATTCTGGGCAGTTCTCGATTGTTGGTAATCGGCTCATTCCTGAGTCCCAGCAATGTTTGAAGAAGGGACAGCTCCAGTGCTTATCCACGTTGTCTTGCTCCTTAGACCTCCCTCGGCGCGACGTTCGTACCCGTCGTTGTGGCCGCTGTTACGACGATACCTCCTGTTTGCATCGGACCGACGATATCCTTCATCGTCGTTATCGTAGCGGCGACGTCGGTCGTATGGCTGTTCATGTTTGCCGAGGAGATGCTCGGATAATGGGCGTGGATGCCGTACGTTTCTCACCTCCTCCTCGGCCAGGTATCGTTTATCGTCGTCTTGGGGCCGGTCACGTGGAACGGCCTCCTCTTTCTCTTTGCCACGAGAGTGGCTGCTCTCTGCTTTGTCCGCGTCATGGCGAATCACGAACCACTGCCATATTGGCATCGAAAGAGAACCCTGGTTCTCTTATGGAGTGGCTGAGATCGATCGTGTTGTCATCGAGCAACGGACGTGTGTCTCCCGTCGAGCTTGATGCCGTGCGAACGGGTCTTCCCACGGGAGCCGACGAGTTCGATTCCGAGGAGCGCCTTGACCTTGTTATGCTTCTTCTTGAGTTTGTCGGCCAGGTCCTCGTACTCTGACCGGAGTGCTTTCCGCCATCTCGGACGTAGATGGCGATGTGGTTGATGTTGAGGATTGTCCCACCGGGCGTGCCGAGAATGTGTTGACGTCGAAACCCACCGGCGGGCGGCGGCTCGGTCAACACCGTAGAGCCGGGAACAACTAGGGTTGCGGCTGGCCCCGGTCCCTCGGAGCGACGGCCCGCAAAGCCTCCCGGTCGCGCGCCGATGCAAATTGCAAGGGCGTGCCACCCGACCTATACCAGTCGGGAAGGTGTGGATGATGCCTCGCTTAGTTTCCTGCAGGGCACACACGTACACATTAAATACGAGCCTCGATCGGCTCTCGAGTTATCTCGTGAATCGGCTCATGGAGCCGATCCACCCATGATTCGTCCAAGGTGGCCGAATATATGGTGGTCCTGCTTGATCAAGATAAAGCATATGAGATCCACGACGATTTAGGGTTTTCACCGTATAATCGGATCATCCTACTCACGATTGGGCCTCGCGCTCGCGCACGGTGATCGTAAGCCAAACCTAAACAAGGCCTAAAAACCAACACGAGGTTGATCCTCGGAACGTCCTGTCTAGGGCCGGCAAACTACACCCTACGCGCCGTCGGATCCTCCAACCCTTCGTAAGGCCTAACTATTGCGGATGTTAAACTAATCCTTGATGAAACAAGGAGCAACCGTAACGGATCAGATCTACTAAATAACGATCAAGCGGGGTGCCGCCCTGCACCCATGATGAGGTACAGGGGACGGCTAGATGCGCAAGGGTTGCACTACGACGACATATGATACTAAGAACAATGCTAACCCTAACACATCTATGATAACTACGTTGCTCGCCATCAAAAGGCTTCGGCATGAGCAACGCATGAACAACGTAGGCGAGGCTGCGTGCTTGCCTAGATCGCAAGATGCGATCTAGGCGGCATGGTGCTTACTGGAGAAACCCTCGAGACGAAGGAGTTGGCGATGCGCCGAGATTGATTTGTGTTGAATGTTGGTTGTTGTTTATTCCATAAACCCTAGATACATATTTATAGTCCGGCGGACTTTCTAATGTGGACGTGCACCAAACCGTGCACGAGATAAATTCTAACTTCTACATAACCTACTATAAAGATACACGGGCTAACTAGCCCAAACTTGGCAAACAAGGCCGATTCACCTATTTCCCGATGTACATATCTTCAAGTCCATCTTGATCGCGGCCCACCTCTGGCTTGGTCAAATTCTGGTGATAACAGCAATATGAAACATTTTAATCATGTGGATAAGAAGAAGGCGCGGATCTAGGATTTCATGCTAGGTGTCGTCGGCGGAGAAACGATGGGTCTCTGTCTCCTCTGTTTGCCGCCCCAGCGGCTGGAGGTGGTGGGGCTTATTGTTAAGATTCAGTTATATATAGTTATGCGGGAAAAAGAAGAATACCTCATCGTCCACCTCATCGGTGGGGATCTCGCTCTGGACGTCGAGTAGGCCCTGGACTCCAATCGAAAATAAAAATCAGCACACCGACATGCTATTAACTGCAGTACACAAACACAAGCTGCTTCTCTGCAGTTTTGTGACTCGTGCGCAGCAACAAATGAACCACGGGGTAGTACACATTTGCAGGGTTGGCAGGATGCAGAAAATCCACGGCCAGCTTGTGAGTGTTGCCGGTGCCGGTGCACGGAACGGACCACCGGGAGCCGCAGCGGGCCGTGCGCGTCCGACACGTGTCTCGGGATGCGCTGGACTGCGCCCGTTTTGCCGGCGCTTTGCCCCTGCCAAGCGTGACGCGCCTCCTGACGTCACCGTTCTCCGGCGAGCCCGAGAGGACGAAACCGTTTTTCACAGCCGCTCCTGGACGCCCATATCCGTCCGTGGACCACACAGCTTGTGTGGGTCCCAGGATCCAGATCCAACGGGCTATCTGGGCCCACCTCGCGGCAGGATACCTCTGCCTCCATCCGGCCCCACTCTACAGGCGACGAACTGAACCGCCATGAATTTCCTGGAACTTCTTGTTGCCTGGATTTTTAAACCCTAGCGGCGGTGAAAACCGGGTGGCGATCCGTGACCCCGGCGAGCAGCGCGGCGAGGGAGGGAGCTGTTTGGACTGGGAATCGCCGGAGCTCCCGGCGGCGGGCCCCGCGTGCCGGGAGGGGTGGGAGCAGGTCAACTCCGGTGTCGGCCGCGTGCATGTGGGGGCTTCTGAAACTGTGAACGGATTCTCGGCTCCACGCGACCACGCCCGTGTAGTATATACGGTTCCTGTACTGAATTTCGGGTTAGCTTGACAGCGCAGGAATTCTTGGCTTCCAATCATTCCTCCGGCCACCAATTAGGGCTCACTGACGAAAGTAGCTCGGGTTAGTTAAACATCGGCCGCCATACATGGCGAAACAAGCTATGGTTTGCTAGAGTAAGACAGCAGCACTGTGCAACGTACAGAGAGAGTAGCGGCGTCAGAATATATACCCGTGGTGTCAAGATCTAATTACATGCAGGAACAAGATGTTATTAGCTTATTAACGAATTTTCAAGTTAGTTTGATATCCAAGATCAGCATCATGTAAATACTAGCAAGCCTGACCACATGCATAAGGCGGAGCATACCTGATCACCTCCGATCTCAACCGGAGGGGTATCGAAGGCTTTGCTCTCCCAAACGGCGTGCACGTAGTCGTCGTGATGCGAAAACTAGAAATTAAGCAGAGCAGCACAAGGAAAACTAGGCGAGATAGAGAGACACTGAAATGAGAACTACTACCTCCGTTTCAAGAAATAAGACCTCCTCGTTTTACGAGCTTTTTGTTTAATCAAAAATTACTTCAAATAGATAAATTAGTATCATTAAAAAGTATTTTTCAATACGAATCCAACGAAATACATATACTCCCTCCGGTCCATATTAATTGATTCTAATGTGGATGTATCTAGACACATTTTAGTTCTAGATACATCCATATTGAAGTCAATTAATATGAATCGGAGGGAGTAATATAATCAAGATTTTGTTGCTCAAATTTTATGGTCAAAATTCGTCTTGGAATACGCGTGCATCTTATTCCTTGAAACCGAGGTAGTAGATATTAGACCTATTTTTATCTTTTTTGCGGCCGATCATAGTCTTCCACAAAATTAGTTATAAACACAAACTCGACTCATGTGCGTGAACCTCTTCTCTTCTCCCTCACTTAGTAGAGCTGTCTTAGCGCATCTCCAACGGTCCGACGCAAATCTGATGCCAAAATCGACCGACTGCTTCCGTTTACGTTGGCCCGTGGATACGAAAATAGTTGTTTCTGACCGCGTGTCCGTTTGCGTCTGGGGTTATACCCAGTGGACCGACGCATTTTTCTTTTTCATTAAACATAGATAGAAACATTATACAAACTACTACATAGTTTGGAACATGGTTTAAACATTGCAAAATGACGAAACCTAACCAGTGCAGGTTTGGCCCTTGCCTTGTTCGCTGCGAAGAAAGAACACTCTCACACACCGAGTAACCCAAACTACAAAATCCAGCTGACGGCTGATGTGTCCGATCTTCTTCGCATCTGCAGAAGAACATCCAAAAACCTGCACTAATGGCTTCAATGCACGTGGTCATCTTCGCTGCAAAGAAAGAACACTCTAACAGTGCTAGCTGTCGGTGTCGTCGCCAGACTCATCGGTGTGGTAGCGCCTGCGGCATGACGTCTTGTCGAACACCTAGACGATCACTCGTCGCCGCCTTCGTAGAGGAAGGTGAGCAGGAAGCCGAACTCGAGGTTGTGGACGCGGGCGAACTTGTCCCACCCGGTGTGTAGGTACATCTTGCCCTGCCCGTGGAGCAAGACGTCGATATGCCACCGACAAAAGTCGCATCTAGCCTCCCACAGCTCTAACTCGGCTGGCTCGACGCCGACAACGAACTTGTCCAGGGGCCGCTTGATGCCGAGGGGGTCCTTATGGATGTGGAGGGTGAAATCGAAGCACGTCGCCTCCTACGAAGACGACAAGCGTGGGGACGTTGCTGCTCCAATACGGCAGCATCGAGTCTGCGGCGACCATGCCGCAACCTCGCTGCCTTGCTGGCGACCTGGACCCGCCATGGATTCCCTTGCTGGGGTTGTGAGAGAGGGGGTGGGGGTGGCGCTACAGTGGAGGTTGTGAGACGGCTAGGTTTGTGAGGGATGAGGCAGCCGAGAGGCGTGACACATTTGGTAATGGTATTAATTTCATTGCGAGAGGTCCGTTCGGCGGGCGAGGCATCGCCATTAATGTGACGCAGACTACCGTAATGATGCTGCCTCGCTAGTACTGGTGCGCCGATGAGAAAACACATCGAGCCAGGTCACTGCCAAGCGGGCCCGTGGGAGAGGCTAGCGGGATGCGACTGTGTAACGTTCGCCCAGACGCATCTAGGACGCATATTTGGATCCATCTCGACGAACATGCCGGTCACTAACCCTAGGACTGCTGGGTTTAGGTGCCCTTATAAACTAGTACTCCAACTTTCTTCCATCTAGCATTGTGAAACTAAATTTTATCGTCTACCCGACGCTCAAAGTTGTCAGCAGTGATAAGCAATGCTACAAGAGGTAGTTCCCGCATAAATCCAACAAAAACTCTGCACAGCATCTACCGGGCCGGAAAGATGGATGTACACTCCACACGCGAGATGGGCATTGATGCGTCAGTTATGAGTATCTTCAACGGGGCAGATCCAAACCGGACGTCGGGTTTCCCGAATGTGCCTATTTGGATGGTCGCGCGGACACGCGGATATGGCCAACGAGTCTATTTGAGTCGCCCGGTGCGCTCAACGCGCTAACACAAGGCAAAATAAGAAGACAAAAAAAAATAAAAAAAGATAAAAAAATAAAAAATAAAACATATACATAGTTCATTAAACTTATGCCCTATTTTGGGCAAATTTATAGAAAAAGCCCTACATGGGCTTTGAAATAACTAAAATAAACATAAAACCCTAAGCTATAGGGTTTAGGACGCGGTGGCCACCGGCGCGCCGCCTAGTCCCAGTAGAACTCGTCGTCCTCGTCGCCGTCGATGACGACGATGCCCCCGGGCGCTGGAGCGTGAGAGCGCGCCGGGATTCCGGCCAGGGGCGGTGGGCGCGGGCTCATCGAGATTTCGGCCAAGGGCGGCGGGCGCGGGCTCGTCGATGTAGAGGCCACTGGGGCGGTGGGCTGCCCTCCTCGCCGATGCCGCCGGCGTGCGAGCTCCGTGCGAGGCTTCACCATCGCCGCGCGTGACCCGAAGAACGTGCGCCGGCACGTGTTGTGCTCCACCTCGAACCAAAGGTCCCAATAGGGACTCTTCTCGTCGTAGGCGGGGTCCTCCCGAGGTCCGTCGGGAGCTGTGCGCGGCGCGCTGGATCTCCGCCATGCGGGCGTGGCCGGTCGCCGGGATCGGTGGCACCGGAACCCGATCTAGGCTCAGGTGCCATCCGTGGGGAGGTGGACGTCACCCCACGACATGGGGGTGCTGGCCTCCAAGAAGATCCATGCCACCACCACGGTGACGTAGATCCTCCCCCGCTGGGGCGCCGACGCGATTTTCCGGCTGCTGCCGGCCTCGTGGTCGTTATTGGCGGTTGGCGCTGGGAGCGAACTCGCGCTTCGGGGCCATGGCGGCGGAAGCTCGAGCGCGCGTGCGTGCGGAGGGGAGTGGGGACTGGAGTGGATAGGGAAAGTCCCCTTCCCAGTTCACATTTAATATGACCCGCGCCCACCGACATGTGGGCCCTAGGATGCGAGCATGCGAACGCAGCGTGCCATCCACGGCCGCGCAAACCTAGCTCGGATTTTAGGATGCGTCGTTGCGCTGGGTCGCGTGTCCGGTGCGACCCATCTAAACGCGCGGTCGCGGGATGGATCGTCCCGTTAGATGGCCTTATACACATATGCACGGTTCTTCGTCCCCACAAATGGTGCCCGAGGGCAGCCGGGTATAATGGGGAGGCATCGATGATGCATGTGGATGAGTCGGTGCGGAGGGGTGCGCTAAACCCAGGTCCATGTGCCCCGGGCCGGTGCACCCTACCACCTTCCCCCGAGAATTCTCCCTACTGCCCCGACCCCGGCCGGCTCGTGAACTTGTGATCGACTGGCATACTCCCAGCTTCCTCTCGTACTATGCGCGCCCGGGATCGAGCTACTCCAGTCTACTGCACCTAGCTAGCTAGCACAAAGCCCCGATCCCGATGCATAGGTTTTCGCTCAATTGTCTGCTGACCGTTGGAGCCCCGCGCGGCCATCTCGCGCGCGTCTACGTTCCCTTGACTGTTTCACTTCGGGGTTTTGTCATGCCTACTCCATTGATTCTGAGTTCACTTTCCATTTTCAAGTGCCGTACGTAGATGCATGATTGGGCTGACTTCCATTAATTGGAGTAAAAGGAGTGTATAACAAAGATTGAGTTATGGGCTGAAGTTAATGAATTCTCTTCATTGCAAAGGAGTCATGCATGCAAACATTATGAAGAAAAACTCGAGTCTCAGATATATTCGAGTATATCACTCAAGATAATACTTCCTCTGCCCCGGATTAGATGCCCCAAATTTGTATGAATTTGTATTTATTTTACACTAAAACACCTACATACATGCGTATGTAGACAAATCCGTGGCAAATGATTCTGGCAAAAGGGAGTATGGCTTTTAGGGGCGTAACACAGTCTTCAAGTCAATACTTCCACAACTAATTGACGTGCAAACATGTACCCCCTCCATTTTTAATCACCATGCTTTCTGGGTTTAGTCAAAATCTTCATTTGTAAAGTTTGACCATGTCTACACAGAAATATCAACATGTATAATATCAAACATTTATAATATGAAATATATTTAATTATGGGTATAATAATATTGATTTGATGTTGTACTTAACTGCTCTTTTTGCTATGTATTCAGTCAACTTTATCTAGTTTGACTTTGACTAAACCTAGAACACATGGTAGTTATAAACAAGGGAATGGCCTTAAAAATCAAGTGTTAAAATAACACTCCATTCTCTCACTAATGTAAGACCTTTTAGATATTTCAAAGTAGATTAGATACGAACGAAAATAAGTGAACATACACACTAAAATGGGTCTAGATATACAAGAAAATGAGTGAACCTACACTAAAGCTAAAAAGTTTAACATTAGTGCACAGAGAGAGTATATTTCAATATAAAACAAGCATTGCTATAATTTGTGATACGCTAGTAATTTTTTTATGTGAAATGGTAAAATAAGAGTTGGTTATCTCATAAAAATGGTCTAATAGTCTATATTATTGAGTTTGGTACCCAATACGGGAAGAAAATGTATATATAGTGTGACAAGTTGCTCTGTTTTCACCAGCTATCTCTTCGTTGGTCGCTTTAAAAGAACCCTTTTGCCAATTCTAAATCAACAAGGAATTAAGTTAGTTATAGATCCAATCTATGCAATTGCATAACTTTTTTTCAGACTTGCACATGAATTTCAAATAAAAACGGGTGAACGAAACTTAACTCAATGCTACATCGACCGAGAATTAGTTGTGTCCATAAAAGAAGTGACCTTTGAGGGGTGGATTGGGAAGCACGTATGTGCACCAGAGCTAGAGTACCACTTGTGATCAATCATCACTCATCAGCATGATTGGCATCCCCTTCATCGCAAGCAAGTGAGCAACTCTGTGATTGGGATTAGAGTCCACGATGGTACACATGCCTAGCCCAACAGCGGTACGACTCTCGAGCTAGCCCCTGAATATACAATGCACCTCCCTTGTCTAGAAATATGCTGCTGGTCGATTCCTCACCTTAGCATGAAGCATGATCCAAGAAATAACATTAGCATGAATGATTCATGAGAGTGCCTGCAGCTGAGTTAACAAGGTTTGCATGCTGCATGCTTCTCGTAGTGGCATATTGCCAGCTCGATGCCTCGATCGATCGGTCGACAGTTTTTCGCTTTTCCTGTACGGTACCGTCTCTCATGCAGTCGACAGGCAGGCCTGGAGTGCTGTGCCCCCTCCGCCTAAATTACAGTAGTTCACGGGCTGAAAGTCGTTGCTGCTGTCCGGTATTTTGGAAGAAAAACTGGTCCTATTAGTCTGTTACTAGTGGTTTTACACTCGGATTAGTGATGACATGGTGACAGAGGTGGACTGCGAAGTGCAACCGCAGATGTCCTGTCTGAGTTGCCTGCTGCAGCGGCGCCAGAGGCACGTCCGAGTGTCGCTGGTAGGCATGATCTGAACCCATGCATGATGCATGCATAATGCTAGCTTGATGCGATGTACGGACACAAACGGTACGGCCGCCTTAGATTTCTTTTCCATGGAAATGTAGTGCCAGGAGCAATGTACTAATACATCTTTTGCTCTCTCTCGCCCACATGTTTGACCTTTGGAAGCTGTACAAGTAGGGGTAGCTCGTACGTTCATAGTATAGCACTAGCATCGTGCGTAGTATACTAGTCCTTTGGGTTTGGCCAATTTAGGCGGTGCGATTAGGCGTTTGCATCGGCGTTTAAAACTGCTATGCCTGCCCACGCTGCTATAGTGTATCTCATTTACAATTAATGTTGCAACTTATAACTAGCATAAATCATGAAGCAATACAACGACGGGCATTTTTCTCTGTTGCAACATTTTTTCGATAAAGGATGCTTTATTACTTTTGGAAGCAATTACATCCAGCCTCTGCATAAATATAGCTTATAGCTAGCACGAATCACAACATAACTATATACTCTAGAAGTTCAAAATAGAGTCCGAGTGTCTCCATGCGAGATGGGTATTCATGTGTACGCTCTACACATACATGCACGGCGTTTGCATCCATAGTTGGTACCCTAGCGCGGCCGGGTACAATGGAGAGCTAGGCGGCATGTGGAGTCGGTGCGGAGGGGCGCACCAAACCCACCCCCATGTGCTTTGGGGCGGTGCACCTTCACCATTCCCTCGATAATTCTCCCTACTACGAGGATATGGAGGTGTTTACTCCTCTAAATTACATGGGATTGGTTAGAGATGCCCTAAGCTAGCTAGAAATATCTAATTACATGTAGGGTAGGAGAAAATTTGCACAAGATCTACACAGCGGTGATCGATGGATATATGTACATACGCCCGCTGAATACTTCTCGGAAATTTATTGAATCTCAGTGAATTTTAGCCTACATTTTACATAAATCTATGACGTATTAAGAGCCAGAGAGAGTACTACGAATTACTCCACGCGAGATGGGCATTGGTGTGTATATATGGTCTATGCATATATGCATGATACTGGCACCCACAATTAAAGAGGGAGGAGGCATCAGGCATGTGGAGTCGGTGGGGATGGGCGTGCTAAACACACTTAAGGATTGCAGTTTTATCCATAGGTATGGGTACCCGCGGGTACCATACCCGCATGTGCAGAATATGAGCATATTTTTATATCAATGGGTAATACCCATATCCTACCGTCAAATCTTGGGTAGGTCATGGGTACAAGCCAATACCCGCAGGTGTACCCATGACATGTCAACTCATAGAGCTCCAACCAATGCAGCCCAATAACATA
Source organism: Lolium rigidum (assembly GCF_022539505.1). Lineage (NCBI taxonomy): Eukaryota > Viridiplantae > Streptophyta > Magnoliopsida > Poales > Poaceae > Lolium > Lolium rigidum. The sequence goes on from NC_061510.1 coordinate 370,375,488, forward strand.
CCAGTGCAAGGGTTAGTTAAACCCTCAAAGGAGCTGATAATTATCATGTATCTCTTACTGGATTGTGGTAATTGATTTTTTGGGGTCAAATATGCTATCGTTGAAAGCAAAATTGTCAACAACCTGTGTACTACTTAATCTATCCTTTGGATATATATGTATGGTATGCTCTAACCTACCTATACTACACCCATTGTCATCCTTACATACACCTCCATGTGCACCGGGCCAGTGAACCCCACCACACCTTCTCCGAGAATTCTCCCGCCTGCCCCGCCTTGTGAACTTGCAGTAGATCCACTCGCATATGCGCCGATCCCAGCTTCCTCTCGTACTATGCACGCGCCCGAGATAGAGCTAGTCCAGTCTACTGCCCCAAGCTAGCAGCACGGCCAAAGCTCTGATCCCGATGCATGGGCTTTCGCTCAATTGTCTGCCACCTATTCCCTAAGCCCCGCTTGGGTCGCCATTTTTACCACATCACGTGTACGGCGTGAAGGCCTTTCCCTTGACTGTTTCTTGTTACTCCACTTGACCTTTTCTATACTTCTCTTAGATGAAGCTTGGTTTTGTCATGTGTACTCCTTCGATTAATTCTAACTTAATCCATGATTGGGCTTTGGAGTAACTTTCACTTTTCAAGTGCCGCACTTGCATGATTGGGCTAACTTCCATAAATACTGGAGTAATGAATGCATTATTAGTAAGAGGGTGGGTATTGACAAAGTTATTTCTCCATAAGCAAAGGGTTTTAATCCAATGTCGTTAGTATTGACAAAATCATACTTTCTTTCTCAAAGACGGGGCAAAAGCTTTGCAGTCCCTTCAATTGAGAGGAATTTTTTCGCCCGGTTAATAATGGAAAACTAGGGAAAAGCCGCATAGCACCGGTTTTGGGCGTCACAAGGTGGTATCACAACTATCCACAGGTTCCCTCTGCCTGTAGGTTTACTTCGTCAATAGACGTTGTTGTGTCTAGTGTCAATCAATTTTATTAGAAATGCACTAGATAGTTCTAATTAGGAGTGCATGTTTTTCTTACCTCTATTCGTTCTCCTCTTGCCTTGACGAGTTCTAATTAAGTCTTCTCGCTTATCCTAATTTTCTGAGTTGTACGCTTCCACCTGGGTTGGACGATCTTTGCCTTTAACCTAATAGGTTAGATCTTGAAGAATTACGACGGAAGCACCTCGTTATCGATGTGAGCAACATCTCTTGTTAGTGGTGTTGACCCGATCATCCTAGAGCAAGAACTTCTTGTTAGTGTTGTCGAGAAGAATGATCCACGTCGAGGTGGGGTGATTATCAACGTGGAGCAAGAAGATTTCGATAGTTACCTCTCTTCCCCCCGTACTTGAGCTGGGACCTCGGGGCACGATCCCGTGTTAGTGGTGTCGGTTATAACGGCCCAGGAAAATACATACCCATGTTTGTATTTGTTTCTTGTTTTCTCTTGTGCACAATCATGGCATCATTATCTTCACCCTTGAATGTTTTAATAAAACCCTCAAGAAATTATTTTATTAAAGCCCTATGTTGTTGCAAAACGATTCTAAGGTTTTATGAAACTTTTCACCCTTATTCTTATTTTATATAAAACTATATAAAATAATCTTTGGAAATGTGACAAAGCCTCCCCCTCTCTCCCTTTCTCTCCTCCCTCTCTCTCTCTCCTCCCTTTCTCTCTCTCTGTTCCCTATAATTTAGGCATTCATGCAAAACTCGTCAAATGCCTCTATCCTCAGTATCTGGCCCTCCATCCTTTGGTTCGACTCAGCCAACCGACGTACCAAAACCTTTTGGCCCAGTTCCTTCGTTTTGAACACACATGGCAGGCCTCTATAGGCATCGCTCGTGTGTGTGCAGGAATAGCGCGCGCACGCATCACCCCCTCGTGCGCCCCACATCGGATTCCTAGTGGGCTGGCCTAGGTAAGTGTTGTAGGGTATAAAACTGGATCTTCCTCTACGATGCCACAGCTGACCAAATGCTAGCTGTATAATGGTACCCCCGAAGTGTTCACTGGTAGGACGGAGAAGGCCACGGTAATATAAAAGAAGGGAAGATAAAGGAGAATCCCAAAAGATAAAGGCCAGCCCACTAAAGCCCATTAGTCTTCCCCTTACATGGATCATAGAGATGGGCCAAGGAAGACTATAGAACCCTTGCTTTTCCCACCAACTTGGGGTTTTTTTAGACCTTTCCCTAGAATAGACTCCCTTATTTTTGCTTCCCGCCAAGGGTATTGGTTGTCTTTTTTACGAGACCTTGAGCCTATAAAAGGCCCGCTAGGGGTCTTCTGTAAGACATCTCCCATATTGAAGGAAGAGCTCTCGCACGAGTGCGAGACCTACTTCTGAGTTGATTCTCTCGGACTTTAAGTTCGAGGTCGATTCCTCGAACGAAACCCCCCTGAACATCTAGCCTCCGAAGAAATCACGACAAAAGCGTGACACAACGAGTCGTGTCACCGGATGTCCAACTTGAACACCCAAGGTTCGCTCAACAGGGCTAAGCCCCTCACACAAGCGTGTTTAAGTCAAACCCGGTCAACAAAACTACTGTGTCTCTCGTGTTAGTGTCCGTGTTAGTGTCCGACACCTAGCAACGTGGCTGTTTGATCATGATCATGTTGTTTTTCTTTATTAAGACAACAGTAAGGGTTCCTCTCCTTTTTTTCTCTATATTTAATATTTTATTTGAAAAAAATCTAAATTTGAAAACTTTAGACTTTAAGAAAAAGTTGTTTAGATCGAAAGATATTCAAATTTCTATAGTGTTCAAAACTTAATTATTTAAATTAAAAAATGTGTAGTAAAAAAGTTCAAAATTGAAATTATTAAAATTTTAAAATGTTAAAAAAATAAGAAAATGCCCCACAAAAATGTTCAGCAAAAAGTTCAGACTTAAAAATGTACAATTTTTTTAAAAAAAATAAAAAAACAATCAAAAATAAAAAATAAAAAATAAAACAAAAAGAAAGAAAAAGACGGAAAAAGGAACAAATGAAGCAAAACCACTCAACCGAAGAAACAAAAAAACTGCCCTAAACCTTCTAGCATGTTCCCAAAACCGAAAGGATTTGGGGCTAATGGACCACGGCCCATATCGTCGCGTTAGCGTGTACACCTCCCACTAACGGGCGATAAATAGGGTTCTCCCCTCTTTAGCACCTCACGCCATGAGTGAGACGATGACACAAATGACGGAACTAGAATCACATGGGAGCTACCGTAACAAACTATCCTGGCCACCAAACCCTTGTCCTCCGCATTCCAGGATCGTTCTGATGGCTCTCAGGTATCCACGACTAAACTGATGTATTCATTTTAGGGGCATTAACATGGTATTCAAGATAATTATTCGACCATTATTTGATACGCAAACATTTAGGCTTCCATGAAAATAATTATATGTTAAATATATTTCAAGAGAACCAATATATGTGTTAAAATATATTTGAAGATATTGTATTTCAAGTGTCACAATTGTGGAGATTATGGGCATTTTCGCAATGATTGCAAGAAGAGGAGGAAACCATCCGAACCCTATGAGAAGCATAAGAGACCAAATCAGGACAAGCATGATGACAAGCATCAGGACAAGTATCAGGACAAGCGTCAGGACAACAAGAAGGATAATTCTTCTCCTGATGGTATGTGTAATTTATTTGTTTGTTCTGAATCTTTATTTACTACTTCTACATTAGATCATTGGGTAGTAGATTCTGGTTCCACTTCGCATGTTGCAAGGAATGAGTCTGGCTTCTCATCTTTAAAACCAATTGAAAAGGGAACTAGATTTATTTATCTAGGAACTACTGCTAAAGCTGATATATTAGGAGTTGGTGACTATACTCTTAAACTCCCTAGTGGAGGAAAGTTAATTATGAAAGACACGGTCTACTCACCAAATATGAGAAAGAATCTGATCTCCGTTTCTAGGCTGGAATTAATTGGTTTTAAGGTCTTGTTTGGAGATGCAAAAGTTAAAATACTGATGAACGGAAGATTAGTCCAGTCAGGAAATAGATTTGATGGCCTGTATTATATTGAGGATTTCCTAGATATTGATAAAATGGATTGCATGGTTACTGAAAAAAACTCCGTGGTGAGGAATATAAATGGTAATAATAATAGTTCTGAATCATATCTTTGGCATCTTCGGTTGGGGCATATCTCAAAGAACAGAATTAAAAGGCTAATTAGTTCTGGAATTGTAAACTTCAAGTGGGAAGACTATGGCATTTGTGAGGCTTGTGTCGTAGGAAAGATGACTAGGGTGCCCTTTCCCAAGGCGTCAAGGTCAAGTGAACCACTTGACATAATTCATTCAGATATTTGTGGGGAAATGTCTACACCCACAATTGGACAGAAACTGTACTTCATTACATTTATAGATGATTACTCAAGGTAGGGCTATGTTTATCTCATTAAGCATAAGTCGGAAGGTTTTGACATGTTCAAGATATTTAAAGCTGAAGTAGAGAATCAACTCAATAAAAAGATTAAGGTGCTAAGAACTGATCATGGTGGTGAATACACATCAGGAATTATGGATGATTTTTGCAAGGAAAATGGAATTGTTCATCATTATACTTTACCTTACACTCCGCAGCAAAATGGCGTGGCTGAAAGGAGGAATAGAACCTTAATGGATATGGTTAGGTCCATGATGGCATACTCCGATCTTCCTTTATTTTTTTGGGGAGAGGCTCTTCATACTGCTGTTTACTTGCTTAATCATTCGCCTTCTAAATCTGTTAGCTCTACTCCTTACGAATTATGGAAAGGGAGGAAACCTACATTGCTAAACTTAGCTGTGTGGGGCTGTAATGCACAAATTAGAGTTCCTAGTCAATTGAGAACTAAACTGGAACCTAAAAGTTATCCAGGAATATTTATTGGCTACGCTTCTGGTTCAAAAGGTTATAGATTTTATGATGCTGAAAAGAAAAGGTTGATTGAAAGTAGAGATGTTGTGTTTCTTGATGAGGATACACCTCGTCGTGCTAAAAGGGCGAGAGTGGAGTTATTAGCAACCCCGCTGGATACTAGTCAACTAAATGCTGAAACTGATTCTAACAATCAGGAAAATCCATCTACCGATGAAATTAATGTTGACACTCCCTCGACTAGTTTACCTAGGAGAAGTGGGAGGAATGTAGCTGCACCATCATATCTTGATGATTATTATGTTTTTATGGGGGAAGTGCACTCTAAAACTTCTAGTTTAGAGGAAGAACCAAAATCGTTCAAACATGCTATGTCTTGTTTAGAATCCAAATTGTGGATGGAAGCCATGCGTGAGGAACTAGACTCCATGAAAAGAAACAAGGTTTGGGAATTAGTTGATTTACCAAATAACTGTAAGCCAGTAGGATCTAAATTCTTCCTATAAATGTTTAAACACTACCCTCTCAACCAGGCCATCTGAAAGGGGCAAACGAATCTGGGTCGTCCAATCAGGTTGCAACAGTAAAATCAGCATCCCACTTCTCACCTCAGCCGTCGGATGCAGTATATTTTCTTTCACTTCTTGCTTATCTGGATGACTCCATGACGGTTGGGCCCATGTGCGTGCGGGGCCGGTGTTTCAGCGAGCGATCCAGCATAATGACCACGTCCGTTTTGCATACGCCGTCCGCGTCGCGCCCATGTCCCGCGGTGAAACCTAGATCTCGATTCGTGAAAAATATCTGGCCGGTGTCTCCTCTCTCTCTCTCATCTCCGCCTCCCCACTCCCGCCCCGAGCCTCCTCCCGCTCCTCTCATCTCTGCGGCTCCGCCGCAGGAAGAGCGGCGCCCTAGCGACCGCGGCGGATGGACGCGGGGGCCATCGGTGGCAGGGAGCGTGCTCCGCGGCGGCTGGACACGGGGCCGGTGACGGCATCGTCTGGATGCGGCGGCGGCTGTATTCGGTTGCATAACGAGGTGAGCGCGAAGGGGCGGAGCAGGTGGTCCTGCAGGAGCATGTCCCGGAGGAAGAAGGAGGCGGCGGCACGCCTGGGTTGTTGACCTGGCTCCAATTCGCGAGCACCTCGTTCCTCTTCCTTCCCAGGTAAGCTCCATCTCTTTCTCTTCCTTCCGATTCGTGAGCAAAGATTCTTTTGCGTGTTGGGCAGCTCTCGTATCGTGAGAGGTAGGCACATAGAGGCAACATGAGGCGGCGACCACCTCTGTGAAGAGGCATCCGACGTTGCTCAATTGCCCCCATGGTCCCGTTCAATCCCCTCTCTATTGTGCATGGTTTTTAATTAAGATATTTTGCTTGCAACCGTGCTCCATGTTTGTTAATTTCTGGGTCAGGTATTTAGATCTGAGACACAACAAATGGAGTTCGGTAATTGCTTGCTTATGGATGGTACGATCTTTATTTAAATTTTTGTCAGTATATGTTTGCATCAGCATGATTCTTCCATTAACATAATCCTCCCATGTGCTTTTGAGTTATATTAATTGAATAATAATGTATATACTGTCAACTTGGATATGGTCAAACCACCATGTAGGATTTATTCCATAGGTGATTATTTGCAGGGATTGGACCATGTCAAAGAGTTGTGTGAGGACAGGACTTCCTTGCAAGATGAGCTTGGATAAAAAAAAAGGGACATTCCCGATGGTGCTTTCTGTGAGTGTCGAGTGTGAAGTTCATTGTTTGCGTTGCATGATGAGTTACTTGTTTACGGTTTATTCCATAAGATTTTTGTCTTATGGTAAATCTTGCAAAAAACAACTGCGCCACATGTATTCTGTTCTTCTATGGTTATGGGGACAAGACTATATTCATTGCTATCGTTTAGTTATTCCTGGCCATCATTTCACATGCTATATTAAAGTGAGTATAATAACAACTGATCGATGGTTTAATTAGTTAAATAATGTCATATTTTTGTTCTAACTTGCTGTTAAGCACTGACCGAGGTATTGTGCAATTGAGGTTTTTTCCATTCTTCTAATTCAGTTCATCTGCTCATTCAGTTAAATGTGATGCATGCACGCATGATACATGCTCATGATATGATGGGTTCTGAAGTTTATGTTTGTGTCAACAAAACGGGCAACATCTAGCGCTTCTTGGTAAGTTAACATCTCACTGTAAATAATTTCGTGTTGCATGTATCCCTGTTTTATCTTACTTGAACTCAGCTCCTCAGGCTCACCTTGTGGTGCCGGTCTTCCTCTGCATTGCTGCTGTGCCAGCCCTTCATTCTCGTGGCCTCCGCTGGCCTCTGTCCCCATCCCTCCTCCTCTGCACCATACAAAGTGGAAAAGGAGGGAGCAAGCTGGAATCACTGATAAAGCGATAACATACAAGGCATTTTCTTTTGTTTGGGTCTGATTGTTGCGGCTCTAGGTTTATTACCATAGTTGCTTCTTTCGGAAAAGTATCGAGCACCTCCATGCCTCCCTCCCCATCAAGCATGACCAAGGCAGCAAGGTACATCTCCACATTTGTTCTCTATTTATATGTCTATATTGATTTGTATTTTTGTAAGAGGAATAGCAGTAATTCAGTACCACAACAAGGTGAATGTTGTTGTATGCTTCCAGGTCCGAGGCTGTATTTCAAAGGATTGTTCTTAAATTGGTTGTAGCTGTTTGGATTTTCGAATTGTCGTAATATGGCTTGCTCTGCCCTTTGCCATTCGACAATTTCGATCGTTCATTTTACCACTTTCTATTTTTCATGTATGTGTAATCATGATACAAGATGGATTTACAGAGTTGCAACCCATGTACATGCCAGTGTCTGAAAATATAAGAATTGCGACATCGCTACCTCTGTCAATCTCTCTTTTGCACATGATCCTGTCCTTTTCATCTTCCTTCATGTTCATTTTAATTTTTAATTCATATGTGAGGCCAATTGTTATTACTTTTAATTAATTGAATGCATAGTTCACATCGCTTGCGATTGCTTGACCATATGATTGGTAGGCTAGGGTTTATTTTTAGGCGATAACCAGCCTCCTCACCGTAGTGGAAAAAAGAGAGTAGGCTTGATTCGACTACTCAATAGCCTAAAAATAATCGGCAACATATTTTCCACTGACCCCAGCCATGTAGCTTATAAGATACCAAGCTGCCATAATTTAACTATTCTAAATTGCCAAACGTAGTGAGACGCTTATATGTGGTACATTTATTGCAACAATCCATGTATATCTTTGATTTGCATTTCTCTAATGGCTTTGTGTATTTGTTCGCTGACAAATGGTCATAACCAGCTTGTCACCTAGAAATGCAGTGCTTATTTCTAAGCTTTTTTTTTACTATAGGCCGATAGTAGAGTGGAATTGTTGGATAATGGTACTAAGCTCTTTGTATTAATTGTTCTAGCCTAATTTTTTGTTGTCTTTCAATACTAAATCTTCTTGTGGTGTGAGTCGGAGGTGGTGTCATGGATGTTAGGTTTCTAGCTGTTCATTTCTTTTCTTCTCCCCATGCATTTCAATACCAAATCTATTGTCATTCTAATTCATAATTTATGTTTGAGATTTTATCTGTAATTTATGCATTAGATTTGTATATTCTAACATGGCATGTAGTTCTACAGTTGCGTCTGCATATAAGCCCAGCTATAGCATTTACATGTTCAGTTATGCCATCCAGATTCTCCCTTTTCTTTTCTTTGCTTGATATTTATGTTTAGCTCATCTTCCAGTTTGCGTTATAAAGATATGCTTGATTTATGATATCATGGTTCTTCATAAAGAATTAAGATTTACTAGGCACTTGCATGTTAATTGTTGTTTCAGACATGGCAATGGAATTGGTTCTCCATGTTTGCAGGCGCCGATGAGCAGAGGCTACGGGAGGCATTGATGGCCTACATCAACGGCAACTCCATCATGTCTGGCGCCGAGTTTGACGAGCTCAAACTACCAAAGGTGCCTTGGGCTCTGCTTCCATAACACTCTGATCTGTCAATGAGACCAGGACATTCTTTTGGTCAATTTCAGGGCTGAGATTGTGTGAGCCTTTTGATGCCTTCTTTTGGTCAATTTCACCTTGTTATTTTGGTAAATTTTATATGTGTATTGAAATATGCTTAAAAGGTGTTGGATGAAAAGGCAAGTGGACTGCAAGTATTCGTGAGGAGGAGAAATGGGAGAGGGGGTGGTTCTAGAATCTGGAGATGGAGCCTGGAGGAGGGAGCTCGAGAAGCGCCGCAGGGACGGAGGTGGAGGATCAGGGAGCGGTTGTACTGGCCTAGCGAACCAGAGGGCGTCGATGCTGACCGGATACACCGCTGAATCTGTTCTACAATTTCTCCTCTCCAGGTATGGCAGTAGTTCCCTATATTAGTTTATCCTCCATTCCTTCTGTTCATGGCCAAAAGTACTCTATTTTGGGAATGTGTAGATGGAGAATTTGCTCATATTGGTTTGGGAGAGGAGACAAATTAGTAGTTTGCAAGGGCTCTCTCTAGCACCTTATGTGACTGCTCTGTCTTGCAGATCATCACTCGAGTACACTGTCTCATATAAAACCAACAAGTCCATGAGCTACTTGATAAAATGGTCAATTGATTTTTTTGTATATTGGCTTAATTAAGATATAATCTCATGGAAGTCTCTATAAGAATTTGTTTCATTTGCAGAGGCAATATGGAATATGCGAGGAATTATGGCGTTGAGCCACGAAGTCAGTGGTTGAGGAGGCGATCATGGGGCAATGGTACCAGTTGTGAGTACACTGACGTATGCCTCTTGTTTCCTGCACAAATAATTATGAATTTGCATTTCTATGTATTTGGTCATTTACTCATGGTTAATATACACTCTACCAATATTACATCTAATTGGTTCAGTTGTGTTATTTGATTTAATCTAAAATTATTTATTTGTACTCGTGCTATGTTTGTGCTTATTTTAATTGGCTATGATTTACTTGTGACATTCCTGTTGTCCTGGTTTTTAAATGCGGTATTAATGAAAAGCCCATTTTATCTGCGGGTTTGGTATAAAAGGATACTTCTCGATTGTCCTCTTTTTGGTAGTTTGTCCTTTTGTAATTTCTAGGTATAACTTTCAGAGAACAAGCAATCATATGAGCTTTCTTCCCTGAATTTTCATATATTTGAGTGTGATTTATGTGTTTTTTATGTTGCAGATTTGTTTGGAGATATCCCTCGAGCCAGGCATCATGTTGTGGTTTTCCTATATAGGTTTGCAGTTTGAAGAGAGGTGTGAAAGAAGTTTTACAGGTATTGCAACTTATTTGGATTTACTATATTGATATACATTCACTGGGAGTGTCTATTTTGACTTTCTTCGTTTGTTCATATGAGTAGATTATCAAGTAGTGCTTTAATTTCTGATAATGGAAATAGGAGGGTTACCCTGTTTTCAAAAAACAGAACTACCGTGTGGAAGCTAGGAAGGGAAATCAATTGGGGTTCAGTTCTATTTGATTTGTGACTTCACTGCAAGGTCTTGGTTGTTAACACACAAATATGCCTACCAGAAAACCATATAGAAGCAACTTAGTGACTTCAGTCCTGCAAAATGGCAGGCTGCCAATGCTAAACTTTATACAACATTATGGGCAATCATGGCCCATGAGCTGCATTAATCCCCTGTTTCTCCTTAAGGAGCGTTCCTGTTGTATTTGCTTTTGCTTTTCTCTTTTTCTGCATTGATACTGATCATATGTTCTCTTGTAGCTTGAAAAGCAACCTGAGTTAGATTTCAAGCCACCGATGTAGGAGGCCATGCAGTAGCTTCGGCCTCCCATGGAGAGATCAGGCGTGGCCGCGTGGGATCGGTCTTCAGTGTTATGGCGGTGCTCGGTGTTATCTAGGCATGATGATTCAGGTAACTATAAGTTGTACGTGAAGATCTTTGAAGTTTCCAACAAAAGCTTTCAAATTGTAAGCAAGCATGGAAGAACTTAAAGATGTTGCAGCTTATCTGGCTTTACAGTATCGCGCACTTGCAGCTGGGACCAATCAGAAATCGTTGGAAAAGGTAACAAAGCAGTTCCTCACCTAAAATAAAGGGCAAATAACCACTGTACATATTCTCCTCTGAAATAATTGGTAAGGCTCACGTACACGTGCTTTCTGTATATAGTGCTGAAGCTTAGTCAAAAACTGGATCCTAAAGTGCAGTCATTTATCTGACAAAGACCTGATGTACATGTCCCTCTGCCCCTCGTAGCAATATCATGGCTCGTTTTATCGTTTTGTCAAGCCAAGCATGCAACAATACATTTACAAACAGGCCAACACCACACAAGCATTTAGTTTAAGTATAGATTACGGTACTTGCAGAGATAGATGCATGTTATAATATGCTTATCAAAGATTGAGGTCAATAACTGCAGTATTGACTCATCAAAGATTGAAATGCTTTGAACTCAGTATGTGACAATATTTAATATACGTGAGGGTGACTATGGATTTAGTCTTTGTGCTTCCCAGGCTGTCAACCATCGATGGAGGGTATGATCATTGGATTCTGGTTCCAACTTTGTTTCATCATCATCTACTAGAAATTACCTTGCAGTCTGAAGTTACTGACCATGGGCTTTGTACATGTTTTAATTTTTTTGGTGCTACTGGATTTTACAATTGAAATTCCATTTTTAGCTCTAATTGTCTGTTTCTACTAGATTTAGCACTCCCAAGTGAACTCCAACCTGATGGTTCTTGCCAGGCCTGTGAAGAAACCGCTTATTATGCATTTCCTTACTTATTTTACTTATTCACGATGAGGATAACTCAATATTTAATTTTTATTTTAATATTTAGGTGCTAATGTGGATATACATTTCATTTCAAAAACTCTGAGGGCTGATTCAATTCCAAATATGCAGCCAATTATTGTTGCTTCAGATGGGGTAAGGCCCTAAAAATTGCCTATACTATTAGTTCTCCCTCCCACATTTAAATTTCCTTATATCGTTTGTGTCACAAAAATTGCATTCAAGAAATTGTTCTCATCCGACCTTCTTGAAATGTTTATAGGCAATGGTGGCTCATGGAGATCTGGGTGTTGAACCTGTGTCATCTGGTGAAATTAATTCTTTTTTGACCCACTTCATAGATTTCCTCACATAATCTGTCAGAGGACGTTCATTTTCTTGTTTGCGATTTGTTATTATAATGATGTCTGTTATCTGCCAAATGAATCTGCAATGAGTGTGCTCTATTGTTCTATTTCTTTTATCATTTCTTGTGATGGATCTTCATGCCTACAGCCTACTGCCTGTACAGTCAGTTTATTTTCTATTTTATGGTGTCCAGTAGTATACGTAAACGTTAATACCTTGCTTTCCGTAGAGAATCTGAATAACTAAGGAGTGAATTTAGAAAGTTTGAGAGTGAAAATATGTCAGGTCACACATGTTGTGTGCAACATAGGTTACTTGCACATTGTTTTCTGGTTACTACAAGGTTCTTTTATGAATGTTCCCTTTGCTCACATTGGATATTCTAGATATAAATTATTAATGTACTTTCATCGCGAAGATTCTATGAGTCAAGATGCACGGTCATCTTAATACTATTCTTGCACATTGAGTATGTTTTCTCCGTACAAGGGATATTGGTAAATGGTGCTACCTTCTCGATACAAATATGTTGACAACCAATAATGTGTAGTTCTACCTTTTCTTTTTTGCAGTTTTGGCTAAGATGGAACACCAAAACTTAGTGTATGTCAGGTCCACAAACACTGAAGATGGAGAATGAGTCCACAACCACTGAAGATGATGTCAGGTCCAAGGAGGATACATGGGTTACCACCAAAGACATGGGATCCCCAGATCTAGGTATTGTAGAATCTGATGGCATCACTGCTGGTAAACCGTCGGTGGAACGTGAGGGGTACGAAGAGGTCAAGCTCGAGAAGGACCATCTGCGGAGGATATGAAAGTCCCTAAGGCGAAGATGGCAGCTTTGAGTGATGCTTTGAAGGCAGTGGATATCGAGATGGAAGAGTTGGAGTCGAGTGTAATGCACAAGCTATGCATCATATAGTGAATGCACCATGGTGACTGTCAACAATATGTGCACAGCTTCAGTAACATATCTTTGTTTCTGTTTTGAGAACATCTTCGGGGACATTTTTGTTTTGGTTTGAGTAAGATCGTGGGAGAGGGGAAGAAAATAAGCCGGACTAATCCAAAACAAATAAATGGGTATGTAAGCCAACGGAGATGTTGGCGATGTTGGATGCTCCCGCATCCCCTTCGCCTCCTACTATAGCCGAGTCAATCGCTGCTAGATCTGTTGGTTCCTCGACGACATAGCCGATGCTGGTTGAGCTGATGATGGCCGGGCTGATGACGGAGGCATCCACGACGGTGGACCTCAAAGCACCCGCGCTCATGGTGGACTCTCATTTTCCACGCCGCCCACTCTTCTCCTAGATTCCATCGCCGCCTATTGTACTAGATCCGTGCGAGAAGAAACCTACACTAGCGATGGAGTGAGGGAGAGGGAGAGAGGTTTTTGGTGATTTCGGCAATGGTGGTTGGGGAATGGGGGGAATGGATGAGGTTGTGGGAGACGAAGGTTTTATATGCGCCGACCCCTCCGCTCCCTCGCCACGTAGATGTACACGTCATCGACCCCTCCGGTATTAGTCCTGGTAAGCCCACTCCCAACAAAAGAATATTTGAAAGTTATTAAAATGCCTTGCATAGGTACACTTAGACAGATCGACGAGATTCTAATATTTCGTTGCCATCCGTTCATAAAAGTCTTCAGTTGTAATGCAATCAAGTGACCAAAAAATGAAGTTTGTTATGCAATACGCCAAATTCAACTACGAGTAGCTCCAATGCCCTGCTTCCCGAGTGTCTCTAACAAGTTGAAAGAGGAAGAGGCAAATGTGCATGTGACAGAAGAAGAAATCGCAGCTGTTAAACCATACCGCTCGAGTGATATCAAGTGGGGTATCCAAAGGAGAGTCGAAGGGAGACACTGAGGGCATTTTCTCCGTCCTACCCCATCGATTATACTATAACTCAACCGAAGCAAACTGAATAGCCAAATAAGAGTAGAAGGGTCGTTGAGGGCATTTCCTCCAACGAAACACACTGAATATTACTATAGCTCACCATGGATGGCCATTTCACCCTAATACTCCCCCTTTGCTATTGCGATGATGGCGGCAGTCGAAAGAGCTACACTTCACGCTCCCGAGCCTCCGGTATTGAAATAAACCAAGACTTATGGTGAGAAAACACAAGTAACTAGGAGAAGAGCTCCAACACACCCCGTCGGATACTACTATAGCTCAAACTGGATGCCCATTTAACCTTAATACCCCTTTATTCAGTGGAAGAGCTCCCCTACAACCTTCGGTAATAAAATAAGCCAAACCTTATGATTAGCCTCTGTCATTTGCGCCATAGCGCAACCGGTCATCTAGTGGATATTTAAAAGGAAGTTAAATGCATCTGGTTGTGTGGAAAAGTATAAAGCGAGACTTGTTGCTAAGGGATACACACAAAGGAAAGGAATTGACTTTGTGGAAACTTTTTCACCTGTAGCAAAGTTTACTTCTATTCGTATTATTGGTGCATTGATTGCTTATTATGATTTAGAACTCCATCAAATGGATGTCAAAACTGCGTTTTTGAATGGTTATTTGGAGGAAGAGATTTATATGTTACAACCTGATGGTTTTATTGAAAAAGGAAATCAGGGAAAGGTCTGTAAGTTAAATAGATCCATTTATGGTCTTAAGCAAGCTTCTAGGCAATGGTATATTTTGTTTGATAATTCTATAACATCATATGGTTTTTCAATGATGGAAGGAGACCATTGCATTTATTTTAAGATAGTGGGAGGAAAATTTACACTCTTATCACTATATGTAGATGACATACTTATTGCTTCTAACAGTAAGGATATGCTACTGGAAGTTAAAATGTGGCTTTCTTCTACATTTGATATGAAAGATATGGGAAACGCTTCTTATGTTTTAGGAGTGGAAATACTTAGAGATCGGAATACAGGAACTTTGGGTTTGACTCAGAGGAATTATCTAAAATCTGTATTAAAACGATTCTCTATGGAAGATTGCAACCATGCTTTTGTGCCTTTAACGGCAGGAATAAAACTCAGTGAGGAAATGTGTCCTAAAACTCCTGAGGAAAGGAAGAGAATGGAAAATACTCCATATGCTTCTGCCTTGGGATCTCTGATGTATGCCATGTTATTCACACGTCCTGACTTGTGCTATGCTGTTGGACTTTTAAGTAGATATCAAAAGAATCCAGGAATTGATCATTGGAAACAAATAAAACATGCTCTTCGTTATGTTAAAGCGACACTGGATTATTCTCTTTGTTTTAACCAGAAGGATTTACAGCTGCAGGGTTATACTGATGCCGACTGGCAGGGTGATCCGGATGACCGAAAATCGACTTCTGGATATCTATTTACAATTGCGGGTGGTGCAATATCTTGGAGAAGCAAGAAGCAAGATTCAGTGGCCATGTCCTCCATGGAGGCGGAGTATATTGCTGCGTCAGAAGCTGCTAAGGAGGCGGTGTGGCTGAAGGAGTTTCTTTCAACTTTGAAGATTATTGACAGTGCTCGCAAACCAGTTATGGTGTATTGCGATAATCAGGCGGCAATTAAGGTTTCCAGGGATCCCAGGTTGCACAGCAAAAGTAAACATATTGAGGGAAGATATCATTATATACGTGATGTTATTAATAGACTTAAATTAGTATCTTTAGAATTTTTACCTAGTGTTGATATGGTTGCTGACCCCCTGACTAAGCCTCTTAGTCAGGTGGTGTTTGGTAAGCATGTTAAGGCTATGGGTTTACGGTTTTTTGAATAATCGTTTTGGACAAGTGGGAGATGTAGGAAATATGTGTCCTACAACTATATTCAATTTATTTGGAACTTCATATATTCTGTTACCTCATTATGGAATTGAAACATGTGTTTATACATGGAATTGCTATGGTTAATTAGCATGAAAATTATGTTTGCTGGAACTTGTACTTAAGGATTTGCTTAAGGAAGCTGGTTGGTTAATATTGGAATACAGTGTCTACGATACACTGGAAATATAGCCCGGGCACAATATTAACTGGAAGGAACTAGGCTATTGATCAGATTACAGCCCTGATGTACGCCTACATAATTAGTCGGAATTTGATTTAATTATGACACATACCTCACATATGTGTGTTCTGGGACATGTACAAATAGTATCCAATTAACAGATAAATTATATCGTGGTTGATAATTTTATCTGGACACTGTTTGGAAAACGAGTTTATAATAACTTGGAAGCTTATCTGTAATTGGAGTTGGACTCTGGAAATTACAGTATAAGTAGGTCCCTACCCTCTAGCCTCAATTTTGCAATTGTGAGCGGCACCACGGAAAAGTGCAGAGGAATAGAGGGTAGACCTAATCCCATCGGTTTCTTACAAGTATGATTTGTAACAAATGATGTCAAACTAAGAACTGTTTGACTCTTTAAAAATGTAAAATTGCATATTTATATATAGCCCGATAGGTTGTTCTGTTTTCCCTGGTACAACAATTAGCAACCAGCCATTTTTTCGTTGGTCCGCAACAAAAGAAGTTATCTTTAGAGCTTGTTTGATTCAAAGGAATTGCGTAGGATTTTGGAAGGATTTGGATCCATAGGATTTTTCTTACAAAAGTTGTTTGATTGATAGGATTGCAATCCTTTGAAATTCCTACAAAGAATTCAGTTGCACTATGTCACTCCAACCTCTTTTTATAATTCGTTTGGTTTTCCTGTACAATCAAACTCTCTTGGATCCAAAATCATGTAGTTTTCTAACCTTATAGGATTAGAGAGGACATGCCATTCCAATCTTGTGTTTTTCCTATTCACATGTTCTGAAAATATATACTGCGAATCAAATGAGACCTAAAGGGTTGATTGGAAAGCACGTATGTAGAGTACACCAGAGGCGAGCTAGAGTTCCACTTGTGATCAATAATCAGCATAATTGGCATCCCCTCCATCGAAAGCAAGTGAGCAACTCTTTGATTGGGATTAGAATCGACGATGATTCACATGCGTAGAGTCCAACCGCGATGACTCTCGAGCTAACCCGCTGAATACAAAATGCACCTCGATCCCTTGTCTAGAAATATGCTCCGCCGCATGTGCCCATGGCCGATTCCTCATCTTCGAGGGTAGACGGACGCTGACTTCCACAGTTCCACGGATCATCAGCGGGCAAGGTCCGAGAAATGGCACTACTAGCATGCATGATGAATGATTCATGAGAGATTAGCTGCAGCTAGCCGGGCCAACAAGGTTTGCATGCTGCACGTTTCTCGTAGTGCCAGCTCGATCGATCGGCACTTTTTTGCTTTTGTTGTACGGTACCGTCTCTCATGGAGCCGGCAGGCACCAGCAGGACTGGAGAGATGTGCCCCCTCCGCCTAAATTACTACAGTTCACAGGCTAAAAATCGTTGCTGCTGTCTGGTTTTGACAGAAAAAAACTGGTATTGTTACACCCAGAGTCGGGGTAGTGATGATAACATGGCGGCACGGTTGAACTGCAAACGCAGATGTCCTGTCTGAGTGGGTTGCTGCAGCGACGCCAGAGGCACGTCTGAGTGTCGCAGGTAGGTAACAGGGTCTGAGCTGAGTCCATGCATGCATAATGCTAGCACGATTCGATGCCCTATACTGGAAATTCAGTGCTACTGAGCAATGTATTTTCTTCCAGTCTCTCGCGTACTTGTTTGACAATCTGCATGTCGACCAAGTCTGACGGTGGAAATTGGAACCGACGCAGAACGCCACTAGCTACGATCAGTCTGACGGTGGAAATTGGAACCGACGCAGAACGCCACTAGCTACGATCGGGATAGGTAGAAGTGCAGGAGTAGGAAAAGAAGGTCGGGAGAAGAAGCGTATGTCCGGCGGCATGTTCCTACCTAACCCACGCCCGCGTACTGTACCCGTAGCATCCATGCGCGATCGAGGAGAAATCTCTCCGAATCAGCGATTCAGCGTACGTCTAGCTAGATCCCGAGACAGAGACGACACTCTGCGCGCGCCCATGGATCGGTCATGCATGGGCGTCGTAGGGTGGGAGCCGATCGGCCGATCCACCGATCCAACCATCTGTGCGCCCGCTTCGGCCGGCCGTGCTGCTCCTGCACTCCTGTCGCCGTCCACGCCCGCTCGCAGTCAGTCGCGTCGCGCGTCGTCGGCTAAGAGCAGTGGCGGACACAGGAATGAGCAAAGGAGAGGGCTAACTTATGGCATGTCAAAAAAAGTCACGATAATGATAAAATCTGCGATGACATATAGTACATCATAATTTTCAAAAAATCTAACAATTTCCAAATAACAAAAGATCATGAGGAAAATGCACTCATCAGAGCTAGAAGAATACCAAAGGAAGGTCTGAGCACTTGAGAGTTTAAATTTAAAGGCATTGTATGCATCTGCATGTGAAGTGTAGGGAGCGGTGTTTTGGAACATGGGAGCATATGCTTCCTACATTTTGAAATGCATCTTACAAATTTTAAAAATTCAAACGAAAACTTTGCACCTACATCTTCACGTGCTACGCGCTCACCAAGTCGTTACATAAAAAAATTAACTTATCATGTGAGGTGTGTGAAAAACACAAAATTCAGTGCTAAAATAATACTTTTCACAAGATACATTTTCTCTTTTTTTTACATAGACCACAAAAAATATTGATTTTTCGTGAATGACAAACGCACATATATCATGGAGATGTGCATGTAGAATTTTTTGTCCAAATTTTTCGACACTTCGAAATATGATTTTTTTAGTAGAGGGAGCATGCGCACCCGGGAGCCGAATTGAATTTCCGATGTGTTATAGATAGATATGGAAGATGATATGAATAAAAAGTAATAAAAGAAAAACGTACCACTCAGATCTGACAATTGTTTTGGGTAAGTGACATTTGCGGCTCTTGTAATCTTGAAATGTCTTCAAAATGAAACCATCTTCAACTGTTGCAAACATATATATATATATATCTCTCTCTCTCTCATCGTTCATTTTATTTCTCAGTTCATTCTTGATGATATTCATAGTAGAGAAAGCTCTTTCAACGGTTGTTGTTGCCACCGGCAAGATCAAAGCAAGTTCAATCAAACGATATACCAATGGGTAGCATGTGTGTCGGTCACTTTGAACCATCTTCACCGCAAGATTTCCAAGATCATTGCAACTTGAGAAATTTGTGTCTCTTCGCACATCAATAATGTATGTTTCAAGTTGTGTTTTCAGAACTACACATTCATATTTAGAGATGTCTAAAGCATATAGCTTAGCAAGCTCAAGTAGTTTGTCTTGATCAAAGTTAGCAAAAGAATTCTTTGGATCGAGGCAAGCAATACATCTCAACAATCGTGTTGATCTTTCAGCAAACCGACTGTTCAACTCAACTAGAATTTGATCAAGCATAACGATAAAAACTATTATTGCTTGCACCAAGCACACTTGCAGCTTGCGGATTCTTTTTTTATATACAATCCCATCATCTCTAAAACTTTCCCCTTATTGCTTGAGTTGGAGGACTCATCATGTCCAGGAAATGCAAGAGCTTGCAAAAGGAGAAATCTCACAACACCTAAAATGATAATAATTCGAGTTTGATATAACTTCTCCTTCTCCGTCCCCTTCTCAGACCACTACACTTTATCTTTGGTTTTTGAAAGCAAGTGCATGTTTTCTATCTTTGGTTTTTGAAAGCAAGTGCATGTTTTCTGGCATTGTTATGAATACTGTCAACCTTCGCAACATGTGCGGTGAAAGTTTCTAACCCATTCCTCCAATTAACAAAACCTTTTTTGGTGAATGTATCATTACCATAGTTTCTTATCCTTGGTGGCTTAAAAAGATAACAATAAAAGCAAAAGGCAACATCTTTCTCCACACTATACTCTAGCCAATCAAATCTCTTGTACCAAGTGTCGATAAATGACCTCATCTGCCCAGATTGAAGTTTATGTGGAAAATTATGCCCCTTTGGTTGGCACAGACCCATAGTCAAATATGCCGGTCCATTTGCCGGTCCATTTGCTTCAATCTGCGAGGCTGCTTGACTGTCGGAGAAGGTGAGGCGTACTGCAGCAAGGGCGTTTGGGAAGAAAGAGCGGGGGCGGCGTCAATCCTCGGCGGCGTGATTGAGACTTCCACATTGATCGAGAAGAATCCCCTTTGAACAAGCAAATATAAATAAACTGGGAAATTTAATTATTACATAAAATTGAATAAAACTTATACTTTAAAGCTATCCTAAAATAAACCCTAATCTACTGGCCAAAGCTTGGGGCGCGCAACGAGCCTGCCTCGTCGTCTCCATCCTTGCTTCGCGCATCTGACGGTGCAGCATGGCCGCCGACGATGATGGAGTTTGCCAGTGAAGGAGATATGCCCTAGAGGCAATAATAAAGTGGTTATTATTTATATCTTTATGTTTATGATAAATGTTTATATATCATGCTATAATTGTATTAACCGAAACATTAGTACATGTGTGATATGTAGACAAACAAGAAGTCCCTAGTATGCCTCTTAAACTAGCTTGTTGATTAATGGATGATTAGTTTCATAATCATGAACATTGGATGTTATTAATAACAAGGTTATATCATTATATGAATGATGTAATGGACACACCCAATTAAGCGTAGCATAAGATCTCGTCATTAAGTTATTTGCTCAGCCGACGCCTACCACCGGTGAGAGTCCTTGTTGTGGACAAGCCTCACTTGCTCACGGGCTGCCGCGTCGGTCTAGCACTGGGCATTGAGATGAAGCAGCCTCTGCCGCTCGGCCGTCATGAGGAGACGATCCGCCTCCTCCGTGGCCGCCTGCTGGTGTGAGATCTCGACGGCGTGCTCGAAGTTGGCATCGTTGATCTCCTCCAACTCTTCTTTAAGAAGCTTCCGGAAGCGTTGCGCGTTGAAGGAGGCCAAGATCGCCACATCATCCTGGTAGCCGCGGAACTACTCATCCTCGCCCTGCGCCGCCTCCTCCACCAGCTCGACACTACGTCTGCTATGAACGCCCGGTTCAACTCACCGAACTCGGAGCCGTCAGATTTGTTGAAGTTGAAGTCCAGCTAAAACTCGACGTCGGGCTGTGGTGGGGCCACATGTTGTGGCTACGCTGGTGGTCGCGGTGCCATTCTGGCCAAGCATCGAGTACATGGTCGCGGCATTGTTGTGGAGATGTGAGTTCAGCTGAGGTGAGGAGAGTGGCGGTGGTGGATATGCTAGTGCAGCAGAGCAAAAGGAGGACGACGGTGGTGGAGAGGCTGCTGCGACGGAGGTGAGCGGAGAGGGCGCACTAAATAGGCGGTGGTGACTTGCCGCAGAGCATTCGTGGCATCACATTTATGGACGGGTATGTGCATGGAGAACCGGTGGCTTAATTAATGGCAACCCGCCGTAGAGCATACGACGCGTCGCATTTAAGGATGGAGAGCCACCCATAGAGTCGCTCACATGCCGGTCTTGCTCTTGGAATCCGACGTGGCATTGTGTATCGGAGCGCCCGTTTGGCACCCCGCACAAAGGGTCCATCATGGGATTGTGGCGATTGTCTTGGGCTCCAAAACTGGCTAGCTACTTTTGGGCCGCGCTAGTGTGGCCCAAAAAAGGAGCTAGACCCCCAAATAGCTATTGGAGTTGCTATGGACGCGCTGGTGGAGATGCTCTAATAGGATTGAGCTAGATTTCACCTTTCCTCACCGCAGTGATGATGATGACTGCTCCCGAATTCTTGACTGCGGTTAGTGCGGGGCAGCCGCTCCCGCGGTCGGGCAACTGAAGCATGATATGATGGTATACGGGTCTGAGCGAGCACTATGCCGCCGATAACCTTTACCACTTTACCAACAGCGAGATACCATTGACGTGCCACATAAATTCCGCTAGTCCATAATATTACATGCTATCGATATGTTTTTTTCTTCTAATGAAAGTCACAGCCCGATATAAATAAGAAACTTCCAATCGTACACCAGGATCATGGAAGTGTAAAAGGGACAAGAATAACTTGATCCCAAGTCTCAGTAATCGATCGAGGATGACTGCCTTAGGTCAATAAGGCCTTCCAGAATGCAAGTTTCTTAATTAGCAGAATATCATAGTTAAAATGCTTATGTGCCATCCTATTTAATGTTAAAACAGAGTAATGTTGAGGTCAAAATCATTAAATTAAAATACAACCCTAAGAAATAATGCACTGTGTGGTTGTTTCTTAAAAATCTATTCTGCCTAGGATAACACCCTAAGAGATGTAATGTAGTGTGAAAGGCCTAAGCCGCATTCACTCCCTTCGCAATTTTTTATATAAGAATTTTTTGGGTAGTTAATGTATATGTGTATATACAAAGTGTTAAAAGGTACTTGGACCTTTTATTTCTTGTGCATGAATCATGATCGGGACAAGGAAGTTAGGCAGCAATTATTTATGGGAAAGTTGTGGTTGACCACAATGGGCAGCAGTTGTGTATGTATTTAGGAGTGCATAAAAGAAAGAGAAAATGTGACAACACAAAATAATTGTGTATGTACTTCATCTTTCAGTCATGACAACCAAACAAACAACACATCAACATTCAACATAGAATGAACAAGAAAAATTAAGCAAAACACAAAAAACTAAACATGATCATGGGTGGATCATCCGCAAAAAAATGTGTGCTCTCATGAAAGGGAGACAACACCTACATAATCAGTGGTCATGTGATGCGGTACCGTAGCGGGATGGACAATTGCATGTCACACGCATAGGACCAACCTGCAAAGTGGTTAGATTAATTACAGCTTCTATAGTTTTCATTTTATACCAAACTCTTTTAATTCTCTTTACTCACTCTCTTTACATACAATCTTAAGTAGTACAAATATATATTATACATAATTTCAAATTAGAACACTTGATACAAAGTTAAAATTGTATACTGTAATGAAAGTGATAATGATTGTTCCATTTTGAGATATTGCATCTTAATTCTTTTGGTTAAAATGAATTTGTTTAGTTCTGAGATAAAAGGTACAACATTATATGTCATTATGTTAACGCTTGGCATTTAGATGAATTGCATTGTATGCATTTATTTGTGTCTATTTAGTACCCTTAAATATCATGGACAGGAGCTCTAAAATTGAGAGATATTTCAAGAGTGCACTGTTTAAGGTGTTAGCAAGTAATATAAATTATTACCAATCTACTAGAAAATTCTAGAGTACAAAAAATAGGTTTAAAAAAATGTCCTAGAACCATTATCATATTCATAGTTAATTTGTGGTTTCCTAGCTAGATTGGTTTATATGTGTGCAACTATCATTGAGTTAG